>NC_056733.1:1051992971-1052152971 GCF_019279795.1 Protopterus annectens
AGAATCAAACACTGCTCCTTGTGTTTGTAAGATAAACATCTTAACCATTACACCAACCTTCCACCCCATGTGCTCCTAAGTAGTAAGTAAGTTGGTAGTCTTTGCTATATCCCTGAAAGGACAAAATGAATGTGCATTCAAGGGACTGTAAACTATGGGGTTATGCAACTGTTCTAAAATCATGAATTCCAGGAGTGAGATTTCCACACGGTCATTCTAATGAGTCAGTAAGCCTAAATGCTGGGTCTTTTCTACAATCAGGGTTTGATGGCAGGCCCTTTCGGCTGTCACAGTAACAGTGTAACATTCGAATGCATTGAGAACTTGAAAAGCACATACAGATTGCATCTAGAATGGCAGCCGTCTCTGCTGATACTGTAAGTAGTGCAACACGCTGTTTATTATTAGTGGTGTGATCATCTGACAACAATACATCATGAATGCGCTTGCATATAAATTAGAAACATTTTATACAAACATAGCACTAAGCAAAGGTGTATGTCGCAGTGTTACATACGTGAGATAAAATATCCCTTGCTTTGCTGCTGCCACAAATAACATTAAATGACAAGTTCTTAGGGAATATACAACAAACCTGGTACTTTCCATGTCTTTGATATATGGCCATAGGCTGTATGGGTTCTAGTTTGCAAAGTGGAGGGGGAAATAACACCAGACACAAACAGTTTTAGACTCATTGGCTGGACAAGTGTTCTATGTAATCTCAGTATCAGGACTGCTGGTTAACAGCAGTAACTTAAATTCCAAGATCTACAGAAAAGGACTTTCACTGAGTGAATCTTACTATATCCTTTTCCCACTGTTGTGTGACCATGGAGTTAGTATGTCTCATTCACACCTACATTGCCAACTGTACTATTTCCTTCTTCATATTTACAGCACTATCTATGTGGGCTGCCTTTTCACATTTAAGCCTGCAGCAGTCAGGAATCTAATACCTCATTACCTGACCGCAAGCAGGTGTGAAAGGATTATATACATTAGAGGGTGTGGGAGGCTTGCACCACCCAGCAAAGGAATGTATGTTTTCATTTGCTGAAAATTGATGTAAAATCTATAAAAAAATCATGGGCAAAGCCATAATACAAGTTACTCAAAATAAAGCAGGGAATTCACTTCTCATAGATTTGTAACAGCACCTGTTTGGTAAGAGGACATGTGTTCTTGAATCTCGTGGAAATATGTGAAGTGGTAACATCAGCACCTAATGAGGGATTAATACTGTATGGTGCTAAACTTAAGATTGCAAAGTATTAGCCTTTCCTCCACACAAGTGAAGAAATGGCAAACAGTTCAACGGGTAAAACACTGATTAAGTGATAGGATGTAGCAAATTTGAAGGCGGGACTTTTAAAGCTACACTTCTTGAATATAAATTTAGTATATGGCCTGCAGATGACCATATATACTGGTAACTACAAAATGACCAAAACACGCTGAAGTTATACATAGATGATACTGTAATAATGACCTCCCTTTTAACTTAAATAAATCTAGCATCATGAATCTTCGCAAAAAGAACATAAATTCTGATTAGGAAATAAATGGTGAAACCCTACAGAATGGAACCATCATTAACAACTTAAAAACAGTGCAGATAGTTTAAAGGCTTGCACACTGTGTCTATGTATTAATGTTAGAAAAGTATATTCTGTAGTCTATTGGACTGTAAATTTCACATCTTGTCACCTCAGGGAGATCATTGTGCCAGTTTATGTTTGTGATTTTGTCACTTTAAACCAAAGACCAATGGCACAAGCCTGTTCCATAAAATGAGTTTAACCTTTTATCTTATTTGATGGTTGTGTTATCACGGATTAGGATATATTAGTTAAGGGGTGCAGGAATATGACACTTTGGGGTGCTTGTTCCATTTCAGTTAATGTTATAGATTTGAACCTGTTTAGAATAGGCTCATATGACTGGAATTTGATATGATGGGTGCTGATGACAAAAATATCAAGCTGTGCAACTTAGTGTCTCATTGATCCAGTCCATGGCTAAACACAGTGTTGTATTCTATAGTCTTCAAACAAGCTACTTATAACAGTCTGAAAAAAATCCACCAAATTCTTACTGGGGAAAATCATAGATTTTAAAAACATGAATATTTGGAAAAGACTTGGGAATTGCATGATACCTGATTCTCTAGGTGATGTAAGAGTAACCTCTGTCTGCTGTATAGGGCACTGTACCAGTCCATATCTAAACACAGTGTTGTATTCCATAGTCTTCAAACAAGCTACCTAGAACAGTCTGAAAGAGATCCACCAAATTCTTACTGGGGAAAATCATAGATTTTAAAAACATTAATATTTGGAAAAGGCTTGGGAACTGCATGATACCTGATTCTCTAGGTGATTTAAGAGTAACCTCTGTCTGCTGTATAGGGCACTGTACCGCTGTCTAGTAGTTTAGGATTTAGGCTATGAGCATCTAACAAGCTTCATTTCACAGTTCAATGATTGGTTTCCTCAGCCTCTGTTTTTTTTTTTTTCTAATGTGGAATTTTGAGCAAGTTACTTAAGTGGGCAGTGCTCCTGGGTCACCCCTAAAGAGATGCTTGGGTTTAGTAGGACTTGATTAACAAAAGTGGAATTCAGTTCTGCTTTTGAAACATGGACATAAAAAACTAACAAAAAATTAGTAATATAAAAAAATCAGAGAGCTACATTATACAACACTATGCAAAATAATGGAATAAGAAAATACTTACAATCAGCACAAGTCATTCATTAAAGTACTTCAAAAGTAATCTCGGTACATATATTTCGAGGAGAAATATCAACATGAGATTAGAGATTAGAGCAGACAAGTTTCTTGAAGGAGAGTAGAGTAGGAAGACTGACAATTGAACATATGAACATCTTGTCAGTAAAGCTGTGTAGTTTTACAGTCAAGTCTCATGCATATTCATTGACCTCTTCCTTCCTTTGCATGTCATTGGTTTATTATAGTCAAGTGCCATGCATAATCATTGACCTCTTCCTTCCTTTGCATGTCATTGGTTTATTATAGTCAAGTGTCATGCATAATCATTGACCTCTTCCTTCCTTTGCATGTCATTGGTTTATTATAGTCGATTGTCATGCATAATCATTGACCTCTTCCTTCCTTTGCATGTCATTGGTTTATTATAGTCGAGTGTCATGCATAATCATTGACCTCTTCCTTCCTTTGCATGCCATTCATAGGTTCATAGGTAGGTACTAGGCTATCTGCCTGAGAGCATTTTTAAGCCTAGCCAGAGTGTGTCGGCTTTTGCCGCCCCATTGATTAATTAACTGAGCCTCTGTCAAGCAGAGCCAAAGAAGTGATCCCAGGGGTGTATTTTCTGTTACCCATCCACTCATCAAGGCTTGTCTTGAAGAGTGTTAGTGAGGGGCTCTGCCTAATGTAATTAGGAATTTTGTTCCAAAGCATGGGGAGTTTCTGTGACAGGAATCTATCCCTTCAGCATGTTCTATTTATTGTTGTGGCGAGGTTTAGCTCACTAGAGCGCGTGGCTCGCAGTGACTTGGATTTCTTTAGGTGGAGCATGTCCATCAATTCTGAGTTGGAAATGGCTTTGTAAGTCAGGCAGAGATCACCTCTGAGTAAGCGATATGCCACTGAGTACAGCCGGAGTTTTTTCAATCGGGCTGTATTGGACATATGTTTGTGGCCAGTAATCCTCTTGGTGAGGTGCTTTTGTGGTCTTTCCAGCTGTTGGAAGTGTCTTGTGAGGTACATCCCAAATGGGGCATTGTACTCTATGATGTGTCTTTATTTCTAGATGCAAATGCCTTTAATAATTAGATGGGTCACATAGAAGGATTTCCTAACTACTTTGGCAATATGATTGTCAAAGGAGAGATTACTATCTACCTGGGTCCCCAGATCTCTTATTATCTCTTCTGTATTAAGGGGGCTGCCACCTATGTGGTAATTCATGGGTGTTTTGTTTTTCCCAAATGGGATGACTATGCATTTTTTGGCATTTAGCTTAAGGCCATGACTTTGACACCAGGTATCTGTCTCAGTAAGGCCTTTTTGAAGGACGTCCGTGTCAGCTAGAGAGTCAATTATGGCTCCCAGTTTGCAGTCATCGGCAAACTTGGTTAGCCATAGTCCTCCTGTGTTTGCCTGTACTTCTAAGAAATATATGCAGAACAGTAGGGGTCCTAGAACCGAGCCTTGCGGGATACCACTTGTGACTGGTTTACAGTCAGACCTGGAGCCTGCTATTCTTACCGTGTGAGTTCTGTCTGTAAGCCAGTTGGCAACCCATCTTGTGACATAGGGGTTTATGTTCAGGCTGGTGAGATTTTCTATAATACCCGAGTGAGGAATGGTGTCGAATGCCTTGGCGAGATCAAGGTAGGCTGTGTGAACCACCTTTCCCTCGTCTATGGCCTTTGGACTGTCACAAAGAAGTCAACCAGGTTTAGTAGGCATGATCTGCCCTTAACAAAGCCGAACTGGGTTAGGTCAAGTGTTTGGAGGTTTCCAATGTCTTTGTTAATGAGTTCCATGATGATGCGCTCCATAGCCTTGCAGACCAGGCTAGTCAGGCTTATGGGGCGATAGTTACCAGGGTCAGTTGTGGACCCTCCTTTGTGGAGTAGAATAACCGTTGCTGTGCACCATTCTATGGGTGCATAGCCTATGGAAAGGCTGAGGTTGAACAGCGTGTTTAGGTGGGGGGTTAGTTTGTTCTGTAGTTTGTGCAAGACGCAGCCTGGGACACCATCTGGCCCCATTGATGCTGTGTTTTTGGCTTTTGAAAGGGCTGTTTTCACCTGTGCTTCTGTGATTTCTGGGACACTACACTTTTCCGGTATTGTGGTGGGCCCTTTTGAAGGTGAGAGGGAGGTGAAGTTTGCACTGAATCTATCTGCCAGGATGTTGGCAATGTCAGTAGGTTCAGTATATTTTGTGCTATTTTGCACTAGCTCAGAGCATATCTGCGAGTTGCCACTTAGATTCTTGACATAGCTAAAGAAGGCTTTGTGGTTATCTTTTGAATCCTTGGCTATTTTTCTTTTGAAGTTAGCATTGTATGATTTTATGAGGGACCTTAGTTTCTTACTGATACTGAGCAGGTATGTCTTTCCTTCTTGGGATTTGCTTTTTTTCTGAACTAGTTTCCTCCTTCTGTTATATAACCTGTTTATGGCAGGGGTCCACCAGACTGGTTTCTTTCTCTTAGGGGAGTGAGTCTTGGTCTTGCTAGGGATGGCATGATCCATGCATCCTTGTAGGTGCTCATAGAGTGCAATTGTAAATGATTCTGTATCTTGGGCAGTGTTATCCTTTAGCGTGGGAGCTGTGAAACTTACCACCTCTGCCTTAAGTAAGGTGAAGTTTGCTTTAGAAAAGTTTTTCACTGTGGTTTCCTTGGTTGGGGGTGGTGGTGGGGTGTGGACATCCAGGGTGATTAGTTTATGGTCTGATCTTACCAGTGACGGGTTGACCTCCGGTACGGAACACCTGTCGCCCATGTTGGTGATGACTAGGTCCAATATGTTGTGGCCTCTGGTAGGGGAGTTTACCAGCTGATCCAGAGCATTTGAGTTGATAAATTCCAGGAAGCGCTGAGCCTGGGAGTTTGTACTCAAGTAGTTTTCCCAGTTAATGGTAGGGTAATTGAAATCGCCCAATATCAAGGTGTTCGGTAGGACCTACATGTTTTCTAGTGTCTCCAGAAAGGCGGAGTGGTGGTCCTGGGTCATGGCAGGTGATCTGTAGCAGGCCACAATTTGCATTGCAGATTTGCCCGATGTTAGCTGCACATGGATGATCTCAGAGGTATCATGCTGTGCCACTAACCTGGAGGTGTGAGTATCCTTGATGAATATGGATACACCCCCTCCTTTTGTGTTTTGGTCCGTGTTCTGTGGCCGAAATGTGTGGTATGAGTTGTAGCCCAGTAGTGCTGGAGTGCTCTCTGGAGTCTTGAACCAAGTTTCAGTTACTGCACAGATGTCAATGTTCTCCATACTTAAGAGTGCTTCGAGCGCATGCATTTTGAGATTTAAGCTCCTGGCGTTGAGTAGCATAACCCTAATTTTTTTACTTGTTCTGTTTATGGTGGTGGGTTTGAATTTTGAGCTTTGCCTAAAAAAAGCACTATGGGGGCAGCAAGAGCCTTGTCCAGTATTTGAAAGCCAAGGGGTGACAGGTGCAAGCCATCTCTTGCAAAGCAATGCGGCTTGTCGACCATGTCATCCCAGGCTGACAGATACTGGATCCCCTTTGAATGACACCAGAAGCTTAGCCAATTGTTGAAATTGATCATTTTTTTTCTTTATACTAAGGTATGATTCTTGGTGAGGGCAGAATGCTACTCAGGGTCAGGATCATACCCACCTGGGCTACATGATCAGAGAGCTCTTCCATGTCTCTTTTCATGCAGTCCAGGGAGGTACATCTCAAGTCATTCACACCAACATGAACAATGACAGAGTCATATTTGTACTTGTTCTGGAGTGACCTGAGTGCTTGTGTTATGTGGCAGATTCTGGCTCCCGATAGGCAGCTAACAGTAACCTTCTCCTTGTCCAGCCTAGTGAGTGGGGCATCAGTGTGCCTGACTATTGAGTCACCTATTACTAGTGTGTTAGGTATGTTATTTTACCTTAAGGGCTGTGATTGTGCGGCACATTGATTTTGTGTTTTATGTGTTATCTGTTTTGTGACTGGAGGTGCAGGTTTTTTGGGTGTCTGCTTTGGCGCTCTCTGATGTTTTTGCAGGTTTTTATTTAGAGCCTCCGAGTATGATTTTGTGTATTTATGTGTATTTTTTGCCAGTGCAGTAGGTCTATGTGAGGCTGGAAGTGTGGTGCAAGTGTTAACCTTCTGCTCATGACTGTCTGTTCCAGTCTTGGGTGGAGAGACCTTAGCCTCCAGTTTGGCTGTATAATTGCATCTCTCACATATGTTAGTGTTTTGTGGTAGGAGGAGAGGGCTGTCTGTGTACATGAGGCAGTTGTAACATTGCTTCAGAATACCCAAATTCACCTGCTGGACTGGAGAGTACACCTGAAGTTGCCCTTTGGTCATTCCTGAATAGTAGGGTGAGCTGCTTAGTCGCTTGGTTGGTGAGGGGTGGATAAAAAGCCTTGCCCTGCTGGGCAGTCAAATGTCGGGGTATATTAGTGCTTGCCATTAGGTCTGAGCAAGTGCTAGATTGTAGGATGCTTTTTGAGTGCTTAGGTTGAGTTAGACTAGTTTCAAGTGAAAAACTGAAGAGGAGACTTAGTTGAGCCAGGAATAATTTAACCCTAGCTAACCTGCCCAGCACCCAAAACTGTGCAAACGTGGTTTTTAAACTACTAACTTCTGGGCTGGAACCACTCCTCCAGGGACAGATGGCTGCTCAAAGTTCCCCTCTCTCACAGGTGAACAGAGAAACTTCCCTCTATCCAAGTAAGGTATGGTAACTCAGAAACTTGTAACACAGCTCTGAATTCAGCACTAGCCTGAAAACTGGACTATACTAGCTTAGAAAGGTGGGAAACAAGAAAAACATTTTTTTTGAAAAGATCATGCAAAAACAGTAAAAAGTTCACTTAAAACAGCTTTAAACGACTACAAGCGATCTGAAAAGGCTATAGTACTTTATTGTGTAGCCTACAACAGTTAAACAATTTATTTAAACAAAAAAATATCTTTTTAAAAGTGCAGGCAGTCAAATAAGTACAATATGTGAAAAAAAACAAGCTTTTAAATCACAATAAGTGCTGGAAAAATCAGTGTTTGGGTGTAAAACAGTCAAGTACAGCAAGAAAATACAAAAAACTGATACTCAATCACTCCAAAGTCTCTCTTTTAAGCTAGAAGGCTTGTATCAGTTTAAGGCTTTCTAGTGCTTTCCAGTAGGTTAGTTACAGGAAAAATGGTAAACAAGCGCAGATGTGGTCTTTTAAACCAGAAAGTTGAAAGAGATGGACAACTTCCTGAATGATCAATAAACTACAATTCCTGGGCCAAGAACCACTCCTCTTGTGGTAGACAGGCTACCTAGTACTTACCACTCCCACTGATAAGCTAGAAGGCTGCACTCCAACACAAAGGCTTGGGGGCCTCAGAAGCTTAGAAAAAGTCGTGGACACAGCATATCTGTACCTGGACTAGACTAGTTACGGGACAGGTGGAGATCAAGCGCAAACATGGGCTTTAAAACCAGAAAGTTGACAGAGATTGAAAAAACTGCCCAAATGGCCAATAAACTAAAATGTCTGGGCCAGAACCATTCCTCTTTTGGTAGATAGGCTACCTAGTGCTTACCACTCCCACTGATAAGCTAGATAGCTTCCCTCCAACACAGAAAGGCTTGCTGAGCTCAGAAGCTTACCAACAGTCCTGGATACAGCAACTCTGTATCTGGACTAGGCTAGTAACAGGAAAGGTGGGAAATAGTGCAAGTGCGGCTTTTAAATCAGAAATTTGGAAGAGATGGGAAAAACTGCCCAAACAGCCAGTAGCTATAATTTCTGGGCCAGGAACCACACCTCTTGTGGTAGATAGGCTACCTAATGCCTACTACTCCCACTGATAAGCTAGAAGGATTCCCTCCAACACAGAAAGGCTGGGGGGGGCAGAAGCTTACATAGAGTCCTGGATACAGCAAATCTGTACCTGGACTAGACTAGTTACAGGAAAGGTGGGGAATAAGTGCAAACACAGGCTTTTAAGCCAGCAAGTTGAAAGAGATGGAAAACTGCCTAAATGGCCAGTTAACTACAATGTATGGGCCAAAACCCAATCTTCCCATGGTAGATAGGCTACCTCATGCTTACCACTCCCACTGATAAGCTAGAAGGCTTCCCTCCAACACAGAAAGGCTTGGTGGGGGCTCAGAAGCTTACAAAGAGTCCTGGATACAGCAAATCTGTACCTGGACTAGACTAGTAACAGGAAAGGCAGGAAACAAGCACAAACACAGGCTTTTGAATCAGACAGTTGAAAGAGATGGAAGAGCTTCCCAAACGGCCAATAAACTATCATTTCTGGGCCAGAAACCTCTCCTCCTGTGGTAGATAGGCTACCTAGTGCTTACCACTCCCACTGATAAGCTAGAAGGCTTCCCTCAAACACAGAAAGGCTTGCGAGGCTCAGGAGCTTACAAACAGTCCTGGATACAGCAAGTCTGTATCTGGACTAGACAAGTTACAGAAAAGGCAGGAAACAAGCTAGGATTTTTTTTTTTTACAGAAAAGCAGCTAAAACAGGAATAAATACAATTCAAATGCAGTGCAGGCTAGCACATATGTATCAATATTACGGCAAATACAGTTTAAATGCAATTACATTAACAAATGACTAAAAAACAAGTGCAGAAGGCATTAAATTAGAAGGCTACTAACAAGCAGTAATAAGTGCAGAGTAAGAACAACTGAACAGATAGCACGCAGAACAGCAACTAAGACAGTTACAGTAAGAGCAGCTGAATATAGATATATATTTTTTTGAGGGAGGGAACACAGCAGGATTAAGAGGTTACAGAAGTTGTCCTTCTCAAATGCTCTCTTTGTACACAGTAGTAGTGCCTGAAATCATAACATGATCTCACTGCACTCAGTTGAGTGAGCAAATGAGATAGGCCCAAAAGGAGTATCCAAATACAAACTTACAAGAGGGGTGGGCAGTTTCAAAGCCACCAAGATTAACACCAAGACCAGAATAGGGAGGGTGGATGGAAGAAACACAGAGACAACAAGAGACAGAAACAATACACCACTATAAATAATAGGCAAGTGCATAAATACAGCACAGTGCAAATTAAGTTGCAAAAAGTGTACTTATCAGTTTGAAATAGATTCCATTTCTGCAGCTCACAGCAAATCTGTCAGCTTTCCAGCAGTTCACAGAAATGCAGTCTGTATTGAATTTACAGCAAGATACACCTCAGGAAATGACTAACAGCTAGGATGTGGGCTGGCTCAACAACTCCATCCCTGAAACTAGCTTGAGCTACCCTGAGAAAAAACACAGTGGAGACAACAAGAGACAGAAACAATACAGCACCGCTGTAAATAATAGGCAAGTGTATAAATACAGCACAGTGCAAATTAAGTTGCAAAAAGTGTACTTATCAGTTTGAAATAGATCCCAATTCTGCAGCTCACAGCAAATCTATCAGCTTTCCAGCAGTTCACAGAAATGCAGTCTGTATTAGAATTACAGCAAGATACATCTCAGGCAATGACTAACAGCTAGGATGTGGGCTGGCTCAACAACTTCTTCCTTGAAACTAGCTTGAGCTACCCTGAGAAAAAAAAACACAGTGGAGACAACAAGAGACAGAAACAATACAACACCACTATAAATAATAGGCAAGTGTATAAATACAGCACAGTGCAAATTAAGTTGCAAAAAGTGTACTTATCAGTTTGAAATAGATTCCAATTCTGCAGCTCACAGCAAATCTATCAGCTTTCCAGCAGTTTACAGAAATGCAGTCTGTATTGGAATTACAGCAAGATACACCTCATGCAATGAGTAACAGCTAGAATGTGGGCTGGCTCAACAACCCCCTCCCTGAAACTAGATTGAGCTACTCTAAGAAAAAAACACAATGGAGACAACAAGATACGGAAACAATACAATGCCACTATAAATAATAGGCAAGTGTATAAATACAGCACAGTGCAAATTAAGTTGCAAAAAGTGTACTTATCTGTTTGAAATAGATTCCAATTCTGCAGCTCACAGCAAATCTATCAGCTTTCCAGCAGTTCACAGAAATGGTTTATTATAGTCAAGTGCCATGCATAATCATTGACCTCTTCCTTTCTTTGCATACCATTGGTTTATTATAGTCAAGTGTCATGCATAATCATTAACCTCTTGCTTTCTTTGCATGTCATTGGTTTATTGTAGTCAAGTGCATTCATAATCATTGACCTCTTCCTTTCTTTGCATGTCATTGGTTTATTATAGTCAAGTGCCATGCATAATCATTGACCTCTTCCTTCCTTTGCATGTCATTGGTTTATTATAGTCAAGTGTCATGCATAATCATTGACCTCTTCCTTCCTTTGCATGTCATTGGTTTATTATAGTCAAGTGCCATGCCTAATCATTGGCCTCTTCCTTCCTTTGCATGTCATTGGCTTATATTGTTCTTCTGCCCCATTTATACAGTCTGAAATAATGCATAAGTATATGTGCTAGGATTTTCAGTAGAAGAAATTACAGCCTAGCCATGGTGTGATACAGTATTATACTTTCACTATAAAATCCTTTGTCCCTAGATGTAACCAAGAAGTCTCATCCCATTTACCAAATTTTCTTGTAGTGTTTTCTTTTTCAAGGTTTAAGACAACATTCGTCTAGTGAGCAATGCTGATGTAACATGTATGCCATAAGAACTGTGCAAATTGCACAATCTGTATATCAACATCATGAAGCTTTCTAAATAGTTTTCACATGCCTGGATTATTACAGAATATATGCCACTACATTGCTATTTTCAGCAGTACCTACCCATCAACATGAGCTCTATACTAATTATCTTCTTTATGTACAAGATCATCTGAATCTTGTGAAGGAAGTTGTAATCTCATTACAGTGATTTATCTGTTCTATTTTCATGCATTACTGACAAGCCTCATCCCATGTCTGTCTTTCTGAAAGTTCCCATTATCTTATTTAATTTAATTATGGGTGCAGAATTCCTTGGATTTCATTCTAGGCCCCATCCCGTGTGGTAGTTATGTAGCTTACAACACTTTTTGTAACTTTCTGGTACAGCTGTATAAAATTAGGGACACCTTTGTTCATTATTCCTTGTGATGAAAAGCCCTTCCCTTTTTTGAAAGTCTAAAATTCCACACAAAGAGATGAACTGCAAAGACCCATCTAGCAAAGTAGGGTTCATAGAGTAGAAATATTATTACTCCGGTAAGGTTGTGAAGCAAGGGAGTAGGTCTGAGCTGGCAATGTGTATAAGCTGCACTGTGAAAAGGTTCAGCAGATTAGCGTTTCTGATGTTTCAGTTTTTGTTCTCTGTAATCAGATTACAAATTATTTTATGGATAATTAAATATATTATGCACTAAATACTTAAATTAACTGACATCTGAAATAACGGAAATAGAAAGAGCCTATGAATTTTGGAGTTTAATGATAATTGTAAAAGTAGTTAGTAAGTTGTGTAATGACCGGCTGCATAATAATGCACAGATGCTTTAAAATCTTACACTGGTCACTGAATCAGGAATTCTCCTTTCTCTGTGGTGTAGAGACCTGAAAGCTTGCGGATAGCAGGGACCACTGGTCACTGTGAAACACCTTATAGGCCAGGACTCCTACAAATAGTATCTGCATTTCTTGTTGATAAGACAGATAGGAATTCTAACTTGTATAACCTGAGATGGGTATTAAGAATTTTCGAGATTTTTCTAGATCATAAGGAAATATAAGCATCTAGCTCCGTGTAATACTTTCTCAGCATATGAAAGCATATTCATTACAGAGCAGTAACGATGGGGAATTGTGGTCTGGTAAAGCTCTTCACTGGTATCACCTCAAACCAAACTTAATGAAGGAGGAAATATAAAGTTATGCTATGAGTTTTCAAGATAAAAATTAACCCTTTAAATGGTTTATTAAAAATTAATGCTTTTGACCAAATAGAAAATGAACTTATTAAATGCATTTTGCTACACAATAAAAAATGATCACATGAAAATCACTTTAGATATTCACCCATAATTGAACAAAGCATATTCAGCCAAACTCTTGTTAATACATTCCTATCATAAAATATATTTTATAAGTATATTCAAAATAATAGTTAATAAAGTTTATCTTTGCAAAACACTTCAGTACCACTATTCAAGGGATGACTCTAACTAGTATCAGAATTCAAAATGGTTGCCATTTGTGTATGCATACATACATAGGTGTACCTATTTGAATGTTAAGTTTTTCAAAAGGTGAGAAGACTGACAAAATTAATTGAATATAAAAATATATGAAATGTTGAGTCTTCTAATATGCTTGAGAATGTATACATCACAAAATATTATAGCTGTTAGAGAATGTATTTTATTTATTAGTGCACCAACTGATATTCCTTCCAAGGAAGCTTTGTCATTCAGTAACTGTGACACAAAGCACAAAACAGCCCTTTCTTCAATACCAATATACTGCATAATCTGAAACACTATAATAAAATGCCACGTGTGAGTATTTTGTAAATGTGATCTAGTACTTGAATTTTGAACTAGTTTGTTTGAATATTTTCTACTCAGTGTTTTTTTTATTTTATTTTAAGGAGTCAATGCACATTTAGTTGTAAATATATCAGTCAATTCCAGACTTACACCGCTTAAAGTTCTGTTTATAAAACAGACTGTTCCAGACTTAGACAAAAGTAAGTCACTCATGCTGAAAGCCTGTCTTTTAGAACCTGGCCAAGAATATCTAGGCCCATCATAATGTTTATGTGAGTATAAATGCATATTTATGTATATTTATATAGAGAGAAAGTCACTTACACTGAGAACAAATCTTTTAGAATCTGGCCCAATGGGGTGCAGTACTGTATTTACTCAGATGCGGATTGTTAATTTATTTTCCATATACCCACATGAACATGATAAGCAACTTCTGTACAGTCTGCCCACATACTCAACAATTAGTTTGTATATAATCTTTTCATGTTATCGCTATCCCAATCAACCATGTACTACTTGGTAAAGCCAGCAAATAAAACAAAAACACAATATACACAGAAAATATACAAACATAAAACTCAAAATCATTGCGTCTACATAAAAATAACTCACAGCCCAAATCTAAAAATAAAGATATAAAAATAAAATACATTGTGTGTCAAGCTTTGCATTCGTGTCAATGGTCATTGTATATAAAAAAAAACACTGCATAAAATACAACCCTACTCCCCCCTTAAAAAATCCCAAGGATCAAAATTTATTTAGAATATATAAACATCAATACATGGGCTAAACTGCAAGTGTAAGTAACATTACTAATAGCAGTCATTACACTACTAAAACACAACGAAAAAGTAGTTGAAGCTACTAGATAAAGATTAAATAATACCTCAGAACTGGTATGTTTAGCTAATGAAATGTCTTATTTTATGCAAATAATTCAATTTATGTGTGTGTGTTTGTGTGTGTGTGCATGTGTGTGTGTGTGTGTGTGTGTGTGTGTGTGTACATATATATATATATATATATATATATATATATATATATATATATATACATATACATATGTATACAGAGAGAGAGATATGTATATACATACACTTAATATGCATGCACATATACTCACACAGACATATCCATGCCAGAGATTGCAATATGATCTCTTACATCTCAGCTGCTCACATCTACAATCACAAAAGCTGCTCTTTGCATACAAAGTAGTGGAAGAACTCAAAATGAGTGATTCAGATCAATAATAAACAATAAACCTCAAAACAATAATCTTAGGAGAAGTAAATATTGATTGGCAAAACATAGCTTCCAACTCCCCCACAAATAGTATAAATCTGTATGTTTTTGCTCAGCATATCAATACTCCAACAAGATACAGCAAAGATCTTACATGCCAGTCTACCCTTGACTGCAAACTAGTATCCCACCATGGTCAATTATCCCTCTTTTGGTACACTGTCTAGCTCCCTGAGCAATCACCTGCCAACTTATTCCATTAGAACAAATTCCAAACAACTAAGAGTACACACTGTAAAAACAGTTAGGAAATCAACTAATTTTTGTTAGCATAAATTCAACTATCTGCTACGTGAAATAGACTGGACACCCCTTAAACAATTACCCTTTAATGATGCTGTACTATACTTTAATAACACCTTCCTTCACATACTTAATACACTAGCACCCATTCGTATGAAAAGAATCTAACAGAACTCAGCACCATGGCTCTCTAAGGAATGTAAACACCTGATGAAGCACCATGGCTCTCTAAGGAATGTAAACACCTGATGAAGCACCATGGCTCTCTAAGGAATGTAAACACCTGATGAAGTAAAGGGACCTAGCCTGGTCAACCTGGAAACTAAACAAAAATGAACAAAATCATGTCAATTTCAAAACACTACGTAACAAAGTGACACAACTAATCAACAGAGATAAGAAGTCATAATATTCCAAGCTTCAACACCAGCATAAAATCAACCCCAATACATTTTGGCACTCCGTATCTTTTCGATTTAACCCTGGAACAAACAGACACCACAACCCTTCACCTGATACTCCTCCATCACAAAAAGCTGACACTTTTAACAAGCCCTTCATAAAATCAATATCAGACCTACTAATGAGTACCCCTTATGCTGTACCCCCCACCCTTCAACCCTGCCAGACATCAACCCTGGACCATCAACTACTTCTAACCCTGTCATTAATAACCCTCCTACTCAACAAACTATCTTACAAACCCCATTCTCAGTTCAGCCCATACCCACTGACACCATTAAGAAACTACTAGAAAAACTAAAAATCTTCCATCACACTATCTCAAACTAGCTGCCAGTTCAATGGCCTATTCGATCAGTATCCTTATAAATAGGTCTTTATATGAATGAGAAGTACCTACCATATAAAAGCAATATCACATCATCCCCATCTATAAAGGAGGCAACTCTTTTGGACCATTCAATTTTTATCTTATATCCGTCTTGTCAACCATATCCAAAATTCTCAAGAGAGGTATCCATCAGCAGGTAATGCAATATCTATTGCAAAACAATCTTCTAACCAAAACCCATCATGGCTTCTGACCCAGCCAAAGCACAGCTACAGCCCTATTATCCTTTACAGACACTGTGAACAAGGCCAGAGATGCAGGATGCTATACAGCCTCAGTATTCCTTGATCTTACCAAGGCCTTTGACACAGTGTCTTACCTCCTACTACTGAACACACTAACTTAGGCTTCTCACATAAAACAGTAAAATAGTTTCTGAGCTATCTCAAGGATTGTAAACAAGCAGTGAAATGGTTCAATGAACTGTCATCCTCTCTTCACAACCCTACTGGAGTCTCTCAAGGCTCCATCCTCAGACCCCTACTCCTCAACATTTTCACAAACAACCTTCATACTGCCTCTCACCCTAGAACCCTCATTTAGTACACTGATGATTCCACCATAATCTGTACCACTCAATCACTACCAGAACTACTTTCAAAAACTCAACAGTCCTTTACTGCAGTTGAATCCTGGCTAAGAAATGCCCAACTCTTTCTTAATCCAAAAAAGACTAAACTAGTACTCTTTCACCCCAAAGACTCCTTCCCTGTCACTGATCATTTCAACATCCTTGCATCTGTCAACACTGTCATAGAAATAGTGCAGGAAACCAAACTTGTAGGAGTTATCATTGACAATAAACTTTCATTCGACACCATATACAGAAAAATATAAATAAAACTCATCAGAAATTGGGACTCGTATATAAAAACAAACATTTATGTACTGCAGCAACCAAAACTACTCTGGCAAAAACATTTTTACTTCTCTCCCTTCTTTACTGTGGTCCATACCTCTCAAACTGGAAACATCAAAAATCTGGACAAAGCCCCATGAAAAATAGGTACAAATCTGTATGCTGGTTAACATAAAATTTGCATACATAATTATGTAACCCCACTCACTCCAATCAACTTGTGGGATACCAACTTTCAAATGCAAACTGAAGAACAGAACCAAAATATGGCCCCAGACCCTGTAGTAAATGGTAACCATTTTTCTTTTGGTATGCGTAGTAATGATGTTTACTGTGAAGGCAGAAGATGCTGAACCTTAGGATTTTGTTTTTGGTGACAGTGACAGTATGTGGGTTTTGTGGTAAAATTAGGGCATTTAATGGTAGGCAATATTCTAATCTTAGCAAAAGAATATTATAGTTTGCTAGGACCTGCAAAAGTCATTCTTCATGGCCTACTGATCAGTGGCGTAGCTTGAGTTTGTGCCACCCAGGGCTGTCTTTGAGTTTGCTGCCCTTCCCTCCCCTCACAAAATCATGGTTGAATGGGGCCCCCCATACATAGCCCTCCCCCTGCAGCCATTCCAATGCCCCACTACTTGGCTATTTCGCCCCATTTACCATAAAAACTAATGTGCATACTGCGTTACTTCTGCAATGATTTGGATTTCATTAAAAACTTTTAATTTACATTTTATAGCACAAACAGTAATAGACATCTGCTAAACAAAGCAATACAGTCTCACAATGAAAATAGACAGCATTAAAACATCTCTGCCCTTGAAACTCACATTCATTGAAACAGCATTGAAATCCATATTCAAAGAAAATGCATCTGGCCAGTGGCGGATAAAGAAATACCTCTTTGGGCTGTTTTCAAATCATAGACCCCTTGCACACACAACATGCATGTGTTTTTTGATACACCTTCCTGGTTGTATTACATTATATTCCTTGTATAATACAGCACACTTGTTAGAGCACATTTTAAATTTGTTGTTTTGAACATTTTTCCAGTAAGCAATGAAACAAAATGCAAGAACCAATAATGACAAAACTTCAGAATTCAGAACATCTCCATCATAAAAGTGTAGTCAGACTTCTACAGTTCAACAGTATCAGTAAATACGCACAATCTCTGCAGAAGTAAAAGTCATCTAAATAATTCCACATTAAAGAGATCTGTAACTAATAGAGAAGCTGCTGCTAGCAAACACCTTTATATTTCAATTTTTTTATCTACAAATAAAGTGCCTGTTGCCTTTGAGGAATACATTGCCTATGTTACATTAAAAAATCATAAGCTAGTAATACTGCAATAGGGAATGGATGGCAAACTGATAACAGGTTCATAGTTACTAGGTATCTCCACTAAAGAGGACATTCTCAGGACTGCAGCATCCACCCCCTTTAATAGTATAACACAGTCCAGTATCAGCAATGCATCTATATACTGTGTGAGTAGAACCCACAGCCTTCTGCATCAAAAGCAAGCATTCTACCTGTTGTGCTACTAACAACACAAAGAGACTTGGCATAAGTAGCACTATACTTTTCTGCCCCTGAAGAACTATGCAGCACAAGAAAGCTGGAAAGAGCCAAAATGTATTGGTTGGGGGGGGGCATGGACACATTTTAAACATTGCTTGTATAATCTTGGAAAGTTGCTAGAATGAGATGTTTTCTGTTACCATGCCTTTCCCGAAAGATAGGAAGACAAGAAGACTGAAACTTAAATGGCTATCATTAATTTAGTAAATTCAACAGCAGTGTGAAACTGACAGTGTGCTATAGTTACCCGAGTTATCACAGTTAATGCCTTGCATTAAGGAACCAGGTTGTTGTGCGTGTGGTAGAGATATGAAGTAAACAGGATGAAAAACAGAAATGTCAGAGTGCTCTGAGGATCTTTAGGCCCTACTTAATGAATGTTCCTATTCAGTTTACTGGTAGGAAACTCTTACTGAAAAAATGGTCATAAAGAAGATTACAGTTTTAGATAAAGACAGACCAATGCAGTAAATAAAAAGTCTATTTAGCTTTCACAAGATTTTGTAGCCTGTTAAATTTGAGTCTAAACTTGTTTATGTAGTACAACTTCTCAATGATTTGTTACAAATCCATAAGAGGAACAGACCAAAAGTTATATGAGCTAAACATAATCAAAAGTGGTGGTACACACACACTAAACACTAAACCTTGCTTATAAACAAAATGGAGCTACGAGTTTCATAATGAAGTTGCCTTGATTAAATACATGGAGCACACACACACACACACACACACACACACACACACACACACACACACACACACACACACACACACACACACACATATACACTAAACACTACAGCTTGGTTAAAAACAAAACGGAGCTACGAGATTCGTAATGAAGCTGCCTTGATTAAATAGAGATACACGGAGCACACAAAAATTCTTCATCTGTCTGTGTTTGAATAAACCTTGCTTCAAAAATGGAGCTTTGAGATTCTTCCACTAAGTACAGCTCCCTTTGGTTTGAATAAACAGCTGCCTTGTAAATGGAGCTATGAGATTCTTCCACTAACAGAGCTGTCTTGATTAAATAAACATACACACTTACTTAAATGGCGCTATGAGATTCTTAATGGAGCTGCCTTGATTAAATAGAGTGCACACACACACACACACACACACACACACACACACACACACACACACACACATACACACACACACACACACACACGCACACACTTTAGATTGAATAAACAGCTACCTGCTACACACACACTTACTGAAACAGAGCTACGAGATTTTTAATGGAGCTACCTTGAGATACACGGAGCACACACACACACTTTGGATTAAATAAACATCTGCCTGCCACACATGCTGCCTTTGCTTAAATGGAGCTGCCGGTCACAGACACAGAGCCATGAGATGTGCTTAAATAAATAGAGATAAACATGCTGCTGGTCTGAATAAACAGCTGCCTTACTTAAACGGAGCTATGAGATTCTTACACACAGGATATGCTTGATTAAGAGCTACGACAAGATTTTTGTAATGGTGCTGCCTTCATTAAATACATGGCGTTATCTATGAGATTCCCTACAACAAGTACTGCTACTGCTGCTTGCTTAAATAGAGATACACCTATGGAGCTACTTGCTTAAATAAACATAAACAGAGATACATGCTGAATAAACAGTTCTATTGCACTTGCACTGGTTTAGATTTCTGCCGTTAGCGGCTGCACTACTGTTAAAATAGACATACTGTCTGTATTATAATTTATACAATAAGCTTGGTCCCATTCTATATGATAGCATAAAAGTATTTATTTATTTTTGTTTGTTTGTTTCTTACCTGGAGGCTCTAAGTTGAGGCAAGGATAATTGTTGCACTGCTGCTATGTTTCTTCCAAACAATTCAAACCAAGTCCAAACAGTCCAGAAGCTGATGCTGATGTCAGTCACACATGTCACATGCTCCCTGTAGGCTGGTGAAGCGTAGTGATGTCAGCCGTAAATTTAAAGTAATAATTCAAAAAGTAAATAAATAAGTAAAACAATTTTAAAATTCTGGAATTAAAGGGGCACACAGGAATTCGTGGCACCCCATTATTTTGCCGTCAAAACTGGTAAATACCGAGGAATTCAATATGGTTGGGAGGTATGTTGTGCCCCTGTCCTAACTAACTTACAAACTTCTACCCTAAGCAAGATGAAACAGTGCTACAACAAAGTTGCAAAGTTTGACACAAACTCTAGATATCACACAAACCACTGTAAACCACTCCAACTGGCTTGAACTCCACAACCAACTTGCCTTTATTCAGCTATCCACCTTGCACAACCTTATTTTCAAGCCTATTGGCTGCCCTACACTAGCCAATCTAGTCACACCTTGCACACCAAATCGATACCTATGACCAGAAGACAAAAATCTCTTAGCTATCTCAAAATCCACAAGAAAACCAGGTCACTGTATTCTTACTCGGTCTCTATACTATGGAATTCACTGCCTCTAGCTATCAAGTCTATGCCTGTTCCACCCCATTTCAAAGCCTCTTTAAAACATCATCTCAAAAATACATAGCTCTGCTCCTTCATAAAGCCTGCCTAATGCTCAGCTCTTTCCTCATCTTCCACACTAGCCTCATCCTCCTCTTCTATCACATTTCACTCCCTCTGCAAGGGCGTAAAGCTCTCCTAACTCCATCTCTGTTTCTATACCATATCCTTAAGTTGCTGCTCAAGCTGTAATGTCTCTGTTCTTAACTCTCTCACTATCTTCCTGCATCACTAACTTTCTGGCTATTATTTTCCTAACTGAAACCCACATTCTATTTTTTCATGTACTGTAACAGTTAATGTCATACATTGCACTACCTACATAATACTGTTGGACAGTGTCTACTCATAGGCTATGTAACTGGCGAGAGTGACTATTACTTTTCTGTTTTAACTGTATAGAATTGTCTAGATGTATAATCTTGTATCATAGTTTCTATCAACTTATTTTTGTATAGTATGTCTATTGTCATTTGTGTTGTATTGGATTATACTGTATTTGTTCTGTATGTGGAGCTTTTTTCCGCAGGCCTCTGCTGAAAATGGGTTCTGTAGACACAGTCAGACCACCCCGGTAAACAAATGTCAAATAAATAAATAAATAATCCCTTGCACTTTGCTATGTGGAGGCAAGCCCCCACACACCTAAACTTATATATGGATGGATGGCTAGAGTCCTGAAACAGCACACAGTGGCTTGTAAAATCACTTGTTTTGTTCTCACATGCAAATGTAATTGATTCCTGAGATTTCATGCTACAAAGACACATAGTTAAGTACACACATACACACACACACACACACACACACACACACACACACACACACACACACACACACACACAAAAACACACATAGATCGCTCTCTCTATCTCACTATATCTATATATACAGTACATATAAATATAGAGTCTATATTAAATCGACGAAAGTTCAAAATGTCGAACGCTCACATGAGCGGAAATTCAGGAACTCAATGTTTATTTTCTTGGATCACAGTACAGTGAAGATCAGAATATTTGCCCTTTCCTCACTGAAGTACGATCTTGAAATTGGAATGTATATTTAGTGGGGGTATGGGGGGCTCAGCCCCCTACAATAGCAATTTCAAGTTCCGCTCATGTGAGCATTCGACATTTAAAACTTTTGTCAATTTAATATAGACCCTAAATAAATATATATATATATATATATATATATATATATATATTTATATATATATATAGATATATATATATATAGATATATATATGTGAAGAGAGAGAGAGAGAGAGATATTAAATCGACGAAAGTTCAAAATGTCGAACGGTCACATGAGTGGACATTCAGGAACTCAATGTTTATTTTTTTGGATCGCAGTACAGTCTAACCATAAGCTAATCACCCTTGACGTCCACATCCCACCCCCACCACCTAGTAGGGAAACCTCCATAATAAACATCTCCAAAGCCAACTTCATGCTACTCAAGTCAGAAGTGACAAAATCATGACACCCATGCAGACAGGAACTGAAAGTTTGACCACTGAATCCTTCACTAAGTCACTGTATGAGCACATCCACTCATGCATGAATCATGCCATTCCAACCAGAACCAAGATGGTCTCCTCCAAAAAAAGGAACCCAATCTGGTGGTCCCCTGCCATAAACAAACTATACAACAGAAGGAAGAAACTGTTGCAAAAAAGAGGAAAATCCCAGGATGCAAAATACTCCCTTACCAGCCTCAGTAAGAAGCTGAGATCCCTCATAAAATCCTCCAAAGTTACAAAAATAAAATTCCCAAAGATTCCAAGGACAGCCACAAGGCATTCTAGTTATGTCAAGAATCTAAATGGCAATGCTCAGATCTGCTCTGAGCTACAACAGAATGTCATTAAATATACTGATCCCAAGTATATTGCCAATATCCTGGCAGATCGATTCAGTGCCAACTTCACCCCCCTCTCACCCCCTAAAGTGCCAATCTCAGTACCAAACGATTGCCAAATTCCGGTACTCACAGCCACACAGGTAAAAAAACGCACTCTCCAAAGCTAAGAATACAGCATCCATGGGACCAGACGACATCCTGGGCTATGTACTACATGAACTACAAAATGAACTGGCACCTCACCTAAGTGTCATGTTTAATCATAGCCTCACCTCAGGCTTCCTGCCCAGTGAGTGGCACACAGCTACAGTTATCCCACTCCACAAGGGGGGATCCACCTTGGATCCCGGGAACTATCGTCTTATCAATCTGACGAGCCTGATCTGCAAAGCCATGGAACGCATTATCATGGAACTTGTAAACAAAGACATTGGCAACCTTCAGACACTGGACCTCACCCAGTTTGGTTTCGTAAAGGGCCGATCTTATCTTCTCAACCTGATTGACTTCTTCAAATCAGTCTCCAGAGCCGTGGATGAGGGTAAAGCAGACTGCACAGCCTATCTGGACCTCGCCAAGGCCTTTGACACCATCCCCCACTCTGGAATCATAGATAAACTTACTAAGCTGGGCATTAATCCCTACATCACTCAATGGGTTGCCAACTGGCTTACTGGCAGAATCCACACTGTAAAAGTAACCGACTCAAAATCCAGCTCCAGAAAAGTGACAAGCGGAGTACCTCAGGGTTCAGTCCTGGGACCGCTCTTGTTTGGCATCTACTTCTCTGAAGTACAGGCCAGCACTAAGGGACTCTGGCTAACAAAGTTCGCAGATGACTGCAAACTGAAAGCCATTACTGAATGCCCAAATGATGTGGATATTCTACAAAAGGGCCTTACAGAAACACCTGCTTGGTGCCAGAGCCATGGGCTCAAGCTCAATGCCAAGAAATGCATAGTTTTTCCCCTTTGGGAAAAACCATGTACCTTTGTATTACCACATGAGTGGCAGTATACTAAACACTGAAAGTGTGATAAGGAACTTAGGGACACAGGTGGACAGTGGTCTCACCTTCGATAACCACATAGCCACAACAGTCAGGAAATCCTTCTATGTGGCACACCTCATCACTAAGGGCTTTTTATCCAGAAAAAAAAGAGGTCATTCTCCCATTGTACTCATCCCTCATTAGACCCATTATAGAGTACAATGGCCCATTTGGTATGTACCTCACAAGACATCTGCAACAACTGGAAAGGCCACAGAAATACCTCACTAAAAGAATCACAGGCCTAAAGCAGATGCCCTATGCTGACTGTCTAAAAAAACTCCAGCTATACTCTGTTGCATATCGCCTACTCAGAGGCGATCTCTGCTTAACATACAAGGCCATGCTCTACTTAAAAAAACCCCCAATCCCTCAGAACTACACGATCCAGGGATCTAAACCTGGTCATCACAATGAACAAAACATGCTGGAGGGATAGGTTCCTGACCCAGAGACTCTGCATACTCTGGAATAGACTGCCCATACATGTCAAGCAAAGCGCCTCCTTGGCCATCTTCAAAAGGAACCTTGACAATTGGATGGGAGATAGGAAATTCACCCTGGGGATCACATCACTTGCCCTGCAAGAGAGGGGACCAGGGAAGTAAATATTCTGGGAAGAAATAGCCAGAGAATTGTTATGGCTAGGCTTGTATAGGCCCGAGGGCCGATAGCCTATTACCAACCTATGAACCTCTGAACCTATATATCTATATCTATATATATATATATATATATATATATATATATATATATATAAAATATATATATATATATATATATATATATATAAATATATAGGCATGTTAGACAGATGATAGATATTTATATTTATATAATGACATATGCATATATTTTTATTTCTCTCTCTAGCTATCTATATATATATATGTGTGTGTGTGTGTGTGTGTGTGTGTGTGTGTGTGTGTGTGTGTATCTATTATATATATATATATATATATATATATATATATATATATGGGTCTACTTCATAACATTACAATTTCATAATGTTGAATTTCATAACATTGAGACCATAACATCGAAAATTCAAAACACTGAAAACCCAAAACATTGAAAACTCAGAACACTGAACATTGAATACTACATTGCGCAAGTAAATAATATCATCTCCACGTACAACACCACCTAAGTTACAAACACACTTTCTACTACATTTCTACAGGGGGGCATGGGGCTCTGCCCCCCCCCAAATTAAATATACCACATCCAATATTGCACTACAGTGGAAAAAAGTTAATTTCCTAAGGAAAATATATATATTCCTAAGGAAATTAACTTTTTTCCACTGTAGTCCAATCTTGGGGTTGGCATATTTAATTTACAGGGCGTGGGGTGGAAATTAACTTTTTTCCACTGTAGTGCAATCTTGGAGTTGATATATTTAAATTACGGGGGGGGGGGTGGGAGCAGAGAAACGAGGTAGAAAGTGTGTTTGTTAGTTAGGTGGTTTTGTAGGTGGAGATGATATTATTAACTTGTGCAATGTACTTTTCAAACATAGTAGAAAGTATGTTTGTTAGTTAGGTGGTGTGGAAAATGTGTTATTTACATATGCATTGTAATTTTCAATATCATGAAACACACTTTCAGTGTTCTGAGTTTTCAATGTTTTGGATTTTCAATGTTTTGGGATTTATATGTTTTGGTCTCAATGTTATGAAATTCAACGTTATGAAATTTCAATGTTATGACGTAGTACATATATTAACAAACGCATGAGTTTAATTTAGTTGAATGAGGGCACAGATGGTTAACTGATTTTAGTTTTATCCTGACCTATCCTGACCTATTAAATTCTGAAATGTTTGAAATTGCTAGTGATTATACTGAATTTTTTCTGGTACTGTTATATACTAGTCAGCATTGTTGAATACATAATGTTAAGGTTCATACTAGCTATTCTGTGAGGTTATACTGATTTGTATTCTGTTATTCTCTTGGGGGTATACTGTTTTTATTTCAGTCATTGTGTAATGTTTCATCTTGGCATCTACCAGCTTTTTTTTAAGTGCCAGCTTTTTGTTTGTGCAAGATTGGAGTACAGCAGGGATAGACATTACCCCACAGTTGTGTGATGTTAGAGCTGAAATGTTTAATTAGTGGGGTGTTGAATGTTTTTGTCTGTGACTGATTTGATTGAAAGTGCTGTGTGTTGAGCATGTGTACTTGTATAAGAGAGTTTTGAGTTTTAGATGATGCTTACATTCTGATCTCTGATGCATTAGATGAATCAATATAAACTCAGAAATATATCTGTATATACTAAGAGACTAATGTAGAAGAAAACTTTTCTTCTTCTTTGAATACGATTCATTAACCAAAAAGACAGAATTCAGATAATATTGCATGTTTTTGTTATACTGAGTCATATGGAGCAGAAGATAAGACTATCATTTTTTGAAAAAAATTTATTTTTTTTTTCAATAATTTTTATTTATTCTTTACATCAAAGCAGAGCATTAAATGACAAATAACAAATATAGGAAAAAACATATCAATATTAAGCAATTGTTATACATTGATAGTAATACAAAAATAGTTTGATCAATCAAACAATACTATTTACACTATATACATAGATGCTTTCAAAATTCAGCATAGCAAAAAAAACAAGAATTAAATAGTTTTGTAAGAGTTATTATAAGTACAGTATCAAAGAGAGAAAGAAAAACACTTGTAGGAGTTAGGGATGTATGATGTTGTGTTAAAGCTCCTAGTCATAATGAAGTATGAACATTTGTGGTAGGTTATGCAATAATAATATTATAGATTTGTTCCCATAAGATCCTAAAATTAATATTTTTTGTCCCTTTTATTAATTATTATTTTATGGGCTAATAGATGTTTAGTCACCATCAATCTGAAGTTCTCCCATGAGTTATTAGTTGAGTTAAGCCAATTGGTAGCTATATAAAGTTTCATTAAAAGAAAGATATTAATTAGGGTAAATGCTTGTTTTTTGGAGATATTATTTGGAAGGATATGTAGTAGAGGAAATTCTCAAGTGAGTGTGGATGTTTGGTAGCCCGTCTGAAAAAATGTATTTTTAATGAAGGCAGAATTCAAGAGCTGTCACTGACCTTTGTTAATCTATCTGCATTGCTTTTTCTCTTAAAGTAGTCACAAATATTTTTTTCAGAATAATTCTTCAGAAGTCAGTAAAATTTAATCAGCATACAAATTAAATATTTCAATGAAGGAAAAATATTGCATTCGTCACATCAAATAACCAGTTTAACAGTCTGTTCCCAGCTCTGCCATTTTAATGTAGAAGAACATCAAAGTGCTAACTGCTAGAAACATGAAGACTTGGTTCCAACAGCATGTAATTCTTATAGTATAAAAAATAAAGTTGTATAATTTATTCTTAGGGCTTCTCAACATATCCGCAGGTTATAGCCATGATGTGTGTGGGTTCTGTGCAAAGTCATGTTTTTAACGTAATTATGTAAGTTAACCTGCTGTCATGATTGATCAAGAAATGATAACTGCTTTCAGTGTTTTATACCTAGGAGAATCATTCATCGGTTTGCCAAACTGGATGCAGTCTTTTCTTTCTATAATATCTTTAGACCTCATCTTTATTCCTTTTTTGAAATATAAAGCAAATACATACACACATTGAGCAATCACATTATGACCTCACAGTCTGGTTATTCACTATACAGTAGTCCTTCCATTATAAAAATATACAATGTGATAAACTTACATAATGAGATGCAAATATGGTGGTGGAAGTGCCATTGGAATGGAGGGCAAATATCATCTATTATGGCCATTCAGAAAAGTGGGTAGAATTGTTTTTTTGATGAAGTTTTAGTGCTTCTATTTGTACATCTATGTCTATCACATAGGCCTGTGAAGTGAATTAAAAACAGAAACAAAACAATTGCAATTAAGATTAAGCTGATGTTGTAGAAACACAAAGATGGTATTAAAATAAGTGAGGTGATGTGCAAATACAATTACTCACAAAAAACAGTTTCTACAACTGCAAGTTTTAGAAAGAATAGCAATTATTGTTAAATCTAATAGATTGCAAAAAGGGCAAATAAGTTAGTATTGAGTTAGAAAGACTCAAACATGTGGATCAAGGAAAATCAAATTAAATAGGATACAGTCACTGGAAGCTTTATCCGCAAGTGTATAAAATACATTTTTGATTAGCTGATATCAAAGGGACTGTAAGCTAGCATCTTAGCAATGGGAAGTTCAATTACTTCAAAGTTATGATGTGAAGAATCTAATATACCATAGTGAGGTTGTTGTTGTATCTTTCGGCTTTTCCCGGTTAGGGGTCGCCACAGTGGAACTCCAGTCCGCTAATGATTGGCAGTAGATTTTTACGTACCGGGTTGCCAGCCCTGATGCACAACCTTCAACGAAGGTACGCCCATTCACGCATGTCTCCACACAGAAGACACTTTCGCTGAGAATCGAACAGGACAACGTCATACTGTGAGGCGACAATGCTACCGCAGCACCACCACCGCAGTAATATACCATAGTGAGGTAACCATTAGAAATCAAGAAACATTTAGAGTATTGTGGACTGAAATTCAAGACTTTGAGGGTGACAAAAGTTATCTCCATTAACACATTTCAACCATGATAAAATCTATTTGTTTTGGAAGAAAATGTCCAGGTGAATTTATATCCCAAAGGAGGCCAATATACCTTGGCATAAGCCAATGAAAGATAAGTAACCCCTGCAGTTAGGTAACCATAAATCTAGGAGTTTCGGAGTAAAGCCAATGATGGTGTACCTCTCTTTTTAAGGCAACAAGCCTCTTTAATGAATAGGAAGAAGATTACGTTTGTCCTTCAGTCAAATTACATCTGGAGAGGAACAGTCTTCTCTTGAAAACACTTCTACTTTTAGGCGATGCCTTTGGTCATGACCTTGCACTCGCTGTACTGCTGGAGACTGATTTTAGCTTGACCACAGGTACCTTTCTTACTTTTAATACCACTCATTTCATCCAGGCAATGAACCAACAGGTTATTTCAAATTTTAAGAAACTTTCACCAAAAAGGTGTTTGCTAAATGTTTTCAGATGATTGAGACAGTCAAGAACATGAGCCGCTTAGAATTTTGAATTCTCATTTTGGATCCTTTAATCAAGACATTATATTACAATAAAAAACATTATCAAGTACATTGTAGGCTGTTTTTAGGTTTTTTTAAATCAGTTTGGCCTCCATCCCAGAGTTTTTTCACAAGACAGGAAAATAATTTTGTAAAACAATGCCATTAGCATTGAAAGTATCAAAAATAGTAAGTTCCTCTTCCTCAGATAGAGGGAATTGATAAGCTGATGCTGAAGACTCTGAGTTGTTCAGTTCTGAATATTCTTCTACTTAAAGAACTCAAAAGCACTTGTTAATTGTTTCCCGGAATAGTTGAAAACTGCAGACTTCATGAGAGAAATTGCATTTTGGGAAGATAATAATTCATCTGCACATAAAAGGTTTTAAATATCTTTTGGATTGGTAAAGGTACGTTAAGCTACAGATTGTTCAGACTGGTAGCCAGTTTGTAGCATGCAGGCCCCAACTCATCCGTCAGAGTTTTAAACATGCAGATTGTCCATTGACTCTACTTACAAACTTCAAAGGCTCATCTATACTGTTGAAGATTGTATTCTTGTATAGTCATTTCATCACTATATTCATTTCATCAGAAATGTTACATGGTGTTGAACTATTCAGGAATTGCTATCTTAAAAGTATAATTTCCATGAGACTAATTGCCTTTCTTTGCAGTATAAGTGCTGAACAAATTCTTGGTAAAGCCACATAGAACAAATTAGCAACTTTAAGTGTCATCCTGTACCATCATTACCTTTTTGTCTATCAGTATAATTCAAGAATTTTATAATAGTAGATCAGGGAGTCGATGTATTTATTGATAACATTTTAAGCCTGAATTTTGTCTATATTGTGGGGGAGTAAGAAAGATGTGCAGCGCTCCAACTTTCATTTTCTCTGCTGCTACCTGCATTAGTGCTTTGTTTTCCATCTGGTAATTCAGTAAGTCTTAGGTTACATCTTCTTAATCTATTTCTTGATCTTCTAACTTGATTCGGAAGTTAGTAAATTGATCTAGTGGCTGCTTAGCTGTGACTACACTTCTCTGGGATGGGTATACAGAGCTTTGAGGGCGCATTCAAAAAGGCTGTGTTAGCTGAGCAACTTAGTGTATCAGCATTGTTACTAAATGTAGATGCTCTTAGTTGTGATGCAGCTTCATTAGTAGTACACTTAACTTATCTAGATTTTGTTCTACAGCACTTTCTCTTTTTTTTCTTACCTTTCATGTGGCCCTTTGACAGGTTAGGGAGTTCAGTGAAATCTGAGTAAACTGATATCCCAAAAGTGTCACTGAAATGTATGAGGGACAAATAAATAAACTGAAAACATGAAACTATTTTGCTAAAGCATTTTTTTTTTTATTTTCAGTGAGTTGCAGTTGCCTACAATACAGGAAGTGTGAAGCAAGCTCTGTCCCCCAAGATATATATATATATATATATATATATATATATATATATATATATATATATATATATATATATATATATATATATATATATATTTACTATTGTTTAACTGAAAGTCAGAACACATTCCTACCAGAATTCCAAATCAGAATGTCAAAATTCACAAGTGCACACACACTCAGAAAGCCATTCTAAAAGGACAAATTTCAAATTTGATATATATATATATATATATATATATATATATATATATATATATATAAGGTGTCTCCAACTTTCATTACCAGACACCTGCAGCAACTGGAAAGACCCCAAAAGTACCTCACCAAGAGGATCAAAGGGCTCAAACAGATGCCATATGCTGCACGGTTAAAGAAACTCCAGCTCTACTCAGTGGCATACCGCCTGCTCAGAGGCGATCTCTGCCTGACGTATAAAGCCATGTCCAACCCGGAATTAATGGATATGCTGCACCTCAGAAAATCCAAATCCCATCGAGCTATGCGCTCGAGAGACTTGAACCTCAGCACTGAAATAAATAGGACATGCTGGAGGGACACATTCATAACCCAGAGGCTCCCTTCACTCTGGAATAAAATCCCAGTCCAGGTTAGGCAGAGTCCCTCATTGACTCTCTTCAAGAGGAATCTTGATGAGTGGATGGGAGATCGTAGGTTTACCCTGGGTATCACTTCTGTGTCACTGTTAGACAGAGGCACAGTATACTACCCTCGAAAAAGGGCATAGCAAAATTAATTTAAAGTGGGTGGCAAAAGCCAAACACACTCTGGCTAGGCTTATAAATGCCCTAGGGCAGATAGCCTAGTATGAACCTATGAACCTATGAACCTATATGTCGAACACTCCTAATGGCAATTCTAACTACTTCCAACATACGCCTGTTATGTACGTAGTGAAACACTGTTCAATAAGAAAACATCAGTAGTGAATATTACCCATGTCCTGCAAGTTTAAAAGTGGATTACGTGATCTTTGAAGCATGTCCTAAGTGAAGAAACACTGCAGATTATAGATGCACCCTAATAACACTTTAAATACAATAGAATTAACACCAGTTTAAAATGAACAGTGCTGTGCAATTAATTGCACGGACCCTCGTGAAGTGAAATCATTCCTCTTTGATAGCAGTTTCATAAATGACGTCTCCTTTTGTACTAGTCACAGTCGTTTTGGAGAAGAAGGAAGGCAAGTCAAAGCCCTGTGCTTTAAATCTTCTACATGATTCTATTCTAATTCTATTGCGTGTAGTACATCATGTAAATACAGTTTTTTCTTGCCTAACAGACTGGACAAGCGTCTGTGTTAACCCTCCACAGTATTCTGTGTCCTTGAATACCCCAATAAGCAAGTGTCATACTGATTCCAGAATTCTATATTATACAAGGGTGGAATACATTCAGCGGTGGCATTTCTAATGCTGTAATGATGAGGTCTCCCTACAATGTAGTTGTCCTTAAAAAACTCACATAAAGGTTTAGCCTGCTGTGGCATATCAGCTTCAATCAGATGGAAAGTAGGCTAAACGTCATCAGGTTTCACAAATGCTAGGGCGGGTATTTGCTTACATAGTAATGAAAAATGGATATCTGATCCAAACAGAGTAGCAAGTTGTGTTTTTTGAATGTGCCGCCACACAATTTGGCACAGGTGAAACCAACAGCCCTTTACCTTACTTGAAGGTACATGCTTGACAACACTGTTTATCTTCTCCTTCTCAAAATCACACAAGACCATTTCTGGTTTGAATATAAGATCATGTTGAGTACACAACTCAATTACAGTCATTCAAAAAGAGTCGTAATTGCTCTCAGTCTTTGAGTTCAAGATTCCATACACCACGGGGACTACCTTGCCTTCTATGCCACCCTGCAAACAGCAGTGAATTGTATAAATTTGTTTGCATTCTTTCACCATTAGTGGAAATGTTCCATCATCTAAGACATATTCCGAATTACAGATCACCTGCAAATTACACAGCATTAGTTGCAACACCATCCTTTCTAATGTGCTGGGCAATAACAGAACCACATTTTATATTGAACATCTCTGCCTTTATATCAGTTAAAGCAACTGGTGAGCGCATAGTTGAGAATGTTTCTTTATGCCTAACCCTCCTCACTGTCTGCTTTAAGGCATCACAGTTTGGTAAAGTGCTAAAAACATCTGAAGAAGTAGTTGCTAAAGCCTCAGACACAATTTTGCAGGGATCTTCCAATGCACTTGCAGCTCTTCTTTTTATAGCTGCACGGATTCTCAAACCTTCACAACTAATGGGATTGGGACCATGGAAATGTGGAGCTGTTTTTAACATTCTTTCACCATTTGTAACAGTTTCCATGACATGCCTCCCTTTGCATTTCTCCTTTTGTTTCAGACAGCAACATTAATAGTTACTGGTATCAGTATGTTTTTCAAGATAGTACTGATAACCCGTAACTACTAACATTTTCTTTCCTTTCTGACTTATTTCTGTCTGATATATGTCTCCTACTTTACCAGGTGAATACATATTAGTAATTGAGGAGCTCATTTATCTTTGTTACACCTAGGAAAGGGAGACAAATGTACTATTATGGTTTAGACAGCATGTATACTTTCTTTGAACGAGACTGACTACAGTCTACGTATAGAACACTTACAAATACGCTGTGTGTGTGTAGGCTATGTTAACCCTTTGTTATACCCCAGATTAACAAAGTGGTTATTTACGAATGCTATTATTTCCCATAAGTTAGTTGACAAATTTAAATATGCGATGTGGTGACATAACTGCACACAATACATCGAAGCCTTATGGTCGACTGCAAGTATACATTTGGTATCTGAGTTTGATTTATTAACACAGTTTACCTTTTCAATTCGACACATTGTTTTTCAGACATATACAGTCTAAAACATGTTCGATTAAACAATAGTAAACCATAGATATATATATATATATATATATATATATATATATATATATATAGATATATATATTATCAAACCATATATATATACATATATATATATATATATATATATATATATATATATATATATATATATATATATAAGTTCAGTAATTTGTGAACACATTTGTAGTTTTGCTTTAATAAATTAAGATACACACATTCTGTACTTGTCTTACACTCTGTTGTCCAGTACCAGCAATGTGATTTTGGCTGCTCATAATTAATTTCAGTGCCCTTGTGTTTCAAGCCACAGTAATTACCAGTCTGCATATAGAAAGACACCCTATCATGTTATTTGCATCCTGTATGGGATACTGTTTGAAGAAAATGTTAAGAAACTTTAGGAAAAGAATTGCTTCAGACTAGAAAGGAAATATATTACATTATTATGAAGCAAATATAATAATCCTTGACCAGAGAAGTAGTAAGTGTTTAAAAAAGACATAGTTATGACGTTATTAAATTAAAGGTAAAGTATATGTAAAAGAGAAAATATTTTCTTACGAATAAGATGGAAGAATTTGTGACCTTTACGAAAATAGTTAAAACATGAAGAAGGTAAAATGACAGAAAAGGAGAAATAAGAAAAAAAATGCATAAATATGATTAAATTATTCAGTAGGTTACTATCTTCGTTAAAAGAATATGTATCCTAAAATACACACCAAGCGGCATATGGATTAAAATTCCGGGCAATTAAATAAGTAAAAAAAAAAAAAAGAGCTTGAAAGTAACATTAAACTAGGCAATTTCATAAGCTATTAAAAAAGTTAAGGAAATAGTGTTCCATGATGGGATGGGATGGGATAAGATATATATTTTTTATATGATAAACAAGTCCTGCTGACTGTAAAGCTGTGCTCAACCACAAACCAAGCAGTATGAACAATAATGTGGAACACAGCACCACAGCAAACCGATAAAAACAGATGGCAAAGAGCAGTGTAAAATCCATAGACTTTCATTCGAACACAGGTGAGCACTTTCGCTATAAAATCACTTCTTCAGACCATACAAAAAATCAGCAGCATCTCAAGTATTTAAAATGCAATCAATTAAATATTTACTAATAAAAAACATTCAAGTACAATAGCCATAAAAAATTAAAGGCACAGCTTTCTTTTAAGACAGAAACCATAAAAGGCTATTGCCATAAAAGCACACGTAGCAGTATACTTATTTAAGAAGCTTTCTTTCTTTCAGAACTGGCTTAAGAGGTGCCGATTCATTCAAACCTGCACCTCTATGTGCTGATAGTCTAAGAATCCATCTTAATTATTTCCTATTTGTGACATTAGTTATATTACCCAACCTAAAACTTTCATAAATTACTTCTACTGCTATAAACTTAAACCAATGGTTAGTGCCTTTCTCTAGTATATGTTTAGCTAAGGCAGTATAACTATGGCCCTTATTGGCACAATAATAATGGTCTCTAATTCGTTCCTTAAGTCGCCTATTAGTTTTTCCTATATAAAATTTTGAACAAGTCACACACTGTGCTAAATAAACTAAGTTTTTAGTGTCACAATTAGATTTAACTTTAAAGACATAATGATTACCATTGTCTGGTTGTATAAATGTATTGGATACATCAATGCATTTACAAAAAGTACATTTAGCACAGATAGAGGTACCAAGACTAGTTGTTCTAATACTAGGTTGCTGTAGTTTACTTGTATTAGGGAAAGAAAGCTGTCTTTTTAACAATTTTTTATTTATATAAACAAAATTTGGGGCTACACTAACAAACTCACATAGAATAGGGTTAGAACATAAAATATGCCAATTTTTTTGTAATAATATTTTTATATCTATGCTGTCAGTATTAAAAGTCATACAATAAACTACATTGCTATAACTATTATTATGGGCAGTCTTTCTTATGTTTTCTTTAAGTGAAAAAATGGCGTCCATTACTTTGTCTGTCTAACTTGACCCTTTCACATATTTTGTTATGTGGAATTGGTTCTTCAGAACCAGTTTTAATTATTAAATGAATGGTTAAGTTAATGGATGAGAGAGCTGAATAAATGTATGATGCTATAAATAATTTTGTGTGGGAAAAGGTAATGAGAGGAAATAAAAACACACACACAATGAGATGCACAACCTTGTATAATGTGGGTTATTTTTTAACAAAATATTATGAACCAGTGTGATACTGTGATGAGTGACATGAAGAGGGAAGGAATGTAAGGACTGAAAGGAAAAATAAAGTAGATAGTTATTATAAATCAGGTTAGAGATAGTATATTAAGAGAGCAAAATGAATATAAGGTGGCTTTGTTTGATACTCAGAAAGCTAATGAAAATGTTTCGTACCTCTCAACTGTCCAAATTTTCACAGAATGTGCAGATTTTTCTCATATCTTTTGCCTGTTCCTTATAAATTTTGTGTTTTTTGTCAACTCATTGGGGATTGAAGACATTAAATAATGATACATATTTGAGTTTCAGACTTCACGTCTTCTTGGAAGTACATGCTAACACAGATGCTGTCATTCTACAACTTTTTAAGTTTATAAAAGCGATATTTAAGTATATTCCTATTTACGGGCCTATATTTCCCCATTCTTTTTAGATTTGTCAAGATTTCGTACGCCAGTTATTTAACGATGTAATTAATGTGATAACAGAGAAAAGTAAACAAAAATGCAGAAATGCAGTTTGGTAACAAGCCAGTTTGTCTAGGGACATCTTCAGGTGGGGGTTAAGGAGAAATAGTAGTGGAAATAAGGTTTTCTGGCTGGCAACTGGCAAGTCAATGGGATTGCAGTTGGAAGATGGCGATGGACTTTTCAGTTTTTGGACATCATGCCCATCAGGATTCATGTTAATATAAAACCTTTTATTCTATAGATTTCTTAGGTTTGTAGGAGTAGTGTCTGGAGGCTGTCCCTGTTTTTTTTTTTTTTTTTTTTTTTTACCTTTTGTCCCACTTTTGTGTATGACTTTGCCCAGATTTCTTGCTCTGGGAGGTAGAGAGGTATGGGCTTGTCACTGTATCCGTATTAAACATGTGGTGGTAGCATGCCCCTCAGCTGTACATATTTTCATGGCCTCCTCAGGTTTTCCCTCATGTTTTGGTCTGCTTTCATAAAATTGTAGGGGTTTTTTTGGCGAATTAGTGGCAACTCATTACACTCTGCAATTTTGAGAATGTTGGCAGACAGTGGAGCATACTTCTCAACTATACAGTTATTCGCAGAATGTCCAGATTTTATGCCAGGTTAGTGGTGGCCTCATATTTTTGTCTGTTTTTCATAAAATTCTGGCTTTCTGGGAAATTAGTGGTACTGTTCGACACGAACCTGGACAAGTGGATAGGGTACCGTCAGTTATTACTGGGGATAGTGCTCACAATCCTGGGCATGGGCAGTCAGCACTAAATGCAATCTTGGGTATTGACTTGCAATTTTATGGTACTATATTGGGATGAAATGGCTTGGCTTAAAATGACCTCCAGGTCGATAGCCTAGTAATTTCTATGATTCTACATGTCTTCCAGTGACTGCTTCGTAGTTCCATTGCTGTAATTTGGGGTCATATTTCCCAGCATATTCGGATATACAGTGCTTCATAAGGTGGGGTTGAGAGCCACCTTGGCTGTTGTGCTATATAGGTTGAATTCACAGTGGGGTGATGGTGGAAATCATTGGACTGTGGGTTTTTGGTTGTTTGGGTACTTTTCACCTTGGTTGTTTCCATGGTGGTGTGGTGCTGGCATTTGGGTTGCTTAGTCACCCCACAGGTGACTTGTAGGGGTATCCTGCATAGTGAGGCACCCGTGATTTGTGGTTCCTTGCTGCACATGTGTGATAGTGCTTTAAGCCACTATGGGAGAGGAGGTATAATCTTGGTGTGCAGGCATTCTGCTACATCTTTCAACTATCTAGTTTTGTTTTTTTTGTTTTTTTGTTTTTTTTGCAGTAGGTCTAGATTTTGTGGATTAGTCAGGAGTGAATTCCCTATAGTCTTTACAAAATGCAAGGTAAGACAAGACCTAAAATGCTAAGTTATGAGAGCAATTTTGTTCTGTGTCTGCACAGTTCTAATGATTTCTTTCTCTTCACAGTGCGTTTCCCATCTGAAACCTGTTTAAAGTTTGGTAATGTTGGCGGGGGGGGGGGTATGTTGAGCAGAGCCTTCCTTTAACATGGATGCCGACACAGGTTATGTAATCTGCTGTATTGACAGGAAGTATGGACTGGTAAATTTTCTTTACCCTGATTATTGCCTACATAGTGATTGTTGAATGCGGGAGATTTGTAAAGTCCTGGTCAGAAGCAGTGCTTCAGCATTTCATTGCAGCTTGAGTGGTCAAAAGGCTTTCAGGGAGAGGCTCATAGCTTTCAACCTTTCATCTCCACAATGAAGAAAGTAGCTTCACATAATGTGAAACAAATGGGTAAAAGGTGTTTTAATGACATTATTGATTCAATTCTATTTACCGCTGATATTTAAATTGCTAACAGAGAACATGTGGCAGGCTCTTTCAGCGTGCAACTTCCATGTGACAGACTCTTTCCGAGTAGAACTTTGAGAAGCATGAACTTTTCATGACCCCCAGATGAGGAACGTTCTTCAAAGTGAGGTACACTTCAGAGGTTTGGGTATGTTATGGATGTATTTTGCTCTGTTGTTTTAAGCATCTTAGGTTTCATTGAGGTGTGCTTATTGCTGTTAGAGCCGCTTGTTGAGAACCATTACTTGGGAGGAGCTGCCAAGGTCACACTTTCTAACAGATAAGTATGTAGCTTTGTTTAAACTTTTATTTGTGTATACATGATTCTGCAGGGATATTTTGTAGTGCTTTCTTACAGAAATGCTCCCAACAATAACTTCTCTTTTACAAAATAAGTTTACTTGGCTCATATACTGCTGTATTTGTTTGTATGGAAATTATGAGCTAACCCAGGTATTGTGATATTTAAGTTAACCATCATCGCAGTTTAGGTCACTACATACTTCAGCTGGTAGTCCACTTTATGTTCTACATTTGAATAGGGTGAGTTAAATGCATATGTTCAGTTACTGCCATTTATGTCATAAGACCATTTTGCAGCAGCATGTTTTCTCGCTGGTGCTGAAGGAATTTCTGAGGGATATGACGATGTCAGATTATTGAAGTTAGGGGATGTGGGACACTGTAGCGGATGAGCAGTTGATGATTAGTGTAGGTCCTTGGCAGCATTTAATGTTATCTTTAAGAGGTTTTAGTTATGGGTATGCAGAGGATTTAAATTTTTCTTTTCTTTTGCAGAAGGGGAAATGCTGAGTTGTATCAGTCAGTAGCCTGAAGGAACTGGACTTGCAAAGTGATGGGTGCTGCTGCAGTGGACCTTTTTGGGGAAATGCAGAGTTTACATCTGCCAGTGGCCTAAAGGAAGTTAATTTGAATGGTGTAGATTTTATTGTGGTGGATGTGCCAGCTGTTGGAGTGGTGCACAATGAGGTTGCAGGTAATCCTACTTTATTAGGTGTTCATAGGTGCATCAGAGTTGGTGTTGTTTGGGAGTTGTGTGAGTGCAGGTGAGGATGTGGTATGTCAGGTCCAGGGTAAAGCAGATTTGGGGATTGTTATGGGGAGTTTGGGATTTTTCACCGTTGGGGTGGAGTCACAATAATGTGACATTGGGTTGAATTTTGTAGGCATGGTAGTTTTCCTGGGAGAAGACTATGCAATTGGATGGCTTGGTTGTCTGTACTAATTGAGTTTATTTCTATACTTCATGAGATTTGGCAGCAGCAGGTGGGCAATCAGATGGAAGTATGCTATCTTGATCCCCTTTTAAGGTTAGGTGAGCAGTTTGACAGAGTGTTGTAAGGCTGTGTGCTTGTGTGAGGAATGGTTTCCATGTTTAAACAGAAGTTTGAGGGTCTAAGCAAGGCACTTTGTTTTGGGGGTTGCTAGTGGATGCAGGTCATGGTTTGCTTGATTTTCCAAAAGTGAAGGTAATGCAATAAATAACAAAATAAAATAAAATAAAAAAAAACTTTGTCACAACAGCCAGGAAATCCTTCTATGTGGCACACCTCATCACTAAGGGCTTTTCATCCAAAAAAAAAGGAGGTCATTGTCCCACTGTACTCATCCCTCATTAGACCCATTATAGAATACAACGCCCTGTTTGGTATGCACCTCTCAAGACATCTGCAACAACTGGAAAGGCCGCAGAAATACCTCACTAAAAGAATCACAGGCCTAAAGCAGATGCCCTATGCTGACCATCTAAAAAAAACTCCACCTATACTCCGCCACATATCATCTAGTCAGAGGCTATCTCTGCTCAACATGCAAGGCCATATCAAACCCAGAGCTGTTGGAAATGCTACACTTAAAGAAATATCAATCCCTCAGAGACACATGCTCCAAGGATTTAAACCTTGTCATCACAATGAACAAAACATGCTGGAGGGATAGGTTCCTGACGCAGAGACTCCCCAGACTCTGGAATAGGCTTCCCATACATGTCAAGCAGAGCGCCTCTTTGACCCTCTTCAAAAGAAACCTTGTTGATTGGATGGCGGATAGGAAATTCACCCCGGGGATCACTTCAGTTGTCTTTCTAGACAGGGGTCCAGGGAAGTAAATACTGTGGGAAAAAATATCCAGGGAATTGTTATGGCTAGGCTTGTATGGGCCCTAGGGTCAATAGCCTAATACCAACCTATGAACTTGAGGGTTGAATTTCTGGGACAAGGCCAGAATAGGAGTGGGTTTAGCTCCGATTAGTGTAGTTCCACAGGTGACAGGGTCATGTGACTTTACTAAATTTAGGATGGTGGTTTATGTATTTGAAGGATTGGGGTAGGTATGGTAGTAAGTTGTGGCAAGGGTTGGAGTTGGGAGATGGAGGTTCATTGGGTTATAATCTGTGTGAGGTATTGGCTTTGTGTATGTATTGAAATCATTCATGAGGGTGGTGTGTTGGTCAGCAAATGCTGTTCTGGTCATTAGATGTTTTACCTTATAATAGTGCATATAGTAGTTGGATTGCTATTAAATTGATCCTTTTGAAAGGAAATCTCATTTTCAAATGGTTGTGAGGAAGGCATAATGGTTAATATTGCAGACACAAGGGGTTTGAGTATCACATGGGGTAATTAACTTGGCTTAAAATGGCCCACAGGTACATTTCCAAGGGTTGTGAAGAAGGCATAATGGTTAACCTTACAGACACAAGGTGCAGGGTTTGAGTATCACATGGGGTAATTAACTAGGCTGAAAATGGCCCACAGGTGCATTTCCAAGGGTTGTGAGGAAGGCATAATGGTTAACCTTACAGACACAAGGTGCAGGGTTTGAGTATCACATGGGGTAATAACTAGGCTTAAAATGGCCCACAAGGGCATTTAGCTTAGTACTAATCTATAAACCTATGGTCATTATATCCTTCGGGTAGAAAAAGATCATTGTGGTTAGGTAGGATGTCATGCAGTTGGGCTTACTTTGCTTTGGGTGGTGTTGGGATTTTTAGTTTTTTGGTGGTACATTTGGCAGGTGATGACATGAAAATGATTACAAAGCTACCACTGGTAGTAGATTAAGTGAAGATATGTTTTATCTACAAAGGTTATACAAGGGTATAGGTAAAATGTTTCGTGTTGGTGAGTAATCATAGGTGTAATTTCAGTGGTTTAGGCAAGTAGAGGTTTTGGGGATTTATAGGACAGGGCTTTGGGAGGTTGATGACAGGGATCCATTTTGGTTCGGAGAAGGTAGAGTACACCAAAGGATGTTTGGCTTACACCTTTTTAATGTGCAGTTAGGTTTGTCTTGGAAGGTTTTGTTGGAAGTTTTGTTATGAAGAAGAGGCTGGTAGGTGGAGAACAGGGGAAGGCTTTTCCCTCTTCTGTTCCCCCTCTGATGTTGGATGATCATTTCAATGAGATGGGAGCAGTTGGACACTGCTTGATAAGTCAAAGTAAGCAAGCAGAGGTAAGGATGCTGCTTATTCGGTTGGATGTTTAATTCAATAAGTGGGAAATGAAATTGAGCAGTGGGACGCTGCTTGATAAGTAAAATAAGTGAGCAGGAGTAAGGACACTGCTTATTTCATCAGGGTGAGCGAGGTCACGCTGCCCTAGTTAATAGTTATATGGATATTTGCACTGCGATTAATATAGAAAAATACTGGTTGATTCAACAAAGTTACCTTTATGAAATTTTAATAAAGCTAATCAAATGTCATTTGGTGTTGTGTGTGTTTATTGAAGGGGACCAGGACAATGCTAGTTGAGATTATGAAGAAAGAGAGTTGTTGCATGTCATGCTGTCTTGCAGAATTTTACAATAACCTGTGAGGTTATATCTCAGTGAAAACAGTCTTCTAAATCATAAGTAATCAGGAAATCAGCCAAATGGGGAAAAAATGCAAGTAGGCCCATCTCTCCAGCTTTACATAAACAAACTCCATGATCATAAATGCAGGAGGAAGGGAGACATTTCCCAAAAGAAAGAACTTCCAGTGCATATGTAGAACTCATGCAGTAGTTATTTCCTAAAGAAAATAGGGATTAAAAAGTTGAAGTTCAGTCCGTTGTGCTCAGCAAGTTGTTTTTTTCTTCAGTTTAGACTCAACAAGTAGTAACAAAGCTGACTTACAGAGATAATCCCATGTTAGTTGCAAAAACCCAGGCATTCTTTAAAGTATTCATTTGTATTTATTACTGCTTGGTAGTAACTTGATTAAAGTGTAGCTATCATTCTAAGTCTTTTGGATTAAGCACTTGGGCTTCAGACCAGTTGTTTTACATTAGGAAGGTTTGTGGCCTGCACTGTGGTTGCAGGACAGGTAGCTTACATCCTTCTAAGTTGGGAACTGCTGATTGAGGGCTCAGTGTCTGTTATTCTAAAAGTGTATTAGTTCTGGTTTAAGCACTTGGGCTTCAGGCCAGTTATTTTACTTTAAGAAGGTTCGTGGTCTGCACTCTTGTGGGAGGAGAGGCTGGACTCTGCCCTTCTGAGCTGGGAATTTCTGGTTAAAGGCTTATAGTGCCTGCATATTTGAACTGTTTCTTACTGAAATTGGTACACCTTGTTTGCTGTAGCATAGATTAGATCCAGGCCTACTGAATCTAGCTTTGTTTGTATGCTTGTTGTTTTTTTGCTTGTTATTTCCCTGAAACGCTAATTCCACCTAAACCGTGGCTTTTCAGCGCTTCTGTGGATCCCTAGTGATATCTGCATTGCTTACTGTACTTATTTCCTTGTTTCACTTGAAAGAAAGTTACTGTTTGTCATTTTTGCATTTAAGTTACCTGTAACACATTGCATTTAAGTTACCTGGCACTTGCTCACTAAAGCAATTATATAAGTCAGCACTAAAAAATTAAAAGCACTACACCCTCACAAACTCCCCTTGAGTACCTTGTTCCCCATTGGCCCTTTTTTTAAATTATAAAGGAATTCCCAATACTATTCTAGCATGTCCAAAGGTCAGTTGTCAATCTCCTCTCCGGTCCAGCTGGTGAATCTGGGAATCTTGAGGCAATGTTACAACTGCCTCATGTACACAGACAACCCTCTCCTCCTCCCAAAAAATTCCAACACGTGAGACATGCAACCATATAGCCAAACTGGAGGCTAAGCTCTCTCAACTCAGTACTGGCATAACCAGTCAGGAGGAGAAGGAAACCACACTCACTACAATTCCAGTCTCACATAGACCTACCACGACAGCAAACCAAACACATAAACACACAAAAACATACTTGGAGGCTCTAAATAAAAATCTGCCTAAGCAGCAGAGACCTCCAAAGCAGACACCCAAGCAACCGCTACCCCAAAACAAAACACGTGCAATACATAGCTCACAAAGCCAGTGTGCCAAACAGTCACAGCCCTTAAGGCTAAACACCACACCTGATACACTTGTAATAGGTGACTATCATCAGGCACACTGACGTCCCGCTCACCAGACTGAACAAGGAGAAGGTCACGGTGAGCTGCCTGTCAAGCGCTAGGATCCGCCACATAACACAAGCACTCAGGTCACTCCATGCTTTTCGGCCCCAAAACTTGGACCGAACCACAAAAGGAGGGGGAGTATCAATATTCGTCAAAGATACCAACACCTCCAGGTTGGTGGCACAGCACGAAGCATCAAAGACTATCCATGTGCAACTAACAGTGGGTAAAACTGCCTTCCAGTTTATAGCCTGCTACAGACCACCCTCCCAAACCCAGGAACCCCACTCGGCCTTCCTGAGAATACTGGAAAATACGAAGGTCTCTCCAAACACCATTATATTGGACGACTTCAACTACCCAGACATAGACTGGGAGCATTACTCTAGCTCCAACACCCTAGCCCAAAGGTTCCTAGAATTTATAAACTCAAATGCTATGGAACAACCTGTTACCACTCCCACAAGAGGGGAAAACATACTGGACCTGATCATCACCAACATGGGGACTCTATGCTCCAGACCAGAAGTGTATCCCTCACTGGTAAGATCAGACCATAAACTAATCTCACTGGATATTCACATCCCGACCCCACCCCCTGCCCAGAAAACCACAGTGAAAAACTTCTCTAAAGCAAATTTCACACTCCTCAAAACCGAGGTGGAATCCTTCAAAGCCCCCGGGCCTGTGGAAAATGCGGCCCAGACCGCAGAATCCTTTATAAATGCATTCTATGAACACCTTCAGGAATGCATGGATCATGCAATCCCAAATAAAACCAAGACCCAATCCTCCAAAGGCAGACGTCCTGTCTGGTGGACCCCAGCCATAAACAAACTATACAACAGAAGGAGGAAGCTACTACATGATACAGCAAAATCCCAAAAAGGGAAGGCATCTCTGATCAGTATTAGCAAAAAACTATGGGCACTCATAAAATCGTCTAAGGCCAGCTTCGAGAGAAAAAATGCACAGGACACTAAGGATAATCACAAGGCTTTCTTTACTTATGTTAGAAACCTGGGTGGGAATTCCCAGATATGCTCAGAATTAGTCCAAAATGACAAAAAATACACCAAACCCACAGACATTGCCAACATCCTAGCTGACAGGTTCAGTGCAACCCCCCCCCACCAAAAGGGCAAATATCTATCCCAGCAGAGTGCTGCCCCCCCTGACATCTCAGATGCTCAGGTAAGAGCCGCCCTCTCCAAAGCAAAAAACACAGCATCAATGGGACCAGATTGTGTTCCGGGCTGCATCCTACATGAACTCCAAGAAGAGCTAAACCCAAACATAAAACTACTGTTCAATCTCAGCCTTACTACAGGATATGTACCCAAAGAGTGGTGTACAGCAACAGTGGTCCCTCTCCACAAAGATGGTGCCTCAACGAATCCTGGAAACTATCGCCCCATAAGCCTGACTAGCTTGGTCTGCAAAGCTATGGAAAGGATCATCATGGACCTCATAAATAAAGATATTGGGGACCTACAGACACTAGATCCTACCCAGTTCGGCTTTGTTAAGGGCAGATCCTGCCTCTTAAACCTGGTTGATGTCTTTGAAACATTCACCAAGGCCATTGACGAGGGGAAGGTGGTCCACACAGCATACCTGGACCTCGCAAAAGCCTTCGATACAATACCCCACTCGGGCATTATAGATAAGCTCACCAGCTTAAATATAAAACCCTATGTCACTAGATGGGTTGCAAACTGGCTCAAGGACAGAACCCACATGGTTAAAATTGCTGGAGCTATGCCAGACTCCTAACCAGTTACAAGTGGCATCCCACAAGGCTCAGTCCTGGGACCACTCTTGTTCGGTATATATTTCCCTGAGGTACAGGCCAACATGGAAGGACTGTGGCTGACCAAGTTCGCAGATGACTGCAAACTGGGCGCCATAATCGACTCTCCAGCCGACACAAGCATCCTTCAAAAGGGCCTCATAGAAGCAGACAACTGGTGCCAGAGCCATGGCCCCAATCTAAATGCCAAAAAGTGTATAGTCATCCCCTTTGTCAAAAACAAAGTGCCCACAAATTACCACATAGGTGGTAATCCATTAAGTACAGAAGTAATTAGGGACCTGGGGACCCAAGTTGATAGCAATCTCTCATTTGACAACCACGTGGCCAAAGTGGTTAGAAAAACATTTTATATTGCCCATCTAATCATGAAGGGATTCACATCTAGATCAGGGGAGGTCATCGTGCCTCTTTACTCATCCCTCATTAGGCCCATAATTGAGTACAATGCCCCTTTTGGGATGTACCTTACCAGACACCTGCAGCAACTGGAAAGACCCCAAAAGTACCTCACCAAGAGGATCAAAGGGCTCAAACAGATGCCATACGCTGCCCGGTTAAAGAAACTCCAGCTCTACTCAGTGGCATACCGCCTGCTCAGAGGCGATCTGTGCCTGACGTATAAAGCCATGTCCAACCCGGAATTAATGGACATGCTGCACCTCAGAAAATCCAGGACATGCTGGAGGGACAGATTCATAACCCAGAGGCTCCCTTCACTCTGGAATAAAATCCCAGTCCAGGTTAGGCAGAGTCCCTCATTGACTCTCTTCAAGAGGAATCTTGATGAGTGGATGGGAGATCATAGGTTTACCCCGGGTATCACTTCTGTGTCACTGTTAGACAGAGGCACAGTGTACTAACCTCGAAAAAGGGCATAGCAAAATAAATTTAAAATGGGTGGCGAAAGCCAAACACATTCTGGCTAGGCTTATAAATGCCCTAGGGCAGATAGCCTAGTATGAACCTATGAACCTATGAAAAACTAGACTCTGAACAAAGGAACTTGTTAAGGTGAAACAATTCTAGTTAAACGATGAGGTTAACATTAACTAATGATAAGAATGGTAATAGCCACGTGTGAAATGTTCCCTCTGTTATCGACTTCTGAAGTAAACTGTGGTTAAACCATAAGTAACATATGGGACAATATTTTTATCAATATAAAATAAATTATAGCTTTATGGAAACCTTTTAAATGAGCTTAGAGAGATGCATGCAGTGAAGTCACCATATTTAAGTGGTGTATATATTTCTTCTAAATGAAGAAGAAAAGGTGTTGTTACATGTAGCTTTTGGGGATTTTGAAGATGAATGCAAACAAAGGTATTACATCTAGGTCCAAAAAAGTCATTATTCCACTATAGTCAGCATTCATCAGACCTGTCATTGAGTACAATACACCATTTGGTATGTACCTAACCAGGCATCCACAACAACTGGAATGTTCACAGAGGTACCTCACAAAAGAATAAAGGGTGTAATTAACAAGCCCTATACAGACCACTTCAAGGTCCTATACCTGGATTCCTTTCCTTCTCTTTAACACAGGTGACCTCAGCACCCTGTACTGAAGCACCCTTTTCTGTTTATCATCATCAGTTGGTTCAGCCTTGTCCTTGTATCTTACTGATGTATGACTCAAGTCAAGTTATGCAGACCTGTCTTCCTAACATATGCCATCACTGTGCTAATGTGAAGCAGTTATTCATTATAGGAAAGTACAGTTTTGTACCTACCATAAACGTAGATGTTCGAGTGTTCACACTGCTGCAGTCATTACATTTGGGTTATCCTGCCATCAGGCGGTCCCGCAGTTGGCCCGAGTTCCAAAGTCTTGGTCCGGCGTCGGTTGCTGTCGCTTCTTCCCTGACGTCAGTGCGCCAGAGGTATATAAGATGCATCCGACGCCATTTTCTTCAGTTTTTCTTGCCCCAGATGTCAGGTGCCCCCAATAGGTAGGCAATCCATATTGCTAATAAAAAATATACATATAAAATAAAAACAATACCTTCAGTTACAAACAAATACACCACAAAGGTTGTATAGGATAGAAAGGTATAGATAAGTCCAGCTAGTTCAGAGGGGATGGAGGGAGGGTAACCTGGACTGCAGCAGTGTGAACACTCGATCATCTACATTTATGGTAGGTACAAAACTGTACTATGTTCATCGTGTTACGCTGCTACAGTCATTACACTTGGGTAGAATCCCAAAGCTAAGGTTGGGTGGCTGGTCTATAAAGAGTTAGGATTGGCTATGAGGCCCTGCAGAACTGCAGTGGCAAATCCTGCTCTGGATTTAGAGTAAAGAGGCATGTGGTAATGCTTGGTAAAGGTGTGCACTGAACTTCAAGTTGCAGCCTCCAAAATTTCCTTGGTAGGTACTCCTCTGAGAAAGGCTGTTGAAGTGGCTGTTGCCCTGGTGGAATGTGGCCTAATGGTATTTGGGACTGATTTTCCATGCTGTGTGTAGCGGTAACGAATACAGTGTCCTATCCATTTGGATATAGTCTGCTTTGAGATAGCCTTGCCCTGTGATCCTGCAGCATATGCTACAAACAGTTGCTCAGTTTTCCTGAAAGCTTTTGTTTTGTCCAAGTAGAAGCGTAGCTGCCTGTGTATGTCCAAAGAATGCAGAAGTTTCTCCCCTTTATTCTGGGTGTTTGGATAAAAAGTTGGCAAATGGATGGTTTGGTTAAGAGCCACAATAAATATCACCTTTGGCATAAAGGTAGGGTTTGTCCTTAAAGAAACCCTGTCCTGATGAAAAATTATAAAAGGTTCCACTGCCATTAATGCCTGTAGCTCTGAGACTCTTCGTGCTGAAGTTACTGCCAGGAGCAGAGCTGTTTTCCATGATAAAAATTTTAGATTGGCTGTATTGGCTGGCTCAAAAGGTGGTAGGGTCAGTTTTTCCAAAACAAAATTGAAGCCCCAAGTTGGTGTTGGTGCTCTCTGGGGTGGTCTTATGTTTTTAGCCCCTCTGAGGTACTGCTTTAGCAAGGGATGAGAGAATAAAGGAGGATCTGTGTTGTAATGTGTTGAAATGGCAGTGGAGTGGATCTTAATTGATGAGAAGGACAGGCCTCTGTTCATCATCTCAGTTAAGTATTGTAAAATCTGAGGAATGTTTGGAACAAGAGGGTCAAGGTTTTGAGCCTGGTTCCAGGTGCAGAATCTCTTCCATTTTTCCGAGTAAGCTTTCCTGGTGCTAGGCCTCCTGGCCTCCAAAATGACATCCATAACAGCTTTAGAGAGAGGTATTGCCTGTTTGGCTAATGTATCTGCCATGCAGCTAGGTTTAGGGTTTTGAGCTAACCGTGCAGGATCTGATTGTTTTGTTGAGTCAGAAGGTGTGGAATTTGAGGCAAAATCCATGGTGGTCCTTGAGCCAAGTTCCTTAAGATGGGGTACGAGTGCTGGCGTGGCCAGTCTGGAGCAATCAGGATCATCTGTGGTTTTTCTTGTCTGGCTTTTAGGAGTACCTTTGAAAGGAGAGACAGTGGCAGGAAGGCATAAACTTTTAGGTTTTTCCAGCTGAACAAGAGAGCGTCTACTTTCCATGCTTGTTTGTGATAAGTCCTTGTGCAGAATTTTTGTAGTTGGCAATTCAGTGAGGAGACAAAAAGATCTATGTCTGGGAATCCCCATTTTTGCATTACCATGCTGAAGATTTGTGGATTCAATTTCCATTCGTGATGGTCCATGATATTTCTGCTTAGATTGTCTGCCAGAGTATTTTTCTTTCCTGGCAGGAATTGTGCTTGCAGGTGAACTTGATACGTTAGAGCTGTGTTCCACAAGGTCATGGCTTGCCTGCACAGGGGATAAGAATGAGTGCCCCCTTGTTTGTTTATGTACCACATTACTGTGGTGTTGTCTGTCTTTAGTAATAATTGTCCTGGATGCAGAAGGTTCTTGAAAGCTGTTAGGGCATTTTGAACAGCCAACATCTCTTTTTGATTGATGTGAAGATACATCTGTTCTGTGGTCCACTTGCCCTGAATGCATTTTCCTGCCATGTGTGCTCTCCAGGCATAATCCGAAGCATCTGTTATTAGAGTTTGCCTGGCTGTGGGTTGGGTAAAAGGCTGACCCTTGTTTAGTTGACATGCCTGTGCCCACCATCGAAACTCCTGTTGTAGGCAGGGAATCATTGGTATTACTGCTTCTAAACTGTGAGAGTGTTGCGTCCAAACACTTTTTAGGTAACATTGCAATTTCCTCATATGCAGTCTGGCTTATGGTATTAGTAGAATGCAGGATGCCATGAATCCCAGGGCCTGCAGGTTTTTTTCTTGCAGGGAGATGGGACTTTTTTGCCAGTAATTGAAAATATTGAGTTAGTTGAACTTGTTTGTCTGGCATGAGGTAAGCCATCTGGGCCGTTGTATTTAAGCTGGCACCCAGGAATATAATCTGTTGCGAGGGCACTAGTTTTGACTTATTTTCATTTACTGTGTACCCTAGAGAAATTAGCAACCTTTTTACAAACACCAGATGCTGTAGAAGAATGTCCTTTGTCTCTGCTTGAATGAGGCAGTCGTCCAGGTATGGATATATTTGAATTCCTTTTTGTCTGCAAAATGCAATTACTGGTGCCAGGCACTTTGTGAAGACCCTGGACACAGTAGATAAACCAAAGGGCAGTGCAGAGAATTGGTAGCACATTGTACCAGCTTTGAATCTGAGGTATCTTCTGCAATTTTGTCTGATAGGGACATACAGGTATGCCTCTTTGAGGTCCAGAGTAACAAGCCAAGCCTTCTTGCCCAGCATGGGTAGAAGCTGCTGTATTGTCAACATTTTGAATTTTGGAATATCCAGGTAAGTATTCAGAATTGAAAGGTCTAGTATGGGCCTCCAGGCCTTATCCTTTCTGGGGACCAGGAAGAGTCTTTAGTAAAATCCTTGTCCTTGTTCCTGTTGTGGTACTTTTTGAATAGCTCTCATGTCCATGAGGGCTGAAATTTGTTTTTGTGCCTCTGCCCATTGATTTTGTGGCAGGTCTGGCATTCCTTTTAGCCTTGGTAAAGTATGAAAGTGGAACCTGTAACCTTGAGACATAATATTCAGTACCCATTTGTCTTGGGTGATTGTTTGCCAGTTTTAAGAAAAAAGTGCTAGTTTTCCCCCTAAGGGGGCTTCCAAAAGGGACATGCTTGGCGTACGAAGGGGAAAGTCATTGTGACTGTTTCCTGTAAGGTTGAGACTTGTCCTCACCTCCTTTTGGGGTTGAGGTGCTCCACTGTCATTGTCTGTTTGAGCCTTGGGGTTGAGATCTGCCTCTTGGGCGTCTGTATCTGCCTTTCTGTGGCCTGTCTGACACTGGAAAGGACCAATTCTTTGTTGGCCAATTTCTGATAAACTGAGGTGGCTGTACCTGTAAGAAATCCTTGACTGTTTGCATTGATTTAGCTTTATCCTCCATTTTCTTTAACACCTCTTCTGCCTTAACACCAAACAAGATATCATGCTATAAAGGAGCATCCAATAATTTTGCCTTAACATGATCAGGTAAACTCTGTTCTTTTAACCAAGCATGTTTTCGAATCACAGAACCTGTAACTGCGGCTCTACAAGAGGCCTCTAAAGAATCAAAACCACATTGCTGAGTATGTTTTCCCACCTGTTCAACTGTATGCAATAAATCCTGCATTTCTTTACAATCAGGAGCTTCTGAGCTTGCAAGCATTTTCTGTTTTAACTGAGCCATTAAATATTGTTGGTACTTAAGCATGTGACACTGGCAATTTAAAGCTCTTACTGCTAAGGTTGCAGAAGTGTGTACTTTCTTCCCCCATCTATCCAAAGCTCTGGAATCTCTGTCAGAGGGTACTGGATATTTTGCAATGGAAGCCTTAACCCCTTTTGGACCCTGGGAAATAGTTTCTGGATCAGCAGAAGGGTTTTTGTAAAGAAACTTGTGAGAGTCAGGGACTGTATAGTACTTGTCTGGCTTGAGTGGAGCAGGGGGCAAAGAATCAGGAGATAAGCTGGATTCAGAGAGCACATCATCCACAATGTCTAGCACAGGCGGAATTGCCAGCGGCCTGTGCTGAGGCAATAAAAGGAAATCCCTGAGCCTTTTCTTGGATTCCGAGTAATCCTGACTTTCCCAATGGAAATGCTCCCTCATGGTATGTAAAGTTTCCCCAAAAGAATAATCCTCAGGAGGAGAGGCTGAAGGGATAGATTCTTCAGCATCAGAGTCCTCATTGGGGGATAGAGAGTATCCCTGGTCTGAAGAGGAATCAGAGGAAATGGAAATCTGATCAGATGAAACATAGTCTGTATCCTGCCTAGGCCTTTTCTCAGGAGGGGGATGGGAACCCCTGATTAGAGTAATGAGGTCTTCGGCCATTTTAAGCATCTGTTTCTTAGGCATGGAGGACCGTCCAGGAGAATGCTGTACTTGTTTCTTTGTTTTAATGGTACCTTTGTCTTGGCTGTTGTTTTAATGGTAAGTTGTGAAGGTCTGAAAACACCCTCAGAAGCCGATGCCTGCTCAGCGGCTCCGGACCCATCTGAGGGATTAGTTTCCGTAGGCCCAATACCTTGAATTTCCAGAGGCCTAGCTGTCTCCACGTGGGAGTCGGAAGCAGCCTGTGGCTCTGATGTAGCGGGTGTCAGGGGCTGCGAAAGTGTCTCACTGAGAACTGGCGGCTGGCCTAGAAGAGGTTTCATCGTCGCTTTTGGACCTCGGATGCCTGTCTTTATCCTTGTCTTTGCGTTTTTTCGGTATTGAGGTCATTGGTTGATGCAACAGCATGGTATAATTGAATCTTCGGCCAAAATAGTGCAAAGCAAAATCAAAACGTCTTTTTATAGTGCGTTTGTTAAATCTAGCAAAAAACCGACAACTAGTGTCATTGTGATCAGGGCCTAGGCATGGAATACAGTAAGAGTGGAAGTCCTTATGAGGTATTTGCTTACCACAAGAAATACAATTATTAACTTTTTCTGACATCGGTCTGAGGCAAGAAAAAAGTTTACCCAATGGGGTACTTAGGTTTATTGAAGACTTTGGATCTGAAATTCGACTTCGAAAATCTCAAGAGTCGGCTGACCGGCACTTGTGAACTGCTTCTCCTTCGGGCACCGTGCGGCAAGAAAGACTGAAGAAAATGGCGTTGGATGCATCTTATATACCCCTGGTGCACTGATGTCAGGGAAGAAGCGACAGTAACCGACGCCGGACCAAGACTTTGGAACTCGGGCCGACTGTGGGACCACCTGATGGCAGGATAACCCAAGTGTAATGACTGCAGCAGTGTAACACGATGAACATCTGTATTTCACTGTCAAAACAAACTGTATGTAGTTTTCAAGTTATCTTCCACTGTACTGCCAGCCAAGACTTCATCTTGTTCCTTCATAGTCTATTGCAAGTCTTCCAGTGGACATTGGTGGTACTACAAAAATTCCCAAGTCACTGTCATCTATCTGCCATTATACAATGTTTATAATTTATCCTAGAGACACGTCTATCTGTCTACATAGTCTCTTTTTAGCAACAAAACATACAAACATTCAAAGGCGCTTTGGTAATGTAGAGTTTATTTCTGGCTTATTTTTGGCTTATACAGTGTAAAGAGGCACAGTTTAAAAGGCTATTACAAAGGGGGAAAAAATACTTGGAGAACAAGCCCTAGAATCCCTTACACTTATGCAAATTGCAACTGCCATAAGGTGTACTTTATACAATAATGAAAATCTGATTCAGAAACATCTTTAGTCTCAATTAAAAAGATCTTGTTTTCCAATAATTTGCATGTTTGTGAATCACATGTAATTATCACCAGTGTTGAACAGCATTTTCCAGAAGTAATTGGCAGTGATAGCCCATGCATTGGGCTGGTACAGATACCTCCGTCATTCACACTCCTCCACATATATAATGGCACATTACTGTTCTTCCACCGGTTGTGGTATACTGCTTCTTCATTTTGATGCACTGGGCATGCGTATGGGACTTGCATTCCCATGCATACCCAGTACATCAATGCTTTGAAATGGAAGCAACGGAGAAAAGAAAGTCTCTGTTTTTTCTTTTTTTTTTTTTTTTATTTGTTAAAAAAAATGTTTTGAGAACTTTATACCAATGGAAAAGAGTCTGGGCGACCGGAGCTTTTTCCGTTGGTATATTGTGGGATTTACAACAGGCACACCGGCCAATCAGTGTGCATGTTTTGGAATATTATTGAGGGATCATTGTATAATATTCATTCCACTATAGAAACACACACTGCCAAGTAATGAAGGATTGCAGCATTTTAACCACATTAATTGAAATAGCTGCCATGTTAATTTGCATCTTTTAAATGGATTTTTTATTTTAACATACTTATTTGTATTTATGAAATTCATTAATCTGTGTCAAAATGTAAAATATTTATATAAAGACTTCTGAAGGAGCACACTGTGAGATATTTATTTTTAAATGCTGTAATGACAATCACTGTGTGTGGTATATGTGTATCATATTTAAAATTGCAATAAAGCAAATTGGAAATATTTGCTTGGGAAAAATTGTTCAAACACTTAGATGAGGTAAAAGACCTGCAATTAGATAATATTCTTAAATATATCACTTTTTCACACTTTGCACTGTTTGTGATATAGTGCAATGAATGGAATATACTCTTTGGGAAACATCAGAGAGCATAAGAGTAGATCTTTTATTGAATCTTCCTTTCCCATCTCAAGGACATCTCACTGTTACAGCAAAAGTCAGTTAGGCTAGGTTATTGATCCATGGGTCTCATCAGTCCAATTGGCACTAAATACTCACATATTTTCCCCTCAGCAATTCCACTTTGAGTTACTTGCTTAGGAATACTGTAACATTTCCACTTTTATGTTATTGACTAACAGAAAGACTTCAGGTTATAATGCCTGCAAATCTCTACAGCTGTACAGTTTAAGAGCATAGTACTTTCACTCAGTTATATTATTCTCGCAGAAAGGCATATAAATCCACTACTGCTTTCATGTGTACAAAGGGGAATGTAAGTATTTTATCTGGACACATTCCCTGTAGTTTGTCTGAAGAGTTGAAAAAGTGTTTTTTTTCCATGTACAGTTTGAAATAAAAATGTTGGAGAAACTAGAACCTTTTCTTTAGATTTAGTTTCTGCACTACACTGTAGAAAACAAAGGCTAAAAATAATGTTTCCAATCACATACTGCCTATAATTTGTTATGGAAAGTAAATTGTGTTCATGCTAAAAAAATCCATGTTTAGCAAATTCTGGGGAAGATAATCCGTTGCATTTTTTTTTCTGCAAAGTTTTTATTATTCTTTAGCCTAGGAAATAAATCAAACCAAGAAACAATGTTACTCTACAAATGTTTATATAATAATATTATGCCTGGTGTAGAACAAAAATGTACTTCTTTTACAAGATATCTCAGGGATTTTGTTTAAAGCATGGCAAAATAGCTTAACATATAAACAGAAGTATAAAAGAAATCAAATAGAACAAAGATACCTGCCACTGCATTTATATGTCAAAGCTAGAATTTTTTATTTAAGTGGCATTAAGTCAAGTCAGCTGTTTAGCTAAACATAATGTAACCAAAGTGGGTTCCACACTGATTCAGCAGTTAATGCTGTTGCCTTCCAGTTCTTGATACTGTGTTTCCTTTCCAAGATAAGATGTCATCTGGGAGCAGTTTGCAGCTTAATGGCTTAGAGGTAGGACCTCAATCTCATTATTTCAGGGGTTTGAAGTTTAATACCGATTTCTACATTCTGAATGTCCTCTTGATGTCTGCATGGGTTTTCACCAGATACTCTAATTTTCTTTCACTTCCCCAAAATATTTTGTTTGACAAAACAGAATACAGTTCAGCAAAATCAGCAATGTCAGTAAAGTCACTTTTTGCACATTTTCAGTAAAAATTTCATAAATGCTGCAAAATTATTTTAAAGAATAAATCAAGACATTTGAGTGTCATAATATCTAAGAAAATCACTTCTAAGAAAGATAGGAGGCAGTTTTGGAATGTATTACCATTAATCCTTTGTGGGTCACTTTTAAAAATGATGTTTCCTTCCACCTAATCCTGGCATAGACATCACTCGATAGTCCCAAAACAAATGGACAATAGCCAAGCATATCATCTGAATTAGTGCAGTGTCTGTAAGACTGCAATTACTAACATTATTAAGGAAGAAATGCTCAGGAAAATGTTTAGAATGTACAGTTTAACAATGTGCCAGTTTCAAACCAGCCGCAGTAACAGTACAACTCACTGATATAGTAGTCTGATCTATGTTTGCAGTACCTCTAACCCTGGATCATGGGCAGACTCATTGAATGAAGCTTTATATCGAAGAATGGCGCATGAGACAATGACATTTTATCTTTTAAAAGAGTGTATTACAACATTTGTATTTTGGAATCTCTGGCAAAGGTAGAAGGTATTACTTATACACGTTACTTTATGTAGCACTGCAGCCACTGAATTTGCTGCTTCATAATACCTGCTATAAAGGTAATCACTGAACTACCTGATGAAAAGGGAGATCAAAAAAGGATGCAAATGAGGAAAGCAAGCAGAAGTAGAACTGCAGAGTTAATTAAAGCGACAAACCTGAACACAGACTAGAAAAGTGCTGGCAGAATGGAATCCATTTAAGAAATAACCCACGACTGGCTATGGCTAATGCTGGATTTACTCACAGTTGGTGTGGTTTGATTACGGTGGCGAAACTTAAGTGATCAAATGAAGGGAACAGTCGGTAAATCTAGCATTACCCACACCCAGGAGTGGGTTATTGCTATTATAAAATGACAGTATTTAATCAAGAAATTGTTTACTTTTCTTAAATAATGGTTAAGATTCGATAAAACCTACGTGGTGACGCTCACATGATAGCACACAGTTTTGTATTCAGTAAGTGGCTGTTCATGGCAAGCAAACAAAGTAAACACTGTGGCATGCTAATTACAGCTTAAGCAGCTGAATTGTATGCTGATCAACCAATCCCAGATGGAGGAGCTATTCAACAAGCTATAAAGCAATTGTGTAGACTCAGTGCAGGTTTTCCCTGCGGATTCCAAAACCTATTAGAAAAAGCCAAAGAAGCTATTCTACACAGAATGAATGTTAGGGGCTGCTGTTGCTCTTGTTCATGTGTGTCTGCAGCAGGTCCAACTCTGGGCTATTGCTGCTGCTGCTAATAGAACACGGCCAAGAAGGAGGAGACTTCGTTTAGCTTTACGTGGTCTGCATGATGTGGAAATTATAGAATGCTGCAGGGTGGATAGAGAAACACTACACAAACTCTGCAATCCTGCTGTCCTCAACTGAGAACAAGGGTAAACCAAGGGGAGCCAATACCAGTGGAGACTAAGGTATGTGTAGCACTTAGAATATTAGCAAAAGGAACCTTCCAGAGACCAATAGGAGATATGGCGGGAGTCACAGACATCAGCATCCAGGATCCTACATCAATTGGCAAATGCTATCTTACAAAATGCCAGAGAGCACATATACTTTTCCCGTACACCTGAGGACAGAGCCACAACTGTGCAGAAGGTCCACTCCATAAAACACTACCCTGAAGTCCTGGGTGCTATAAACTGTACACATGTAGAAATCAAGAAACAACTTGGGAACAGGGAAGGGTATACATAAACAGAAAGGGCTTCAACTCTATTAACTGCCAGGTCATGTGTAATCCTAAGGAAATCATCCTGAATGTGTGTACTGGCAATCCAGGCAGTTACCACAACTCAAATGTCTGGCACAACTCCCAACTGCATCAGATGTCCTTCAGTATTACCCACTGGAGAAACACAAAAATTCAGTTATTAAAAGGTTATATGTTTATAGCATGTCACAGTCACACACAAACCAAGGTTTGATCCAAACGAAGGACTAACAAGCTAAAACCTCTATAAAAAAGTTTTGGTTGTGGCAATAGGCAGATGGAACTTGCCCTCCACCCCCCCCCCCAAACAACAGGAAAATGACAGTTTGTACCAAGGAAGGAACAAAACATCAATGAATTGTTATAAGTGCTTTCCATAAAGTCTAACAAAATTGTGTCCACATTTACCACAGAAAAGTCATTGCAAGTTACCTCTACCTGTGCCCAGCACTCTGCTAGAGGTATGTATGGGCCATCCCCGAAGGCTAACAACCCTGTGTCATTAACAATATAGTACATTTAAATTTCGCTGAAATAACATAGAAGAGTGTAAGAGAAACAGTTGTAACAATAACACTTGTGATGAAAGCTAATAGGCTGTGTATCTGACAAAGTAAAATGCCCTGAAATAAATGCCTATGCCATCAGTAAATTTCTAAGAAGTACATGCAGATAAAACTTGCATTTACTAATGTGTATATATATATATATATATATATATATATATATATATATATATATATATATATATATATACTATTTTCCTAGTAACATGATCAAATCTAGTTTGAAATTGAAAAATTCAATCATACTTTACAAAGAGCAGTAGTCTTCTGTGCAGATAAATCCAAAGTAATCTTCTTCTGTGTTGTCCACATGCACAGCTCTGCTCACCATCAGGTTCCCTATCTACACAGTTACCTTTTTGTCGTATACATACAGGCATGTGAGTACAGTGGAGATGCAAATGAGGTGTGAACTCATTAGAATGTGTGAGTTCCAAAATCTTGGCTGCGTGTCACAGGTATAAAGATAGTGCAAGCACTCCCTCAGGGTTTGTTGCTAATGGATTTCAACTGTGAATGGTTACAGGTAGGGAGAAGGAAAACACAACAGGAATTCAGACTCCCTTACCTGCAGTGGATGTGTCAACCAGGTTAAACTTACAAAGTGTAGAAGTAATTGTGCTGTATCAAGTTTTTAAGTGTAAGTAAGTTTACTAATATCCAAACTCCCCTGTCTTTGTCGAAAACTGTATATTATTGCCATTTAATATTCCCATCCATTTTAAGGACAATAATACAAAATGCTTTACAGAGTGCATGTCTGAGATTAGTGCTCAGGTAAGAGAAGAAGGAACAACATTCAAAGAGAAGACAGAGCTGCATTGTTACAAGCAATGCTCATAAACGGTTATCTGATCAGTCATCATTGCACTAAATCTGTAAATAACACATGTACATACAACTGAGTGTGCATAAGTGGATGATTTGGGACTTGCTTGTATGCAACATGATTTGAGTTCCTGCTGCAAAGCAGTTTCTGTAGCAAAGAGGGTTAAGACACCCTTACTGTATTTTGTAAATTCACGGGTGGACAGCTCAAATCCAGATTTGTGTAAAAATATTTAATGTGTGTTAACATTTCTTTTGTAATGTTGTTTATGTTTTTTATTCTTAAATTTCATGCATTGTACTTCTATGATAGACTGCATAAATTATACTTGTGAATCAAGTGTGTGTGTGTACCACACCTGTAAACATGATGAACTACGCAATTTAAACTACCTACAGATCATGGTTCAAGTCCCACATCTGTCTTATATGTTCATAGGTGTTTACTAGGTAAAAGACCACAACGGCCTTTTTAAGCCTATCCATGCATCCAAATCTCTGACAAGTTCTGATACCCTTGATAAGTGTAAACATGGGCCTGTGAGATGAATCATTTACAGGTTACCTTTTTCCATTAGAGACATGCGTGTCAAACCAGGAATGAATTTCCAGCTTCCCGTCCAGTTGTCCAAGTTGCACTTGAATTGGGTTAGGGAGGCACTTTGTTTCACATGGATGAGGAGCCTGAGCCAGAAATGGGGTAGTCTCTGGGATACATACCTATCTCTGGGATACATACTGTACCTGTCTTTCCAGTAGGTCCTAGTTATATAACTGGCAAGGTTTAAGTCTTTCCAATGGCTAATTCTGTTGCTCTTTATTTTGCGGACATGCAAGAGGCACATCATAGTGGGGTCTGACAATGCCTTGTATGACAGGCATAGATCTCCACTCAACAGCCTATATCAGGGATAGGGCCTTGAGGCAGTATGCATAGGACATGTTACTTATACCCTGTATTCTTCTAGTGTGGAACCTCTGTAGACCTCTTTTTAAGGATAAAAACTAATAAACGCTGCTCACAAGGATAAAGCATGGCGAGCTTTGCTTGCCATGCTTATGCAACACTTACATTTGCACAAACATGGCCTAATGGCCCAAACAAGAATCAGACAGAACACCTGCAGACAGGAAGCAGACAGTAGCCAATTTCAAAATGGATACATTATTGCATTTTATTTACTTGCCATCATACAAAGACACGGCATTGTGTGATGTTTAGCAATCTCCCACACCAACTGCAGGTTCAGAACACCTGCAGATAGGAAGTAAACAATTTCATAGTGGGTGCACTGTATCCTGTATGGTTTGCCAGTGTGCAATCATGCTAAGTGGCATTGAGTGGCAGTCAGCACATATACAGAGTAATGAATGTGAAAATATACAGCTGCTGCCTAGCTGATTCAGTGGCAGCAGTTGTAAGTTAAGTGTTATAGTATAGGTGAGCCTGGTTTCTAATCCAGCTAAGCCCAGACTTTTCTTACTGATGTTCCACTTTATTTTGTATAAAAATTAACAGTATAAAAATAATTACACATAACAATATCCATAGCATGTGCAATGAGCATACACAGGTTATAAAAGATATATTATATGTGCAACTGTGGGTATCAGTAGAATTATGGTTGTTCAGTTACACAATTACAGAGCCAGAGTAATGCTTGTCCACTCACTTCTATAAAAAAATAAAACAATGAAACATAATTACAAATAACAATAAGTATGTATAGCATTGGAGTTCATATGAATTATATGTGTGACAGAGGGTGTACTAACAGTTATGTTTCTGTAGTTATAATTATCTCAATACTCATACACCCACGAATATATAAACCAGAACTTGTCAGGTCACACACATACATGGGTAACCCCGCATTCTGTCATGTTTATTGACATATAAAGTGTGCTAGCCTGTGTAACTGATTTATTACTGTTTCCTGCATTTCTGTGTGCTTTCTATCTCAAAAACAAAAAAAAAACAAAAAAATATCCTTGTTTTCCCGCCTCTCCTCGACTAGTTTAGACCAGTATAAAGGCTTTGCTGTATTCTGGGCTGTGGTGTAGTTCCTGTGTTGTCCATTGCCTTACTTGGATAGAAGGAAGTTTCTTTGCTCACCAGTGGGAGTGGGGAGCCTTGAGCAGCCTATCTGTCCCTGAAGGAGTGACCTCAGCACAAGAGCTTGTAGTAATTGGTTGTTTTGGATCATTTCTAGCTCTTTTGAAGTTCCCCGTTTAAAATCCGCCTCTGAGCATTTTTTTCTGGCTATACTACTCAGAAACAGCTCCTCGTGGTCCTGCAGAGTGGTCCTAGCAGCAGAGAACTGAGAAAAGTGACTACTTTCCTGATTTAAGTATTTTTTGCTGTTTTTTACCTAAAATACCTTCTCTTGCTTACTTTGAACAAGCTTAAACTGTTTTTTTAGCTGTTTGTAGCATTATATATTATCTGCACTTAAAGTTACATTTGGTCGAAAATTGGTCGAACGTTTGTTTGTTTGTTAAATTTAACTGTTGAGGCTGCCCACTAAAGTGTGCTAGCCTGTGTAACTGATTTATTACTGTTTCCTGCATTTCTGTGTGCTTTCTATCTCAAAAACAAAAAAAAAATCCTTGTTTTCCCACCTCTCCTCGACTAGTTTCGACCAGTATACAGGCTTTGCTGTATTCTGGGCTGTGGTGTAGTTCCTGTGTTGTCCATTGACCTACTTGGATAGAAGGAAGTTTCTTTGCTCACCAGTGGGAGTGGGGAGCCTTGAGCAGCCTATCTGTCCCTGAAGGAGTGACCTCAGCACAAGAGCTTGTAGTAATTGGTTGTTTTGGACCATTTCTAGCTCTTTTGAAGTTCCCTGTTTAAAATCCACCTCTGAGCATTTTTTTCTGGCTATACTACTCAGAAACAGCTCCTCGTGGTCCTGCAGAGTGGCCCTAGCAGCAGAGAACTGAGAAAAGCGACTACTTTCCTGATTTAAGTATTTTTGCTGTTTTTTACCTAAAATACCTTCTCTTGCTTACTTTGAACAAGCTTAAACTGTTTTTTAGCTGTTTGTAGCATTATATATTATCTGCACTTAAAGTTACATTTGGTCAAAAATTGGTCGAAAGTTTGTTTGTTTGTTTGTTAAATTTAACTGTTGAGGCTGCCCACTAAAGTGTGCTAGCCTGTGTAACTGATTTATTACTGTTTCCTGCATTTCTGTGTGCTTTCGATCTCAAAAACAAAAAAAAACAAAAAAAAAATACTTGTTTTCCCGCCTCTCCTCGACTAGTTTAGACCAGTATACAGGCTTTGCTGTATTCTGGGCTGTGGTGTAGTTTCTGTGTTGTCCATTGCCTTACTTGGATAGAAGGAAGTTACTTTGCTCACCAGTGGGAGTGAGGAACCTTGAGCAGCCTATCTGTCCCTGAAGGAATGACCTCAGCACAAGAGCTTGTAGTAATTGGTTGTTTTGGACCATTTCGAGCTCTTTTGAAGTTCCCTGTTTAAAATCCGCTTTTGCACGGCTTTGCGCAATTGTGCGCATAGTGCAGCGCTGGTTAAACAAGGTTAAACTTTTTCTGGCTCCGCCAAGTCTGCTGTTCAAATTTTCCCTTAAGAAAGCTCTACTTTTATAATAATCAGTCTACTTGCTTTATTATAAGCCTAGCACTTGTTCTCAAACCCTCTCTTCTAAGTAAGCACTCTCAAACTAAAGTAAGCACTACATCCACCTATCACCCCTGTGAGTACCCACTTCCCATAAAGGCACAGCACTCCCTTATAATATTCTAGCATGTTGAGTGGTAGATTACTAGCATCCTCTCCGGTTCAGCTGGTTAATCTGGGAATCTTGAGACAATGCTACAATTGTCTCATGTACACAGACAACCCTCTCCTCCTCCCAACAAACACAAATACATGTGAGAGATGCAACTATATAGCCAAACTGGAGGCTGAACTCTCTCAACTCAGGACTGGCAAGACCAGACAGGAGGAGAAGGTAACCACACATGCAGCAAACCCAGTCCCACATAGACCTACCACAACTGCAAACCAAACACATAATAACACAAAGACATACTCAGAGGCTCTAACAAAAAACTTACCAAAACAACAGAGGCTCCCAAAGCAGACACCCAAAAATCCACCACCTCAAAACATAACACATGCAACACATACTTCAATACATCAGTGTGTCAAACAATCACAGCCCTTAAGGCCAAACACCATGCCTGATACACTAGTAATAGGTGACTCTATAGTCAGACACATTGACATTCCGCTTACCAGGCTGAACAAGGAGAGGGTAACGGTGAGCTGCCTATCGGGAGCTAGGATCCGCCACATAACACATGCACTCAGGTCACTCCAAAGCAAGTACAAATATGACTCCGTCATTGTCCATGCCGGCGTGAATGACCTGAGACGTACCTCCCTGGACTACATGAAAAGAGACATAGAGGAGCTCTCTGATTATGTAGCCCAGGCTGGTGTGACCCTGACCCTGAGCAGCATCTTGCCCTCACCAAGAATGATGCCACAATACAAAGACAAGATGATCAGCTTTAATAATTGGCTCAATTACTGGTGTCATTCTAGGCGGATCCAATGTCTGTCTACTTGGGATGACATGCTGGACAAGCCACGCTGCTTCGCAAGGGACGACTTGCACCTGTCACCACTGGGCTTCCAGATATTGGCTAAGGCTCTTGCCACCCCCATAGTGCCTTTTTTAGGCAAGGCTTAAAAGACAAACCCACCTCCTTAGAAAACAAAAATGGAAAAAAATTAAGGGTAATGCTGCTCAACGCCAAAAGTCTAAATCTCAAGATGCAGGCTCTTGAAGCACTCCTCAGTATGGAGAACATCGATGTCTGTACAGTAACTGAAACCTGGTTCAAGGCTCCTGAGAGCACCCCAGTGCTACCAGGCTATACCTCGTATCATGCTTTTCGGCCCCAAAACTCGGGCCAAACCAAAAAGGGAGGGGGAGTGTCCATATTCATCAAGGACACCCACACCTCCAGGTTAGTGGCAACACATGAAGCATCAGAGACCATCCAGGTGCAACTATCCGTAGGCAAAATGGCTATACAACTGGTAGCATGTTACAGACCACCCTCCCAATCTCAGGAACCCCATTCAGCCTTCCTGAAGACATTGGAGGATATGAATGTCTCACCAAACACCATCATATTAGGAGACTTCAACTACCCTAACATAGACTGGGTGCATTATCCGAGCCCTAACACCCTAGCACAAAGGTTTCTGGAATTCATAAATTCAAATGGAATGGAACAGCTAGTCACTTCTCCCACAAGGGGAGATAATATACTAGACCTGTTCATCACAAACATGGGGACAAAGTGCTCCACACCGGAAGTATACCCCTCACTAGTGAGATCTGACCACAAACTAATCACCCTGGATATACATATCCCACCTCCACCCCCAACACAAAAGACTACAGTAAAAAACTTCTCAAAAGCTGACTTTACACTTCTTAAGACTGAGATGGTATCCTTTAAGCCCACTGGGCCAGTGGAAACCACATCCCACAATGCTGAATCCTTCACAAATGCTTTCTACGGACATCTCCAAGAATTCATGGATCATGCAATCCCAAATAAAACCAAGACCCTCTCCACCAAGGGCAGGCATCCTGTCTGGTGGACCCCAGCCATAAACAAATTGTATAACAAAAGAAGGAAGCTGCTGCATGACAGAGCAAAATCCCATAAAGAGAAGGCATCTCTGATCAGCACTAGTAGAAAGCTACGTTCTCTCATAAAAACATCCAAGGCCAACTTTGAGAGAAAAATCGCTATGGACACTAAAGATAACCACAGGGCCTTCTTCTGCTATGTTAGAAACCTGGGCTGAAACCCTCAGATATGCTCAGAGTTAGTTCACAATGACAAAAATACACTGAACCCACAGATATTGCCAACATTCTGGCAGACAGGTTCAGTGCAAATTTCTCCCCTCCCTCACCCCCAAAAGAAGAAATACTTATCCCAGCTGAATGTAACCTCCCTGTCATCTCAGATGTCCAGGTGAGAACCACCTTCAGCAAAGCTAAAAACACAGCATCAATGGGACCTGATGGTATCCCGGGTTGCGTGCTACGTGAACTCCAAGAGGAGCTAAACCCGCACATAAAAATGCTATTTAACCTAAGCCTTACTACAGGATATGTACCTGAACACTGGCGTACAGCAACAGTGGTCCCACTCCACAAAGGAGGCACCTCTACAGACCCTGGTAACTACCGCCCCATAAGCTTAACCAGCCTGGTCTGCAAAGCTATAGAAAGAATCATTATGGAACTCATAAAGAGAGACATTGGGGACCTACAGACACTTGATCCCACCCAGTTCGGCTTTGTAAAGGGCAGATCCTGCCTTTTGAACCTGGTTGACTTTTTTGAAACAGTCACTAGAGCCATTGACGAGGGCAAAGCAGTCCATACAGCCTACCTGGACTTGGCTAAAGCCTTCGACACAATACCCCACTCAGGCATCATAGACAAGCTCAACAGCTTAAATGTAAATCCATATGTCACAAGATGGGTTGCAAACTGGCTAAAGGATAGAACCCATAAAGTCAAAATCGCTGGAGCCATGTCAGACTCAAAGCCAGTCACAAGTGGTGTCCCACAGGGCTCTGTCCTGGGACCCCTCTTGTTCAGCATTTATTTCTCAGATGTGAAAGCAAACATGGGAGGGTTGTGGCTGACAAAGTTCGCAGATGACTGCAAACTAGGCGCCATAGTTGATACACCAGTTGACACATACATCCTACAGAAAGGCCTCACTGAAGTGGACAACTGGTGCTGGAATCATGGCCTTACACTAAATGCCAAAAAATGTATAGTCATCCCCTTTGGGAAAAATAAAGTACCCACAAATTATCACATAGACAGTAACCCACTGAGTACGGAAAAAGTAATCAGAGACCTGGGGACCCAAGTCGATAGTGACCTCTCATTTGACACCCACATTGCCAAAGTGGTTAGAAAGACTTTCTACCTTGCCCACCTTATCATGAAGGGATTCACATCCAGATCAAAGGAGGTCATTGTACCCCTATACTCCTCCCTTATCAGGCCCATGACTGAGTACAATGCCCCATTTGGTATGTACCTCACCCAGCACTTGCAACAGCTGGAGAGACCCCAAAAGTATCTCACCAAGAGGATCAAGGGTCTCAAACATATGTCATATGCTGCCAGACTAAAGAAACTCCAGCTCTATTCAGTAGCATACCGCCTACTCAGAGGTGATCTGTGCCTGACGTACAAGGCCATGTCCAATCAGGAATTGATGGACATGCTCCACCTCAAAAAATCCAAATCCATCAGAACCACGAGAGCTAAAGATTTAAACCTCAGCACAAATATGAATAGGACATGCTGGAGGGACAGATTCATAACTCAGAGGCGTCCCATACTCTGGAACAGAATCCCAGTTCATGTTAGGCAGAGCCCCTCACTGACTCTCTTCAAGAGAAATCTTGACGAGTGGATGGGAGATCGTAGGTTTACCCCAGGGGTCATCTCTGTGTCACTACTAGACAGAGGCACAGTAAACTAATTCTATTATGTAAGGGGGTCTTCTCTGTGTCACTACTAGACAGAGGCACAGTATTCTAAATCTATTCTGTACACTTTTGTACCATTACATGGGGTGGCGAAAGCCACATCACTATGGCTAGGCTTATAAATGCCCCAGGGCAGATAGCCTAGTACTAAACTATGAAACTATGAAACTATATAATTAATGAGCATGCCTGGCAAGCACTTCTACTGTAACAAGAGTGAAAATCACTTATGTGGCAAAATATGTTTTGTCTATGTTGTATATGTTTGAATCCCACATTGTGCAAATTAATTTTACAAGGGTGTAAACCCACCCAAAAATATGTCAGGCCATATAAATTGTACCCCCAATACATGTCTGCAAAGTTAATTCAACTAACTGGTACAGCAGAAACCAACCCATAAAGTAATGCCAACTGTCAGATTAACCTTCCTTTTTCAAAGCCTGCATTCCTCTCTGTTTGGCACTGTTTCTGTCCTCTTAATATTGCTTAAACTCAGTTGGCATTGTTGTTCAGGTTTGCACACTAGCATTAAACGTGATAACACAAATTGGTGGAAAAACACCCATAACTATTGCTGTTTGCCATGAGTGAACATGTCTAGAGGTATAAGGGGATGGTGCCCAATTTACAGCTCAAAGGTGGAGTGTTGAAAAGTCTAGGATTTTTATTGGACTCCTTGTAAAGCACCACAGCCGAAGGCTGCTACAGGCAGATTATTATTTATTATTTATTTATTTCCAGTTTGATTACCGGGGAAGTCCACTGGGCCCAGAGAGCCCGTTTTCAGTGGAGGCTCGTGGAGAAAAGCTCCATGAAACAGATTACAGTAAAGATAGCAGTCCAATAAAAATAAAATTATAAGTACAAATACATATCAAATAATACAAAGCGTGAGCAGTATTGCCAGTAGGGGAAAAATATCGTGCAGTTATATTTTAACAAATTCACACAGTTAAAGTCAAAAGTCAAAAGCTATTTACAATATTTACAGAGTGTGAGTGATTGCATGGGAATTAACTATAGAAGGTTATAGCAAGCTATAAGGTGCTTAGGAACTCAGGAGGATACCCTCCCAGGGGCTTTTGTTAAACAGTTCTAGGTAGGGAGAATGCAGTTACATTTCCATTTGGAGGAGAGGTAGGTGTAAAGCTGATTTTTGAAGTTGTTTGTGTTTGACGTTGTCCTTAGTGTGGAAGGGAGAGAGTTCCATTTCTTACCGAAGGAGAGGAGAAGTTGTCCAGCAGGACATTTAGGTTTGTGGACAGTAATTACATTTTGGTATTCAGACCGGAGAGTTCTATTTGGGGTGTATGGGGGAAGGAAGTTAGAGCGGGGCATTTGTTTGGATTAAATATTAGTCTATGTGCTGTGGTGAGCTGGAGGAAGTCCAGTTAATTTGGTAATTCTTACCAGTTGAAGGACTGGAGGGTAACACAGTGATGAGTGGAATGTTTGGCTTTGGTGGCAAATTTAGAAATTTTGTTATAACAGCTTTCAAGTTTGGAAGTGATGTAAGAGGATAGGTTAGTTAGTAGTGGGTGCCATACAGAAGGGAGGGAAGTAAGTAAGAGGAGGCCAGATTATGCCTGGTAGAAGTAGAGAGGAAGTGGTTGTTCCTCTATAGCATACCTAGTTTTTGATGGGTTTTCTATATATTTTGCTGAATATGAATGTCGAACTTGAGCTGTTCGTTTGTAGCTACACTCAGTAGTTTGGCAAAGGGAACAACTTTGATCGGAGAGTTGCTTTGGCTAAGGACTTGGAAGGAATTTTTATCAAAAGAGAAAGATTTTGAGGGTGTGAATAGTAGTATTTTAGATTTGTTAGCACTGAGAGAAAAGTGATTTTGGAGCCTCCAGATCTCAGTAGTTGAGAAGGCAGTTTGAGTTTTAGATAGGAGTTCAGGGAGGTTTGAGGCAGAGCAGACAAGTGTAAAGTCATCTGGATATTGAATGACTTTGGCATTAGGAATAGCAGAGTGAAAGTGATTTATAAAGATATTAAACAGCAATGATCCAAGGATGGACCCCTGTGTGTAGGGGTGGCTAAGAAAGGTGAGGTGCCTTTTTTTCCATTTCACGGTCTGAGATCAATCTGATAAATAGCTTGAGAACCAGGAAAGAGTGTTTTTGGAGAGATTTAGGTTTGAGAGGTGACTTAGAAGGTGCTTATGGGAAACAGTATCGAATGCTTTAGAGAGATCTAGGAGCATTGTGGATACTAACGTCCCAGAATCCTGGGCTTGATTGACAGTTTCTAAGAATGAGAGTTGAGCCATTATGGTGCTATGTCCTGGATGGAAGCCATGTTGGGTAGGGATAAGAAGTTGTTTTTTAGTCAGAAAAGGCATAAATTGGAGGTGGATGCATTTTTCTAGGATTTTGGAGATTGAAAGGAAAAGAGCTATAGGGCAGAAGTTTGAAATGTTAGTGTTTTTGCCTCCCTTGTTGAGAAGAAGAATAAAGGTGGAATGCCAGAATTTAGGGACATAGGATTCCTTTATGGATATATTAATTAGGATACTAATTGAGAGAGCTATACCCTCAGCAGCAGACTTGAAAAAGGAAGAGGGGATGTTGTCAGGTGCATTGGAGCAGGGTTTAAGTTTGGATAGAAGTCTTTTTATTTAGTTAGTGGAAACAGGTTTAAGCTCAAACACAGGGGAGAAATTATTTGGGGACTTAGATGAGATGGAATGTAGGAGAGATGGGTCATTGTTGGGAGAAGTTTTAGTTAGGTCGGATATCGACTCTATAAAGAATAGTGAGGCTAATTCGAGGTCAGATTTACTTGGGTCCAGATAGGGGTTATTTTTGGAGTCTGGGTTGAGAAGTGAGTTTATGGCATTCAAAAAAGCCTAGGGATTTGGGGATGGTTGGATTGGAGCTTAGTGTAGTAGGATTTTGTGTCTTTAAAGATTTATTTTTGCAAAGTTATGGAGCTGCGTGTATTGGAGAAGGGTTTTGGGAAGTTTATTCTTTTGGAAAAGGATTTGTCTTTTTGATGCATAATTTGCTTTGTTTCTTTGGTTAGCCAAGTGGCAGTTATAGTTTCTGTTCCTTTTTTCCTTGGTGGAGCTAGGGAATTTAGAGCATCTAGGAAAGTAGAATTAAAGTGGTCTATGGCTTTATCGAGTGGAAGGGTTTTTAGAATGTTCCAATTCATTTGTTTGAGATAGTTAGAGAAGATTTTGGGGTCAAATTTACTAAGGTGGCGGGTCTGAATATATTGATGTTGGTATGGATGGGAGGTGGTTGCATGGTAAATGAAAGCTGGGAGCCGGTCACTAATAAAGTCAGGGATGGTGCCAGAGTTCGTAATTTTATTTGGATGGGTGACTAAGATCCAGTCAAGAGTGGATCCTGGGGGATTTGTTTTATTGGGTCTGGTGATGGAGTGGGTTACTTGAGTAAAGTTAAAGATGATAATGGACAGGGAGAGTATGGGACTGTTGATTTTATTCCAGTCTATGTTTACATTGCCTATTATGTACGTTTCAAGGTTAATTTCAGCTGAGGCCCATTGGAGTATGTCTTCAAGTGTTGAAATGTTATTTCCGGGTGGGATACAAAGGGTGATGATACAGAGGATTTTGTGATTATTCATTATTAATAGCCCGACTGTTAATTCTGCATTGGCGAATTTAGGAATGGGGTTTGGTAGGGGAATTAAGGTAAGTAGATTGGAATAAATTAATGCAACACCTCTGCCTTTTTTGTTTGGGCGGTCACATCTAAGAGTGTAAAATCCAGAGGGTAGGATTTCAGAGTCAGAGATGTGGGGTTTGAGCTAAGTTTCAGAGATGGCTACAATGTCAGGTTGGTTATGACTTAGCCATGCTTGAAACTGATGTGCTTTGTTGTTGAGATGCTGGGCAATGCGTGTGAAAAATTGGTTGATTATGAGTTAGCCATGCTTGAAACTGATGTGATTTGTTGTTGAGATGCTGGGCATTGCGTGTGAAAAATTTAGGAGTATTGTAGGGGGATGAAAGGTTAGAGGAAGGGGGAGGGTAATTGTTATTTGTGGGTGGACTGGGTCCGGGTTTGGGGTGAATGTATCCAGCTAAGACGAGGTTATTGAAGGAAGTTATTTTAGTGTGTTTTGGTTTGGATTTAGGGTATTCTGGATGGTCTAGTATTTGTTTAAGAGTAAGTGTCTTAGCAGTAGTGGGAATAATTTTAGGATTAAAAAGGTGCAGAGGGTTGAGCTGAAACAGAGAGGAGGAGATGGAAAAGAAATTATTATTTGTGTGAGGGAAGAGATGGTTTTGTGTGGGAGTATGGTAAGGAGTAGAGAGTGGAACCGGATTGGAGGTATAGGAGTTGACATGGTATAAAGTTGTTTGGAGTAGTAGGAGGGAGATGGGAGTTCAGCGTGTTAGGAACAGCAAGGAAAACATGGTTAGAAAAAGGTAGTTTAATATGGGAGGATTTGTAGTTGGAGAGAAGAGCCGTGGGGTGAGAGGGGGCAGTGAAAGAGTGATGAATTTAATTAGTGATGTATTTAATTACTGTGGGTGAAAGGAGGAGGGGAAAAGAGGGGAAGGCTTTGATTGGATGGTTGTCTTGAGTGGTTGGGGATTGGTTGAAATGAAAGTAGGAGTAGTGGGGTGGGTTGGAATTGGGGGAAGGGTAGGGGAGCGTAGTGAGCCTGCAGGGCGAATGGAGTGGGTAGAGTCAAGGAGAAGGAAGAAAGCCAGCGAAAAGTTATCAGTGAAGCTGAGAACTAGCTCAGAGGTAAGCAGACACTGGCATAAGGCACTGTGCGTGTGTGAAATTAGAAGGATGCTGAGGTCTTACAGGGGATAGGAGCTGAAAAAAGGGCAGTAGCAGTTTAGTAGAATATAGGAAGTATTAATAGGGGTAAAACAGGGCAGTGGTAAATTAAAGGAACAGATACAGTACTTTTAGCTTGTATTAAAAGATAGGTAGTGGTTGAACAATGCCAACTGTTGGCCTAACTGAGTAAGTACAATGGTAAGCTACGAGCACTCAGAGGAGGGGGAAAGAACCTAAGAGTGTAAAGGGAGATAAAATCCATGGTAGACTGCTAGCGAAGCATGCAGGGTTAATATACAACAGTGGTAGGTATAGGGTATAGTCTTATTTTACAATAAGGTACATACACGTTTAAAGTTAGTTCTTGGTGAGGCAGACTGGTTACAGAAGCACTGCAGGATCTCCTTAGGATGAACTTTATAAAAATAGCAATAAGAATCACAAACAAAAACAATACCAAGAAGTAATTACATGTGAGCACACTACTGGGGATTTCTATGAAGCAAAGTAGAAAAACTAAGTCAAAAGATGGTGCCTTTCTACATCAAGTTTTTTGATACCTCTGTAATTAAGCAGAAATGGGAGGGAGGTGTGCAGGTTTAAGGTGGGGGAGGGGGGTAGACACAAAGTAATACAAGGCTGTGAGTCAGAAAAACTGGACTAGGCCAGCTGCTAAAAAGAAAACAGGAAACCCAAGCTAAGTCAATTCCAGACCAGTGTAGTGCAGTATATTCCTAATAACTACAAATCTTATGCTACTAATCTAGTACAGTGTGGTGAAAATGACCACCACTTCTACAGAGAAAAACAATTGAAGTATGGGCTGCAGGTACATAGGTAATCTTTTTCCAAGAGAAAGTAGTTTCAAGTAATTTACCTAGGAGTACAATAGGAAGAGAAAACTGTGGGGTGGGACCAGTACTGTGCACACATACAGTGAAAGGGGAAAGAGTCTTCAGTTTAGTGGACAGATGAAATACAGCTCTAGCATACACTAGTGCAGCTGAAAGCACTTTAGTGTTCCACCGATGCAGGGGTTCACAGTGCAGGGCAATGAGACAGCCTTGGGTTGATTGGGAGATGGTCAAGACACAGGATGAAACTTTTTCTAAGGGGAACTAGTGTAGCTGAAAGCACTTTAGTGTTCCACTGATGCAGAGTTTCACAGTGCAGGGCAACGAGACACCCTTAGGTTGATTGGAGGTTGGCCAGGCCAAGACACAGGATGAAACTTTTGCTGAGGGGAATTAGTGTAGCTGAAAGCACTTTAGTGTTCCACCGATGCAGGGTCTCACAGTGCAGGGCAACGAGACAGCCTTGGGTTGATTGGAGGTTGGCCAAGACACAGGATAAAACTTTTGCTGAGGGGAATGTGAGCACTCTACTGGGGATTCCTATGAAGCAAGGCAGAAAAGGTAAGCCAAAAGATAGTGCCTTTCCAGGTCTATATTATCATACCAGGTCTATAGTATACCAGGTCTCAGTACAAATTTGAGGTTTGGAATAATTTGGCCAAGGCTGTCTCCAGTGAGACTGGCATTCCAAGTGCTGGAGAGCTGTGCAGGCACCATTTTAATGACCTTAATGGGCACAAGCAAGATACACTCAACCAGTGGCTGGCTGAGACTAAGACTGCTGAAATCCTGCAGTTATGTAAGTATACAGATGAAAAGAATTTTAAATTAGATCTAAAGCTGCATATAGACAAGACTGGTATGCATGCTGTTCTTCTCTTGTTCTCTTCTTTTTATTCTACAGCCAACCAGGAGACAACAGTGAATTGGGAAGCCTACTCTGAGAATTTAGGAAGACTGAAGGAAGCAAGGGGTATGCATGCAGCACAACATAAATATTATTTTATCTAAAGTATTGTTTTTCTATACAACTGTGGTGGTGGTGCTGCGGTAGCGTTGTCGCCTCACAGTAAGACGTTGTCCTGTTCGATTCTCAGCTAGATCGTCTTCTGTGTGGAGACATGCGTGAATGGGCATACCTTCGTTGAAGGCTGTGTGTCAGAGCTGGCAACTCGGCACATAAAATTCTACTGCCAATCATTAGCGGACCGGAGTTCCGCTGTGGCAACCTCTAACTGGGAAAAGCTGAAAGACACACACATTGTTTTTCTATACAGTAGAAGTAAATTAAGCATGCATATCTTAACTGTAAAATCAACTTCTCTTGTTTGGCATCGACTTCTCTGAAGTACAGGCCAACACTAAGGGACTCTGGCTAACAAAGTTCGCAGATGACTGCAAACTGGGAGCCATTATTGAATCCCCAAATGATGTCGATACTCTACAAAAGGGCCTTACAGAAACGGATGCTTGGTGCCAGAGCCATGGGCTCAAGCTCAATGCCAAGAAATATATAGTTATCCCCTTTGGGAAAAAACATGTATCCATGAATTACCACATAGGTGGCAGTACACTAAACACCGAAAGTGTGATAAGAGACTTAGGGACACAGGTGGAAGTGCTCTCACCTTCAATAACCACATCAGCACAACAGTCAGGAAATCCTTCTATGTGGCACACCTCATCACTAAGGGCTTTTCATCCAGAAAAAAGGAGGTCATTGTCTCACTGTACTCATCCCTCATTAGACCCATTATATAATACAACGCCCCATTTGGTATGTACCTCTCAAGACATCTGCAACAACTGACAAGGCAGCAGAAATACCTCACTAAAAAAAATCACAGGCCTAAAGCAGATGCCCTATGCTGACTGCCTTAAAAAACTCCAGCTATACTCTGTCGCATATCGTCTACTCCGAGGTGATCTCTGCTTAACATACAAGGCCATGTCAAACCCAGAGCTGTTGGACATGCTACACTTAAAGAAATCCCAATCCCTCAGAGCCACATGCTCCAGGGATCTAAACCTTGTCATCACAATAAACAAAACATGCTGGAGGGATAGGTTCCTGACCCAGAGACTCCCCAGACTCTGGAATAGACTGCCCATACATGTAAAGCAGAGCACCTCTTTGGCCCTCTTCAAAAGGAACATTGATGATTGGATGGGAGGAAGGAAATTCACCTCAGGGATCACATCAGTCGCCCTACTAGACAAGGGTCCAGGGAAGTAAATAGTGTGGGAAGAAATAGCCAGGGATTTGTTATGGCTAGGCTTATATAGGCCCTAGGGCCGATAGCCTAGTACCAGCCTATGAACCTACGAACCTATGAACCTCTACTCATCACTCATCAGACCCATCATAGAGTACAATGCCCCATTTGGGATGCACCTTACAACACACCTGCAACAGCTGGAAAGACCACAGAAGTAACTCACCAAGAGGATTACTGGCTTCAAACAGATGCCCTATGCAGCCCAACTGAAGAGACTCCAGCTGTACTCGGTTGCATACCGCCTACTCAGAGGTGATCTCTGCCTGACATACAAGGCCATGTCCAACCCAGAATTGATGGACATGCTCCACCTAAAGAAAAACAAATCCCCGAGCGCCACATACTCTAGGGATCTAAACCTCACCATAACGATAAATATGACTTGCTGGAGGGATTGATTCCTGTCCCAGAGACTCCCCATGCTTTGGAACAGGATTCCAATCTACATTAGGCAGAGACCCTCACTAACACTCTTCAAGAGAAACCTTGACAAGTGGATGGGAAACAGAAAATTTACCCCAGGGATCACTGCAGTGGCTCTGCTGGACAGAGGCACAGGGAACTAATGGCTCTGCTGGACAGAGGCACAGGGAACTAATCTAAGGTGGTGGTGAAAGCACATTCTGGATAGGCTTACATATGCCCTCGGGCAGATAGCCTAGTACTTACCTATGAACCTATGAACCATGTGTGCTTCAGTCTGTAGTACAAGCCAACTGTAGGGGTCAATTCTAATACTGCAGTCAGACATTGTGAGCTCGTATACCACAAGTAACAAATGTATAGTAAAATCATTTAAAAATGGTAAATAATAATTTCAACATAAGTGGCAACAATGGCCTGCTGTTAAATTAATCTGTATTATTTGACCAAACATATCCGTAGTATATGCACATTGTAAGGATTATTTTAAGGAATCATGAGTTATAGATTGTAGGTGTTAAAAAGTGTACTTAAATATAAAGGCAGAAATAAATTATATTGTAATAATTTATTGTATGTCACATATGATGGTACTAATTATGTCTTTTTTTTAATCTCACCCCAGCCCTTATCTTTATTTTTTATTTTTATATGTGTGGTCACAACATGTTGATGTCATTAATTTCTGACAACTCACAAAATGCTTTACAGCACAGGGAGGTAGGCCAACCTCTGTGGCTCAGCCTGCCTCTGTTCCATCAGCTCCTACACCAACACCCAGCACATCTGCGACCCAACCTGGCAGTACTGCCTCTACTGCCGCTGCCCTACCTGGGCCCTCACCACAAGATAGCATTACCCTGGCAGGTGGTGCAGTGGTACCATCTGGGAGTGTTGCCAGAGGTGGGGATTATATCATCTACCAGAAGATGCCAGGCATAGTGCATGAGGTCATGGAGAGCACCACTGATGTGTGCCTCTACCGGATGGAGAGGATGCTGTCTATTATAGTGCATTAACAAAGAAGTGAAGTACTCCAACAGCCAGCGGAGTAAGGGGACAGTGATGACAGTTCTGCAGGTGAGGAGTAGATTCTCACTATCTCCACATTTGACAGACATGAGCACCAGATATCTCCTCCCTATCCCCAGTCATGTTGTCCCCCAACTATCAGTGTATTTTCACCATCCCTGTGTCTTGTCTGGTTTGTCCTGCTTCTCTGCATCCAATTCCTCACCTACCTGACTTAGCTGACCCTAACATTCCTCTCTTACTGAAATTAAATCCAAAAAATGGGCACCTGTCCCACACAAAAATATTGCCCCATACATAGCTCTCCTTTTCACACGTGTCTTCTTGACACACTTGATTTGGTCCAAATGGCTATACAACATTATTGCATTGTTGTCACCCACTTTTGTTGAGGTGACAGTTCAAATTCAGCTAATATTCTATGCATATTTCATTTTACACTGTTGAAGTGGATAGCTATGGTTCTTTCCTACCTCCCTTCTACATATTCCTATATTGCTTTCCCTTTGTTCTTCCCCCTGCTTGCCACCCATTTCACCACTTTCCTATCTACCCCATTTTAACACCTTTAATCCGGTCAAAAATAGAATCATACACCACACACACACAATAGAAATGCCCAGTAATGAAGCCCTTCACTTTTCATTTCTTTGTTTGTGTGGAGGTCCGCATCACACACCAATACCAAGTGACAGTGTCTGGCTCTTCCTATCCTATGCCATGGTCCAGTTAACTTTGCACAATGCTGTTTAAACCTGCTGTACTAGGGAACACACAGTTACAGTAGCTTAAAGAATTATTTCATTACATTATGAATAAATATTTAAAAGTTTTAGATACAGCTGGATTCAAACCTTGTATCATTTGGGCTCAAAAGATATATCTTAGTGTACTTAAACCTGCTGCCACAGAGTTAGCTAAGCAGCACATGTGTTTCTTACAGTCAGTACTGTTCGAAGTGCTGAATACCACTCTTCTCTGCTTAGTGTGTTTGTGTGCAGGAAAGCAAACCAATAGAAATTTCATAATGTTATCAATGCAGCAGAGGCCTGCAGTTGCTCATCGTTTAAATACGTGCAGATAGGGAAACAGTATAAATACTTTTTTTACAGTTAGAGAATTAATGACTCAAACATTTCTAATATGAGCTATTTATGAACACCAAAGTATCTGTTAGATGTGTCTAACATAGCTAATATGGATAAGTAGTTCTCAACTTCATGTAGGTGTCTTTAAATGTGTATTATGCATGAGCAAACACTTTGCCATCGATCGGGCAAACCAGCTGCTCGATGGTGCACTATGGAACATGAACTTTAGCAAGTATTACTTAATGTTTATTCCCCAATTAGACTTCATCCCATGAAAGTACATGTAAGAACACAACCAAAGGGAAGGCACTTTTTAAGGAAAGAACACATATTTACACTATAGTCATGTGTTACCTGCAACCATGCGCTTGAAACAAAGGGAGGGCACTGTTTAAGGAAAGAATGCATATTTACACTGTAGTCATGTGTTACCTGCACTCATGCACCTGAAACTTAGTCTCTCAGTACTTGTTCCTAAATATATCAACTACACTACAGAAATAAATAAAGAATGCTTTCTTACATACTATATACATCTTTATACTGACAATATACATTCACATTTTTCAATACTTGTAGTAATGTGAACAGCTGTTTTCATATAGTTTGTAAAGCTGTCTCTTAAAGTATAGCTGCACATTGAAAACACAACAGTTAATACTACACTTTGCACATTCATCAATTGTGGTAACGTGCAGAACTTTAATATCTTGACAGTCGTAAATGACTAGCCATCCATTTCATACAGGCATCCCAACATATTCTCTCAAACATCTAGTGATGATGTCATCCACTATAAATTGTCTGGCAGCATTGTAAAAATCAGACTTGTGTTGTTGTGATTATGTTAAGCAATGATTTCTGTAGCTGGTGTAGCTAGTTAGGTAGGAGTTCTTATCTCACTGTGGTCAACTTGTGTGTGTCTGGTCAGAAGAGCATAACTGTGTATCCTAGAGTTATTAGTACAATCACATAGAGTGCCATTATTTTGATAGTTGTACATGACTACACATGCATTTAATTCAGGACTCACAACATCTTCTCTCAAACATCCAGTTATGATGTCATCCACTATAAATTGTCCTGCAGCATTATAAAAGTCAGACTTGTGCTATGGCTCTTCCATTAAATACTGAGTTCTGTAGCTGGTGTACATAGTTAGGTAGACATTCTAATATCACTCTGACCAAGTTGTGTGTGTCCAGTCAGAAGAGCATAACTTTGTATCCTACAGTGAGCAATACAGTCCTATGAAGTACAAATATTTTGACAGTGTTGGTAAAGTAGCTAATGTTACTGCCACATCACAAGTTTGTCATTTCATTCATGCCTCCCCACATCTTCTCTCAAACATCCAGTGATGATGTCATCCACTATAAATTGTCTGGCAACATTGTAAAAGTAAGACTTGTGCCATGGCTCTTTCATTAAATGCTGAGTTTTCTAGTTGATGTACTTGGTTAGGTAGAGGTTCTCTTCTCACAGCGGTCAACATTTGTTTGTGTGTGTGTGTGTGTGTGTGTGTGTGTGTGTGTGTGTGTGTGTGTGTGTGTGTGGGACAGAGCTATTACCATCCTCTAGTCACCAGACACTGCCGATGTCCTCACTTATAAAGTGTTGTTCCACACTCTAAAAGTCAGGCATGTGCTGTGGTGCTTGCATTAAATACTGAGTTCTGTAGTCAGTGTACTTAGTTGGGTAGGAGTTCTGTTCTCACTGTGGGATGTATGTGTGCACTTGAGTGACATTCGAGAGACCATTTTACTCCTCCACATGGGACTCTGCTATTACCATCCTCTTCTCTCGAGAGACTGCTGATGCCATCACCAATAACGTTTTGCCTGACACTCTAAAAGTCAAACTTGTGCTGTGGTGCTTGCATTAATTAGTGTGATTTGTAAATAACTAGATAAAAGTTCTGTTCTCACTGCAGTCAACAATCACTGTGGTGACAATTTTAGAACAATATGTGATTCCACAGCTATGTCAAACCCTATTCCAAACATCTCTTTATAGCATACAATGATGACGTCATCCTGTATAACATGCACTCTGACAGTATTCAAGACATACCTGTGCTGTGGATTAACATTAGCTACTTTACCAACACATATAGGGGTTCTAATCTGGCAGTGGGTGACTTGCTTATCTATACATACAACTATCACTTTTAAGACAATTTGACACAGGGCTGTGACTCCACATGCATGTCCAACACTCCTCCCACATGATCTCTTCAGTATACAATGATGTTATGGTACTCCATAAAGTGCAATGTGGCAGTGTTACAGTGAGACGTATGTGGTGTTGCTTCTGTGACATTGCCTGACATTCATCTTCTATACTTACACAGGTATAATGCTCAAATCAGGCCCCGTCTACTGCTGTGTGTGTGGTTGTTGGTACAATATGGTCATTGTATGATCTTTGGAATAGTTCTTCATTTCACTACCACTTGGGGAAACCTTTCATGTAGCTCCATGTATCCACCATCCTCCTTTTTCCTCTTGCTACATGACATCCTGTATAGGAGTGGAGGATGTCTTCATGTCAACTATGAATACACACATCATGAAGTAGAGTCCTTCCACTGAGGCTCTGCAAGCCATCTCCAGACCATTGCATGTGTGATTGCTAATTCTGTCATGGTGTGGTGCACATGTCCTATATGGTTGTAGGATATAATGCAATCCAACAAATATACACATACGCACAATAGGCTTACTATCTTCCATCAGATAGATATAAGGATTTTTTTACATTATTTAATAACGGTTAGGATTTTATGTGATATTGGACATTAGTCTAATAATGACACTCTGAACAGTTGACATGTCACTGTTGTTGTCTTTCACATGTGCTATATTGAGGTGTACAGTACAGTATGGCTACAAGAGGGTCTTACAATCTGTGATGTGAGCTATTGTATTGATGGCAATTGATACCGTTGCAGTACATGCTCCTTCTGTAACAGCTGTAGTAGTATGTCTCCTGAGAACTGTTGACATGGTATGATAACATTTTATATATATTTTGGCATATTAGGACATGTGTTGTAGTGGAACGGCTCAACCTTCTACACAGTTCACATTCCACCATCACAGCGACACTTGCATTATGGCACAGGTGTGCATGGTTTACATACCATCATTAAACATTCTGTGACAGACATCAATATCAATTCATATTGACTACCTTGTCACATAAATCATGTCTCATACACATTGATTATGCTGTGATGTACATAACCAATGTATCACATGTTTTGATGCAATTGCAACCTTGGGGAATTCATTGTATGAGCAGTTGTGTTTGCAATACCCAACGATTATTAAAGTGGTCAGCAGCAACATTGTGTGACTATTAGCATTTGTGTCAGTAAATGTTCTGCATGAGCCACAAACAACTGTTCTCTAGAGTGTGTTCTGATATGACATCAGGCCTCTCAAACACACCTTGCCCATGAAACACATATAGACATATGTTGTGCAAGTGATGTCGGTAAGTGACATTGGTACAGTTGTACGACTGTGTGCATAGCAACAGTATGTGGAATGTGATGAATGACTATGGTTGTATTTGGAGATCTTTTCACAAATCATTTATTCCAATGCATATGAAATGTTAAGTGGAATACACAACTAAGCATAGCTGTGTGTGTCTATGCCACCAGATGATCCGCTAGCTATCCCTGTCACCACGTGCCATCAGTCAAAGTATACATGCAAACATTACCCAGGTTATCTTCTCAGGAGGGAAGCTCATCTGTGCATTCTCTATGGCTAATAATATAGAATCAATGGGCCCTGGCAACATCACAGGTTTACTATAGCTCGACTTAAAACCTGACCTACCAGATACAGTTGGATCTGTACTTCAACACAGTCTCCAGACAGCCTATGCTCCTATAGAAGGGTGTACATCAACATACGTCCGCATGACTAGGGGACCATCACCTAATGCATGAAGTTATAGACCCATCCTGACTCTTTTCATCTGTGAGGTAGGCCAATGAGTCATTGTAGACCTTCTCTAAATGGACACAGGTAATATCCCAAGGGTGTACCAAAGCCATGTTTGATTTGTTAAGGCTATATTATGCCTGTTACATCTGTTCTCTGTCTTCAAGAAGGTTACCAAGGGCATGCACAAGGACAGCACTATAATCCTGCGTAACTTATTTATGTATTATTTATTTTATTTTACATTTGTTTACCAGGAAAGTCTGATTGGGATACAGACGCATTTTCAGTAGAGGCCCATGGAAAAAAGCTCCAAATACAACAATAACAAAGTCTAGCATTACAAACTAACAACTCAAAACATATAAGTTTTGGTTTTACAGCATGTTAGTTTTTACACTAAACAATTATAAAAAATTATTTCTGTGGAACAATAGCGAGATTATGTGAAGACACTAAAGCCATAACATAATATATAGAGGCAGATGATTAAGAGAATGTTAGGAGATTAAATAGCAGCAGTTGTAGAATAGGATAAAGAGCTGAAGAATCAGAGGTAGTCAAGGGCACTGAAAAAGGATTAGCAGGAAATTAGGAACCACTCAGCCCGGACTAGTGCAGGAACAAAGCCAACAGTCATTAAGGGACTGTTTTAGAGCATGTCTGAATGCTAAAAGTTGAATGTAGCTCTAATGGAGTGAGGGAGTGAGTTCCAGTTTTTTGCTGCATGGTGTGAGAATAGAGAGTTACCTGTGAAATGTTTGGATTTGGACACTTGAAGTAGAGATTTATTTGTTGAACATAAGTTACGGTTGGTGGTGTGGGGTTGAAGAATATTTAGTAGGGCAGTTTTTTTTCTGGCTGGTATACAGGTTTGTGTGCCATAGTTAGTTGGTATTTGGATATTAGCTGTGGTAGTTCTAACCAGGACATTTTTTAAGGTATTGTAAGGGTGGGTGTAGTGAAAGCAATCACTGGAAAATTTAGCAATTTTATTCTAGCATGTTTCCATTTTTTTAGGTCTGTCTTCTTAAGGTTAATGAGAAATGGGGAGGCATAAAGTAGAGTTGATATGATGTAGGTTCTTGCAATGGCTACAATAGTGGCATCGGTTAGATACTTTTTGTTTCTATACAAGATGCCCATTTTTTGTGGACTTTTTTAATAGTGTTTGTGAACTTTTTTAATAGTGTGTGATATATGTAGGTCAAATTTTAGGTTGTGATCAGTTGTGACTCCTAGTAGTTTTGACTGTGAGTCAGGATAGATTATTGTATTGTTGTTAGCAGTGATGGAGAAAGAGGAAGGGGGGAGAGAGGATCTTGTTGGTTGGAAGATCATAAGTTTTTTTTATTTGGGTTATGTATGAGATGGTAGTTTGAAAGTCATAGGTCAGTTTCCGAGAAGGATGTCTGTGTTATGACCGGAAGGTGATCTAAGGTGGATGCTGCACAAATCAGTACAGAGTCTTCTGCATATTGTATAATTGAGGCAAGAGGGGTGGCAGTACTCACATTGTTTGTAAAGATACTAAAAAGTAAGTGGCCCTAGAATGGAGCCTTGTGGAACTCCTAGTGTGACTGTCAGTAGGGGTGAAAGGGTGTTTTGCTATTTTGTTGATTGATGACAACCATCTAGACAGCTTTGGAACAATAGGAGAGCAAAAGGGTTGAGGTTCAGACTGGAAAGAACAGAAAGTAATTTGGAATGGGAAATGGGATTGAAGGCCTTGGATGTGTCTAGGAATACTGCAGAGATGTATTTGCCATCATTTCTGAATTGGTTGATGAGATTTGTGAAGCTGAGCAGTGATATTGTGGTGCTGTTTTGGGGCCCGAAGCCATGTTGGGTCTGTAATAGTAGCTTGTTGGTGGTAAGATACTGGAGTAGTTGTGAGTAGATACATCTTTCAAGGATTTTTGATAGTGGGGATAATATGGCAATGGGTCTATAGTTGGTGAGCTCTGTGGAATTACCTCCTTTGTGTAGGGGAATTATGCGAGCAATTTTCCAAATTTGTGGACCATATTGTTCTGCTATGGACCTGTTAATAAGAATTGACACAGGAAAGGATATGGCTTCAGCTGCTAGCTTTAAGTATTCAGATGGCCAGTTATGAGCAGAAGGAGTCATGGGGTTGAGTTTCTTGATAAGTTTTTCTATGCTAGCTGTGGGAATAGGCTGGAAAGAGAAGGATGTGCTGTTAAGGGTGTCAGGTTTCACAGTTAGCGGATGATCAGTGTTGATATGTTTAACCAGGGATAATATGCTTTTTGTGAAGTATTTGTTAAATTCATCTGCAGTGGTATCAGGATAGTTTGGTATGTTGGGGGGAGGGGGTTGTTGTTTTTCCACGGTGAAGAATGGAATTAATAGTGCCACAATTTTTTTGGGGATTACATTGGTGCATCCATCGTAAGTTACTGTAATATTTTTTTTTTGTTGAGGTTGATTTGGTACCTAGCTTTATTTTTAATTTGTTGGTAAGCCATGCAATTGATTTGGGTTTTACAGGAATGCAATATTTGCCGAGCCTTGTCTCTTTTCCTAAGGAAGGTTCTTGTTTCATTTGAAAGCCAAGGTGTGTATGTAGTTTTGGTATGAGCAAATCTAGGAGGGGCCAGTCTATTTAGACTGTCCAGAAAAATAGTTAAAATAGTCTATTGTGGTGTCAACATGCATGACCTTTAGTAGAGACCAGTTATATTTCTTTAGGCTGCTAATTAGCTTCTGGACAACTTGATCTGGCCAAGGCATTTGACACAAATCCACAGTTAGGTATTACTGAGAAACTTTCTCAAGTGGCCATAAACACCTATGTCACTGAGTGGGTAGACAACTGGATCACATACGTGACAGATAAATATGTTTCAGTGTGTGGTCACCCCTTTCTAGAGTCCAGTGACCATGTCTGTACCTCAGGACTCTGCGCAAGGCTCTTTCTTATCCATTATTTAAGTCTCAAACATCAAAACTGACTTACACATCCTTTCTCCAAACAGCTTTGTGGAGGACTGCAAATTGTGTATGGGGGAATTAGCCATGTCATAAGAGCAAATACACAAGTTATCATATAGACAACACACCTCTATGAGCAGACCAAGTGGTATGTGACCAGTGTACTCAGGTAGATGGTAGGCAGAACATCCCTCAGCATGTGCTCACAGTGGTGACCACTCATTTGTATATGCTGGGCATCCACATCGAAGGGCATTACAGTTCCATAGTTCCCAGCCCTCATCACTACAATAACTGAGTACAATGTACTGTTTTGAATGTAACTCCCAACACATCTTCCAGGGATGAGTTTAGTTACTCAAGTGTACCACTTTTGCCACAGTTGACTCCCACACATCTTATCAGCCATACCTAAGTATTCTTTTTGGTACATAAACATTAGGGTTTGAGAGTGCAGAACCACTTTTAAGGTGTTATACAAGATGCATGTGTGATACACGTTTCTGTGAAGCACACAGTAAATGCATAGCCGATAGACAACATTGATGGCATGAGTTACATTTGTGAAAGTGTGGATTGTGGCATATGTATGGCATGCACACATGTCAACTAGGCAGGACTGCTCTTAATTTCAAAAACAGGTGTAACAGTGTCCCTCCTAACAACTCCCGCAAATGTTACATTTTGAGGAAGGTGTGCTTGATTCCTCTCAGAGATTGCTGACAGATCATAATAGTTGTACAAGTGTGTTCTTGCGGAACCATCTTTGATTACTCGCAATCACATATGTTATGTCAAAGGCATGGGATTACTGGTGGTATTGTGCTGATATTGTCCACGATTGTGCATGCTTCTGTCTACTGCTGTCCATGTGCCTGTTACTTCATTTCTCACTTGGTGGACACCTGTGCTGACATTAGATTCATATTCAGGCAACTCATTTTGCACAGCTTCACAATATGCACCTAACCGCTGTTGTATATTCCATCCCTCATATATGTTGTGCCCATTGTTCATGTCAGGAAGCTTATATCACAAAGAATCTTCTCCACTAATGTATCACCTTGTGTGTGGCTGTCATATAATATACCATATCTGTGCAGTCCATACTGTAGCATGTCAATGTGATTAGTGCGCATGCTACACCTGTCTTCATTGACATGCCCTCACCTTTCTTATTTATTTATTTAACATTTGTTTACTGGGAATGTCTGACTAGGACAGAGCCCATTTTGAGTGGAGGTCTGGGGAGAAACACTCTAGACACTTGTCTTCGGAATGTGGGAAAAAAACTGGAGCACCTGGAGGAAAAACACATGAATGCAGGGAGAGCATGCAGACTCTGCACAGAAGGCACTTTAGCCAAGGATCAAACCAGAGAACCTCTTGTTGTGAGGCAACAATGCTAACTGTTGCACCTCCTATCTGCTGTGCATTACCATGTTTCACCTGTCCTCTTCCCATGTGTTCATTCCTACAATTCATCTGTGTGTCCCTTTTCAAGACATACACTTCCCTTGACTATTGCCTAGGTACCCTTACTGATCATTTACACACATTTTATTCAGTATACCTGAAACAGGTTTCCATAATACTTTGCGCTATATACACATGTATGTAATGTGGTGGAACTATATACATTGCTTCCCACAGACCTAGTTTGCCTGTCAGTAACCAGGTGTACATGTTTGCAGGTGTTCATGTTGCTTTATATGGTTTCCTGGCTAGCAAGTTTGTTGTTAGCCATAAAACCTAACTTGTTTATGCTTAAATGTGGTGCAATACATGTATATGCAATTAGCACTCCTGCTCGCCATGCAAACAAGTAAACTCTGCAGGCTTTGCAGAGTTTATTGAATCCCCAGGAATATATTTTTATAATGGTGCTTTAGTGTTCCTCCATGTTGTTTCCCCATTCTTCTGCATATTCTGATGTACCGTACATGTGTATGGGACTTACAGTCCCACATTTGTACAGTACATCTGTGCTATTCAACAGAAGCAAAAGAGAAAAAAAAAACGCATCTCCATAGGTTTTTTTTTTTCTTTTAGTAAAAAAATATGGATATTCTCCAAAAATCTGGACAGTCTATAGGTACAATAGTTTGCTGAGACTGCACAGAAATACAAGAAAAATCTGGTACGTTTGTTTCTTTAGTTTTCAGAATGTACCTGATTTTTCTTGTATTTGGTTTGTGCTCCATAGCATACATCAGTAGAAAAGTCAAGGCTGCTCAGGGGTATTTCAGTGGCTGGACTTTTTTCTATTGGTATATGCTCGATTTACAACAGGCACACTGGTTGGGTTGGACAATCAGCTTGCATGTTTTTTAATAGTAGTGAGAAGTCACTGTATAATTAAAAATGTCTGATGGCGCAATAAAACAACAAGGACTGAATCCTTTAGAAGAGGAATTATTTTTATCATTCTCCATTTATTTCTTGAATGACTCAGAGTAACTCACTTAGACAGATGTATGACAAACGTCCACGTTTTGTTTGTCCAGTTAAGGAGAGATAAATAAAACAAAGCAGCTATGCTGTTTGAAGACTCAGTGATTTATTTTAAAAGTGTATTTTTTTATTAAAATGCTTTGTGCAGTGAGTAATAAAATGCGTAAAATGTGGTGCTTTATTAAAATAATATGAACCAAACTGTTTAATCAGGAGTTAGAGCACTAGTGTTAATTATTTAAATGTTTAACTGAGATTTGGAAATCATATCACTGAATGGAGTTATCTTTTCAATCGAACTAACAGGATTTTGTTTTACTACAAATAGTGAAGACCCCCACTCGTTCTGTCTAGTACAGCTCTTTTGAGTGAGAACCTTTTTAATTATCAGCTTACAGTTCTAACAAATGCTCATTGACAGAGGTCAAATATCAATACAATTGTCACAGCACAACAGCACAACAATACACCAGATAAATAGTGCACTCCACAGGACAGCCAAGAGGGAAAGCATAAAATGGAGCAGAATAAAATGATGGCCAGCAGTTATAAAAGTAAAACGTCTTTAATGGAATTCAAAAGTAAGCACTTTCACAGTTACAAAGACTGATTCTTCAGACAATACTATTAGTCAAAAACCTTCATCCCTTAAATACAATGCTTAACATTCAAATGCACTACCTTCCTGATTGCTTGTTACACATTAAAGAAACACCATCATTGCAACTGCAAAAACAGCTAATACTAAATAGATTTGTCCCCGGTCCCCTTCAATAAACTTATCACACCAAATGGCATTTGACGACCTTTGTTAAACTTCCATAACATAGCTTAGATCACCAAATTTATTGATTACAAATGGACATAGTATAGTTGCTTTTAATCACAACATAAACATGCTTGCAATGTTAATCAGGACAGTGTACCTACTCATCCTGCCCCAGTAAGCAGCGTCCATACGTCTGCTCGCTTACTTAACTTATGAAGCAGCATCCAAGACTCACTTCATATCCCATTTATTGAATTATACATCCAGCCAAATAATTCAGGACGACATGACCTTACTCATCGTGACCCAGTAAGCAGCGTCTATACCTCTACTTGCTTACTTTACTTATGAAGCAGTGTCCCCATCTCACTTCATACACCATTCATTGAATTACCTTCCAACCCATTAAGCAGTGTCCTTACCTCTGCTTGCTTATCTATTTAGCAAACATCCTCCAGCTGCTCACTTTCCTTTCTCCAAATCCTTGAAATGAACATCCAAACACCAGAGAGGGAACAGAAGAGGGCAATCCTGCCCCTCTTTTCCGCCACCAGCCTGACCAGGCTGTTCCCCCCTGTCTTACCAACTTCCAATCTAACCACCCATCAGTAGGCATAAACCCAACAGTCATTCGGTGTATGGCATCCTCTCCAACTAAACTGGATTCCTATCACCTCCCATAGCCCTATCCCATAAACTGCCAAGGTAGCCATTTGCCTAAACCGCTAAAATTAACCCCAATCTCGCCACAATGCTAAAGTGTCAACCATAACCTTGTAATCTAACATAACCTCTGTATAATGGGTAAATTCTTCCTTACCTAACCACCAAAAGTAGCTTCATCATGATTCTCCGATCAGTACCTACCAATTGCACCACCCAAAACTACACCCGCACCAGGAGAAAAAAAAAAAAAACAATGTACCACTAAACTCTAAGAAGCCCAATGTCACAACCAAAACAAAAAGGTCAAGTGACTTGCCATCATGTCTAACTGGTGCCCCTTTTCCTGCCCAATGGATATACTAATAACCCCAATGATATCTCCTTTCTTTATGGATGCATTGCCCAGTAATCCTGCCAGCGAACCCATGATCCCTTATAAGGCAAGAAACCTTAGGCAACCAAAACCACCCTGTAAATGCCATCAATACATCCATGGAGTAATAACCATACAAACTGTAGGTGAATAACCCTTCCTATACCAAAGCTGACCCTTGCAACCAACTTACCTTGACCAAGGGTAATATGCCACACTTCACCCTATCACCTATACCTTTTCAGCATGAGCCCCTTGCAAAATTTTTGTAAATTACTATACCCTGTCACCCATGGAACTGTAATCATTGCAACTAAATCCTCCTTAACCATCTGGAATGTCCCACCTTCTTCGCAAAACTGCACAAATAAACTCAACAATCCATCTCCTGATCTCCTACTCCCTGGTGGCTGCAACAGCTCTACCACACTTCACTTATAACAGCTACCCTAAAGTCCTGCAATACACATCTAATACTACTACCCCAAACAGAAACAACTCGACTAACAGTACCATGAAACCGTACCACTGTCATTATCAACCAAGTGAACATGGACTCTAACCCCCCCACAACTCCCTCTGCTGAAACTATGAAGCCTGCTAAACTGACTAATTCAGAATTCCAAACTCCCATTCCAGACTTTTTCTATAACTAAAGGCGGGAAGTGACAGGTTACAAGACCCCCACCCTTGCCCCAAAACTCACTTAACTAACCATTAAACCAACCCAATCCTAAACCCAACCCCATCAGCTGTTGCAACTCTAACCTACCTATGTAAACTAAACACCTGCTTTACCATGCTTACCTCAAGCCCACCTGACCCCACAGTAATCACAGACCGTAAGACTCTTATTTGCCTAAATGAGCACCTGCAATCATGTCGATACCTGCTACCTCCAAGCCTTCCCCCAATATCCAAAACTCCACAGCAGCATCATTTGTCAAATTCAACTTGCTTCAGATCCACAAGCTCATACAACTCTGTACTTCACCAACTCTGCCTGAAACTCTGTAGATGGTCATCTTCGCCTAAAATTCTATACCTCCATCATCTGCCATCTCATTTCCTTCCACGCCAATGTCCAAACCTCCAACAACATCATTACCTGTCCAATCTGCTTCATTCAGACCCATCAGTTGGTAAAAACTGCGCTCTTCACCATCTCAGCCAGAAATTCTGTACCTCCATCATCTGTAAAAGAAAACAAATTAAGCATCTCACTGTCATGAAGATTGCAAAGCATATAGGTATCAATCTCAATCCACCCATTTATGGACTACCAGTCAGATGCTCAACCCCCCTGGTAATAAAATGAGTCACATCTCCAAGAACATAGGGTCAGTCAAACCACAACACAATTGCTCTCAAATTCCCACATTCTACAAACCCAATTAGGCACAGTACAAATTAAAGATGGGCGTCAAACCCCTTACCCTGCGTGTATGCGGCAAACCGATCTCTCCCCTACCTGCTATGCCCATCCCTTACCACCTACAATAAGCTAGCTGACCATTCTGGGGACTCTGTAGCCAACTTCCAACCAGAAAAGGTCACACACTACTGGTCATTATAGACCACTAATATCTGTAGTTAACTATGGATGCCACTAAATGCATTTATTATATACCACGTGATCATAATAAAATTAGCAACAGTACACCATCCAACTTGCTCACCCAATGCCCAATACACCCCCCACCCACATGATTGTTTGTGCTTTACTAACCAAGCCCAGCTTGCCTGAACATTTCCTTATGAGTAGTCAACCCCTGCTATCATCCAGCCACTCTCAACTTCCCCCATTCTGGACCTGGGATCAAAATGTCACTTCCACAATCCTCTCGCTCCACAGTTTATACCACCAGGTAGCCAACACAGCCACAGTATCTTTGTTATTATTCATCTGCATTACAGCCAAAGCAGGAATTAGCTGAATTTTAACAGAGCAGTCCTTCCTGTGTTCAGCCCAAATAAAGCAATCTACTAAACATACTGTGAACCCACCACACACACTCCTGGAGTAAATAGCTAACCTTACTCAGAGCTCTCCTTCCTGCAAGCTCCCCAAATGCACTACCACCTCCCCTTAATGACACTCATGGGCACCACCAAGCCCCCAAACAAACTAATGAAACCCCAAAACTGTTAAGTCCTAAAACCTAACCATACAGGGAAGCCCAAATGATTAAAATGTACCTTCCAACTTCCCAATACAGAAATATGAGCACAGCCCACCAACAAGCCATTGAAATGCAAGCAATACTACTGCCCAGGAGTAGTTATTGTCCTACACAAAATCTGGATAGTTGACAGATATGGGGCCCCTCTTCTGACAATGAGCCATCACGCATGCGTAGCTACACCCATCGACAACCAAGACTCAGAGCACATGAAAAAAACACTGGCATCAGCTGAGAAAATCCTCACAAAATGGCACGATAGACTGCCCCCCCCCACCCTCCAGCAACACCCAAAGCCAACTGACTAATTTAATAATAAATCAGCATAACATGTATATATGTGACACCATTCATGTTAAGCAGAGCCTGTGACCTCCTAGCAAGACTGTAGCCTTCATTATTAGTAAGCTTCACCCTCAGCGCAATCACTAGAAATGTCAGAAAACTACAATTTTGTGAGGAACACCACTCATCTGAACCCAGAGAAAGAAAAAAAAGGGAACAAACCCAACACACAAAAAAAAAGAACACCTCTTAACTATCATGTTTATAAGTTTAGCCAGGTGATAGATGAAGTACAGTTGTAACACGCTTACCCAGCCAAACCCTGGCTGTGTGTCGTCAGACCACCAGAACACAGACTAATGACCTACTGCACAAACATAACATTGTCGAAAATTCCTCCTGCATGACTACCTGCCCCCCCCTTTTTTTTATATGTAACAACTCACCTATTCTCATGAAACACCGCACCCCTACCAGTAAAATTGCAGCCTGAACAAAAGGTCCTTCTAGAAATGCCCATATCAGTTCACAATGCCAACCCTGAATGCCAAGCCAATGCCTTCCATTGTAACATTGGATGCCTATTAAAATATTTGAATTACTCCAGTGCTCCCCCTCCAGCCTTGACTACCTAATGTGATAAACGGTAACCACAAGCAAAGTAAACTCAACACTTCCTTAATCTTGCACTGAACCATACTTCTCAACCTGTTAGAGCAAACAGTGTTATCAAAGCCATAATTAAAAGTGGAACACCGGCCCAACATAGGGACAGTTCTCCAAATATTGCTCTGCGAAACTTATAACGTTGATATAATGACTGGTTTTGCATTAGGGTAAATGTTCTGAAGGGTATGGAGTCTGAACTCAGCGTCTGCCATTATTTCCTAACGTCAGTCTTTATTGATTAGCCACTAATTCAGAAAACCACATTGTTATGAAAACAGACCAAAATATGAGGCAAAATCTAAACATTCTATGCAAATCTGTATGGTCAAGAGGTATGTCTCCCCCACCGCTAACTTATACCACAGGTAATAATTCAGACTGTCTTCACCACTGCACTGTGCATATGCGTGAACACCATCACTCCCAGTCCCCCAATGCCCGTGAAAACCTCAATGTCATCAGAAAGGCTACCAAAACAGTAACATTTTTTTTTTTTTTATACAACATTCTTGTCAAAAACGAACATACTTTAGCCTGTCATGCCTTCTGCAAAAGATCAGGGAGGACTCTGTTAGTAAATGATTCAGCAACATACCCATCAGTTATCATAAAGTGTGACCCAGCTGCATGCACTTTGACGTGGGGCACAGACCTTTGGCAAGGGTACACTCCTAGATAGAAAATTACTACCTGGAAACTGCTGCCTCGATTAAGGGGTACAGTTTGAGGGTGAGGATTCTTAAAAGTGTCTCATTATAGCTACTACCACGGTTTAAGTGAGAATGCAATTTAAATGTTTGGGGGAAACACTAGGCAAACGTGAACATTACTAACGGCTACAGCTAAGCCCGCAAACAGACACCGCCATCATAACTGGGCTACAGACCTAATCCCATGAACAGACTCAAGGCCCGTACTCCACCAATGAACCATCAGCGTGAAAACCCTTGAAATAAAGCTCTCCTTGACTGGCCATATCAACTAACTCTCCTCATTCGTCTCCCCCCGCCGCAAACCACACCTGTCCTATTACCGCTATTCTTACAAATTCAGCACAATCATGCATGACACAACCCCTCTCACCTGATGGTCATCACTGATCTGCTCCATCAAAGCCCCAATCATTGTTCCCCACCATCAACAAATCATAGCAACAGAATGAGCCAAAGGGCTGCTAATTAACCTGGAATTGCACAGACTGAACAACAATAAACATCTTAACAGGAAAATAAAGTGTATAACTTATCTTTCAGCCCAGAACATTACCACTCACCTTTGAAAGTCTCCACTTCACAGAGACTTCCACTGGCTGGCCACCATTAAATTACCCACAAACCCGATGCTCAAAAAAAAAAAAAACTCCTTCAACTTCTTAATAATACTCCTCCCACGGCCTACCCGTTTCACCATACCTACAGGTCGTCATGTACATAACACTTGCTATAGCAAGTTCACACCAAAATGTGATTCCTTACCCATCTACACCTGCCTAAACCCCTTAAGCCCCTCCCCACCCTTACCTCATTTCCTCTCAATCCTCCCTCCTTCCATATAACCCTTTCATCTCCCCAACACACTAAACTCCCACTAATATATTAATCTAACCCCTTCTGAAGATGTCCCAGGACGAATCGGTTTGTTGCCAAACCTCATTTACCAAAACTAGTTGGATCCAAGGCTGTATAATAAAATATGTAGCTATAACTATATTACCTATTGCGTAAGGGGACACACATACATTTCACTTCCTAGTTATGGAAAAAAATAGATTGGATGGGAGACGTGGAGATGTTAAAAATAAGACAGAAACAAATTAAACCTGCTGGATTATTAAATTAAGAGCTGATAGTGGCAGTGGATTGAATGACAAAATCCCCATCAAACCCATACTGAAAGCTAGACCTCTGCGTAGATAGCATAGTTTTAATAGGATGTTAATGTGTGTATACTGGTGGGGTAGCAGGCTAATACACTTTTATTTTTATTTTTTTAAAGGTTGTTTATATGTAATTTGCATATTGTTTAGATACATATACTAAATAGGTAATGTGGTTATAGCTACATATTTTATTAGACAGCCTTGGATACAACTAGTTTTAATAAATGTATTTAGTATTAGCTGTTTTTGCAGTAGCAATGATGGTGTTTCTTTAAACGGGTAACAAGCAATCAGGAAAGTAGCACATTTGAATGTTAAGCATTGTATTTAAGGGATGAAGGTTTTTGACTAATAGGATTGTCTGAAGAAGCAGTTTTTGTAACTGTGAAAGTGCTTACATTTGGATTCCATTAAATACATTTTACTTTTATATCTGCTGACCATCGTTTTATTCATAGGCGCTGGAAGCTGTTGAAGACTGGGGGCGGGGGTGAGAGGGGAAGTTAGACTTCATTTGTTTTTTAAATGTTTTGTAATGCAATGGCTTGTAGTTAGTTGGAGTACCAATTGCATTACAGAAGGTTACAAAAGGTAATTTAAATGCAATTTAAGAAAAAAAAAACATGAGAATTGTGTTGCACGCATACCTGAATTAAATAAAAAAACAATCTTAATTCCAGGAAAGCAGCCTATTCATAGATTGCAGGTATCAGAAGATGAGTCCATCAATAGAATAAATGCATGTAGAAACCAGAGAGAGAGAGAGAGAGAGAGAGAGAGAGGGGCGGCCCGTGCTATCGGACTGCCGGACTGCAGCCCCCTCAACCTCAAAGTACTGATAAAATAAAAAATAAAACGAAAAAAAAATTTAAATTTCGCGGACTTCGCGCATGCGCACTGCTGCTGAGACAGTCTAGTGCATGGAGCATGCGCACGGCAGTCCTGATTGAGAATCATGGACAGGAGCGCTCCCACAAGTCTATGCAGTTTTAAACTGCATAGACTGCCTGGGAACTCGCTGGGGAAACGTGTCGGGGTCGGCAGTCAGGGGAAGGATCGGATTGGAGTTTGCTGCAGGGGAAGATCTCGCGCCGGGCAGGGTAAGGATCTGGATTGGATTGGAGTTCGCAACGGGCAGGGTTGGATTTGCGCAGGATTTACTTACTGGATGTATGGTGGTTTTGCGGACAGGGATTTACAGGACCAGGTAAGTGGAGTGTGGTTTTGCGGACAGGAATTTACTACAGGACCAGGGATGTGTGTGTGTGTGTGTGTGTGTGTGTGTGTGTGTGTGTGTGTGTGTGTGTGTGTGTGTGTGAAAATGCTTCAGGTGGGATGTACTGGTGATTAGACTCATGATGGTGTGGTAGGGAATACCTCAGGCTTGAACCCTGTACCTTGTATGCAGGTGTTAAAGACCTGAATTCCCTACCCACCACCATTTGTAAAAAAATTGCAGATTTTTGCCTCATATTTGATCTGATCTATTCCTCATAATATCTGTGGTTTTTAAATATTGCAATGCTTGAAATTTGATGGTGCATTAGTAGCACTGATGCCTCACAGCTGTAGGTTCTTGGGTTTGGTTCTTGGCTGGGGTGCCTTCTTTTTTGGGGGGTCTGTATCTTCTCCCTGTGTTTGTGTGGGTTTGCTTTTGTGTCCTCCCATGTTACAAAGACATGTCTGCATTATTTCTTCCTGGGCCTCTGCTGAGAATTGTTTTTTTTTTGTTCTAAGTCAGACTGTCCTGATTAACAAATGTTAAATAAAATTGACAGGCATTTGAATTTCAGACTTCAGGTTTCTGAATGTTTAATTCCTTGCATATTTTATGGTGCAGTGGTAGTATTGTTGCCTCACAGCTATAGGTTTTCTGGTTTGATTCTTGGCTGGGGTGCCTTCTGTGTGGAGTCTGCATCTCCTCCCTGCGTTTGTGTGGATTTGGTCTGGTGCAAAGACGTGTCTGCAGTATTAATCCCTGGGTCTCTGCTGAAAATTGTTTTTGTTCTGTCAGCAGTAAAATTGACAGGCATTTGAATTTCAGACTTCATGTTCTTCAGAATACATAGTAACACAACCTTTTTTTTCTAGCAATTTTCTAAGTTTATAAGATGAATATTTGAAATTTGTCCCTATTTTTGGGACTGTATTCCCCCATTATTGGCTTCGTCCAGGTTTTTGTGCTAAGGTTGACAGCTATGGCAAGAACTGAATTCACTGAATATGTTTGAGGGCTGTATTCCCTCATTACTGGGTTTGTCCAGGTGTTTTGTACTAAGAGGTTGACAGCTATGGTGAGAACTGAATTCACTAAATGATAGCCATTTAAGTTTCAGTCTTCCTCTCTTTTACAAAGCAGCTGATGTGGCATAGTGGTATGTTACTCTGACTGTTTTGCTCAGGGACCTTGGCAGTAAAATGTATGGTGGTAACACAACATTTTATTCTAGCAACTTTCCAAGATTATACAAGCAATGTTTAATGTGTCCCTGGTTTTTGGGCTTTTGACCCCCCCCCAATACATTTTGGCTTTTCCAGTTTTCTTGTGCTGCGAAGTTGAGATGCAGTTGAGTATTGAGTAGATTTTACAAGGAGCTGAGAGCTGCAGGGGAACAGAAGTTTAGTGTTTTGCCTTGTTAATAGCACAACAGGTTGTGTACTTGCTGTTGATGCAGAAGGCTGTGGGTTCTACTCCCACAAGGGGTGGATGCTGCCGTACTGAGAATGTTCTCCTTGGTGAAGATACTAACTATGAGTCTGTTATCAGTTTGCCATCCATTTCCTCTTTCAATATTATTACTAGCTTATCATTTTTTAATGTAATATAGGCAATTTATTCCTGAGGGGCAACAGACACTTTATTTTTCGATGAAACCATGAAATATAAAGGTGATTGCTAACAGCAACCTCTTCATTAGTTACAGATTTCTTTAATGTGGAATTATTTAGATGACTTTTACTTCAGAGATTGTGCATATTTACTGATAATGGACTGTAGAATTGTGCATATTTACTGATAAAGGTGGACTGTAGAATTGTGCATATTTACTGATAAAGGTGGACTGTAGAATTGTGCATATTTACTGATAATGGTGGACTGTAGAATTGTGCATATTTACTAATAATGGTGGACTGTAGAATTGTGCATATTTACTAATAATGGTGGACTGTAGAATTGTGCATATTTACTAATAATGGTGGACTGTGGAAGCCTGAGTAGACTTTTTTTATGATAAATGTTCTGAACTGGGCAGTTTTGCCATTATGGGTGCATGCGTTTTGTTTCATTGCTTACTGGAAAAATGTTCAAAACAAATTTAAAACACCCTCTAACAACTGTACTGTATTGTACAAGGAATATAGTTTTAGTACAATGAGGAAGGTGTATCAAAGAGCACATGTATGTTTCATATGCAAGGGGCCTATGATTTGAAAACAGCTCAAAATTAATTTTTATCTGCCACTGGCAAAATGTATTTTCTTTGAATGTGGGTTTCAATGCTGTTTCAATGAATGTGAGTTTCAAGGGCAGAGAAGTTTTAATGCTAAGTTTTCATTGTGAGACTGCATTGCTTTGTTTAGCAGATGACTTAGTGTTTGTGCTGTAAAATACAAAATAAAACTTTCAAATGAAGTCCAACTCATCATAGAAGTAAAGCAGTATGCACATTAGTGTTTATGGTAAATGGAGAGAAATAGCCAAGTAATGGTTCATTGGAATGGCTGCAGAGGCTCCATTCAACCATGATTTTGTCAGGGGGGAAGGGCAACAAACTCAGATAGTCCCAGCTGAACTATACCTCCCAACTGTTCAGATTTTCAAAGAATGAATAGAGTTTTGCTTCTTATTTTTGGTTTGTTCATAAAATTTGTAGTTTTCTGGCAAATCATTTAGGAATTAAGTCACTAAATAATGATATACTGAGTTTCAGACTTCATAACCTTAAGAAAAATGCATGTTAAAGTAAGAGCTGTTCTATCAACTGTCTCAATTTATACAAGAGCAATTTTTAGTACTGTTTACATGCGCCCCCAATATATTTGGCCTTGTTCAGATTTACTCCATTAACAGGTTGAGAGGTACATGCAAATAAATTGCTTTATAGAATTAGGCCTAGCCAACCTCTCAACTGTCCCTGATTTTGGCTCAAAATGTTGCTCTTCCCCCTAATAATCCCTCCGCAAAATAGCAATTTTGGAAGAAAACATGGAGGGTTTACAATTAAGAAATAACTGTAATAATCAAAGTTATAGATTACTTGAAATGCATGTAGATTCTTTTATTTTGTCAGCTGCTCAAGGTAGCAGTACTAATATTAAAGTGTCCCTTCTTTGACAGGTTCCCAGCTGTATTGTGTGTCTATTTTATATTTTTGCATCACATTTTTGGTCCATTTTTCATAAAATTGTGTTTTTTGGCAAATTAGTGACAAATCACTAAAGACTGAAGTTAGAAAATGACAGACATTTGAGTTTCAGATTTTATACCCTTCAGAAAATTCATACTAATGCAAGACCTATTCTATTATCTTTCTAAGTTTATTAGAGCAATATTTAAAAATTGTACTTATTTTTGGGCCTTTATCCCACTTCTGTGTATGGTTTTGTCCAGATTTCTTGCTCTTGAGGTTGAGAGGTATGACAAATGTGTCAGGGCCATCACAGTCAGCCAGAGACATTTCAAATTGTGACATACTTGTTGCACCCCACTCCCCCATGTAGTGACTCTGGATGTGTCCAAGCAAGGCAAGGAGTAGTTGTGTCTACCTTGGATGGGGAGGACACACTGCATAAGTACTACAGTGGCTTTTCATCTGTCCTTGATTTTGCAGAATGGTCTGGTTTCTGTCATATTTTTGTACTGTTGATTTATGCTTATTACTCAGATTTATGCTTATTACTCAAAGTGCCTGTTGCTCTGTGTTTAAGTAGCAATGCTTTAATGACCATAAGGTAAGCTTGTCTGAGATCGTAATAAGCATACTGTTAAAGAATTGCCAACATTGAAAGCCTTTCTGTTGTTGCCATGCAGAGAATACTTGACTAGATAATGTATAAGCCTTGGGTATTAAAGGACAGGATTCCATTATTTTAAAAAGCTCATTACACTTGTTGGAGACTTCCAGTCATCTCTACAGACTTTACCCATAAACTAAACAGAATGCCAATCATGTGTGGTCCATAACCTGTACAGTAATCCTTTAAGCAATGTATCTTGAGCTTGTTTCTTGTTTGCTTTTCATTTTTTACTTTGATCATGTTTTCCCGATGAAACAAGTTGTCAGGCAGCAGGTCTTTTTTGGATAAGAAACATTTTTACAAGTGGGGCATCACAGAGATTTCTACTTTCAGCATGTTACTTGGTACTTTAATAAAGCTGAATATATTATAATTAGAACTGCAGTGCAAGGAGAAGTGGTTTGAGTTGAGTGCTTCTGGTTTTTCTTATACTTGATTTTGACTGGCATTCCAGTAATGTATTTAAAAAGTAATTTATTTTTTCATGCCTCACAACCTTTTGTTTCCATCTAGATATTAAGTAAGCTGTCATGCAGCCAATGCATTGAAATATTTTTATTCTTCTACACTTATTTTTGTCTTGATTGGACTTTCATAATGATGGTTTGCCACCCAGGGCAGCGTATTTAATTAAAGTTAGTTTTTGTGGTTTTGAGCATAGCTCCTCCCCTTTCTAGTTGGCCACACCCCTTCCCCTTGACCCCACCCATTCAGCTGTCTCCTGCAGCCCCCCTGTGATTTGAAGTCACCAGCCACCACTGGCAGAGAGACGAATAGTTCCTGGCCTTCTACAGAATCACACACACTTACCAGTGGTAGTTTAACTTTCGCACTCGCTTCAGTGTCGCCAACTGTCAGAGACGAAAAAGCGCTAGATTTTGTGAACCCCCCCCAACCAGTAGCAACAGTCTATTGACAAAATATGCACAATATCCACACCCCAGTGAAAATGAACAGAGTAGGACAGCAAACATACAGCAAAAAGCACAGGCCTTTTGCAAATTTTACTATGGCACAGGCACAGCTGTCACATTTAGCCTTTACTTCAAAGCTTTATTTTCTTCAAATAATTGGAATTTAAGAGGCACAAATTATTAAAAGTAATCCTTCGACTATCTTAATACCTTTTCGGAAACATTTTTAGTCTATAATTTTTACAAACCAATATTTGGAACTGTTTAATGGTTACTAACGTTTGAATGGTACAGCAACTGCCCTAATGTTTAAAATTAGCAGCTACTTGGGGAAAGAAATTTTAAGAGTTGTACCCACCCAAATCCGTGCCACTTTACGGTACACAAAGATATGCAGAGCAATACTAGCAACGATTAAGGTGAAAAATAGTTTACAGTGAAACATTTGTACATACCTCTCAACTTCTTAGCTAAAGAAATCAAGACAAAGCCAAAATAATCAGCAGACAACAACCTAACAATTGGGGCAGAGTTTAAATATTGTTCTTATAAACATAGAAAGTTACTAGAATAATAGAATTTGTGCTAACATGCATTTTCTGAATTCTATGAAGTCTGAAACTCAAATCTATATAATTATTCAGTGATTTCAATCCTCAGTGATTTGCCAGAAAACCATAGATTATGTTGAATAGACCAAAAATACGAGGCAGGAATTTGGACAGTTATGAGATATGTGATTTGTGACATTTAATAAAAGAATGGGCGTTTTCAACTACCCCAGCATTAACTGGGAAAATTACTCATGTACCAACTCATTCACTCACCGCTTTCTGGAATTCATAAATTCCACTGCCCTGGATCAACTTATCCATACCCACACCAGGGGCAACAATATCCATGAGTGACTGGTGTTCCACACCTGAAGTCAACTCCTCGTTGGTCAGATCCGACCATAAGCTAATCACCCTAGATATCTGCATCCCACCCCCATGTACCATTAAGGAAATCATGGTAAAACATTTCTCCAAAGCCAACTTCATGCTTCTTAAGACTGAAGTGCCAAACTTCAGGACACCCATGCAGATAGACAATACAGTTACGACTGCTGAATCCTACACAAATGCACTCTAAAAGAACTTACACGAGTGCATGGATCGTGCTATCCCAAACAGAGCCAAGATGCTATCCTCGAAAAAAAGGAAGCTAATCTGGTGGTCCCCTGCCATAAACAAACTCTAAAACAGAAGGATGAAACTGTTGCAAATGAGAGTAAAATCCCATGAGTGGAGGAGCTCCCTGCTCAGCCTCAGTGAGAAGCTGAGATACCTTATAAGATCCTCCAAAGCTAGCGATGAAAACAAAATTGCCACTGATTCTAAGGGCAACCACAAAGCATTCTATAGCTATGTCAAGAATCTCAATGCCAACACCCAGATTTGCTCTGAGTTACAGCACAACAGCATGAAAATTACACTACCAACTGATATTGCCAACATCCTGGCAGATAGGTTCAGTGCTAACTTTACCCCCCACTCACCTCCTAAAGGGCCCATATCTATACAGGAAGAGTGCATAGTCCCTGTAATCACATCTATGCAGGTAAAAGATGCACTCTCTAAAACTTAAAACACAGCATCCATGGGACCGGACAACATCCCAGGCTGCATTTTACATGAACTTCAGAACAAACTGGCTCCCCACCTAAGCACCATGTTCAATCATAGTCTCATGTCAGGCTTTGCACCCACTGAATGGTGCACAGCAACAATTATCCCACTCCACAAAGGGGGAGCCACCACTAATCCTGGGAACAATCGCCCTATTAGCCCTGATGAGCCTGGTCTGCAAGCCCATGGAATGTATCATAGTGGAACTCATAAACAAAGACATTGGTAACCTCCAAACTCTGGACCCCACCCAGTTCGGGTTTGTGAAATGCAGATCATGCCTTCTGAACCTGATCGACTTCTTTGAGGCAGTCACCAAAGCCGTAGACAAGAGTAAGGTGGTTCACACAGCCTATCTTGACCTCACCAAGGCTTTCGACACCATCCCCCATTCTGGAATTATAGCTAAACTCACTAAACTAGGTATAAATCCCTACATCACAAGATGGGTTGCCAACTGGTTCACTGACAGAACCCACACTGTAAAAATTGCAGATTCCAAATCTGACTTCAAACCAGTGACAAGTAGAGAACCACAGGGTTCAGTCCTGGGACCTCTCCTGTTTGGTATCTACTTCTCTGAAGTACAGGCTAACACAGAAGGCCTCTGGCTAATGAAGTTCACAGATGACTGCAAACTAAGAGCCATAGTGGACTCCCCAAATGATGTGGACATCCTACAGAAGAGCATCACTGAGACAGATGCCTGGTGTCAGAGGCATGGCCTCAAGCTCAATGCCAAAAAGTGCATTGTCATCCCCTTTGGTAAAAACTCTGTACCTATGAACTACCACATAAACAGCAGTCTACTTAATGCTGAATGTGTGATAAGAGACCTTGGGACCCAGGTGGACAGTAGTCTCTCCTTTGATAATCACACCACCACAGTAGTCAGGAAATCCTTCTATGTGGCACACCTCATCACAAAAGGGTTCTCATCCAGGAAAAAAGAGGTCATTGTTCCCCTCTACTTGGCCCTAATTAGACCCATTATAGAGTACAATGCCCCTTTACGAATGTACCTCACAAGACATCTGCAGCAGCTGGAAAGGCCACAGACGTACCTCACAAAGAGGATTACTGGCCTCAAACAGATGCCGTACACTGACCATCTCAAAAAACTCCAGCTTTACACTGTAGCATATCGCCTACTCTGAGGAGATCTCTGCCTAACATATAAAGCTATGTCAAACCCAGACCTGTTGGACACGCTACACCTAAAGAAATCCCAGTCCCTCAAAGCTAAATGCTCTAGGGACTTAAACTTTGTCACCACAATAAACAGGACATGCTGGAGGGATAGATTCTTGTCCCAGAGACTTCCTATACTCTGGAACAAGCTACCCATCTATGTCAAGCAAAGTTCCTCATTAGCACTCTTCATGAAAAATCTTGATGAGTGGATGGGAAATAGCAAATACATCCCGGGGATCACTTCTGTGGCTCTGCTTGACAGGGGCACAGGAAATTAACTTTCTTGGGTGGCATAAGCCAGGGAACCTTGTTGGTTAGGCTTACTTAGGCCCTTGGGCCGATAGCGTAGTGCCTACCTATGAACCTAAATAAAATAAACTAAGTTTGCCAAAACGAGAACATTAGTTAGCTCTCAGTTATGTTTGAATTTGGTTAATAAAATGCAAATAAATAATTACTTTAAACATACGTGTACTCCATTTAGTAAACGCATAAAATGTTCTTATTATGAACAACACAAAACACATTTGTACTTCTTGCACTAGTATTCGTTTCACATACAGTATTTTTTAATTCAGCCCATCACATTGTTAACGTGAAGTATTTAACCACTACTCACGTTTTGTTCACTGGGTTCATCACCTGCTACCCATCCTTCACAGCATCTCAGCAGTTAAAGTATCCAGAAAACAATTTGGGACAGCATTCTTCTCTGTAATGTCAACAAGCTGCTGAAAAGCCATTGTGGTTTTAGTCTCTCCTGCCTGCCACGCATGTCTGTACAGTGATTTGATTTCATTTCCGTTTTGTGCAGACAGTGACCAATAGGGGTTGTGGATGGATGCTGCTTGTTCTTCCACTTAACATATTACTGAAAAAATACATTGAATTCCAAAGCACTATTTTACAGTGAGCATTAAACACTCCACCCCCCCACTGATATAAAAAGAGTTGCTATAAGCACAACTGCTGAACTGCTCAATGATTATTTGGAATGCTAGGAGTTGCAGTATAATCATGGATTCAGATACCTGTTATTCCACAACTAGTGGAGAGTTTTAAGCAAAAAAACTCTGCCTTTTTAAATAGTTCTTTGGCAGGGCCTGAATGCAGTAATAAATTACACCCCAATAACAACCAGAAAGGTGAGTTCAGTCAGAACCAAACCAAGTGAACATTAAATAAAACTAATTTGCGTTGTTACACAGATAAGGGGCCTGTAACAAAATGATTGGAATTTTGTGACATTATTTCCCTGAGAATTCACAAAATAACAGGCAAATGAATTCAGTATTGTGTACAGTAAATAAACACAATTATATATTTACTGCAACTTCTTTAGTTATTAGAAGCCTTAAGTGGTATTGGTTTGTTCCCCAGGGGATTTAAAGAGGAGAAGAAAATTGCATATTTATTGCAGCTGGGAACCTCGGGTTTTGTTTACTTCCCCTACATTTGGGGAAATATGTATGTACCTTCATAGAAATGCTCATCGTATGGAGGGTTCCCTTTTCAGAATGCAACTGCATTAAAAATTACTAGGTTAGTATTTCTTATGTTCCTCAGTCCCAAGGCAAACCCGCTTAAGCTTCTTTATAATTTTGACGTTTTACAGAATTGAGGGAAACATTTACTGCATGTCTAAGAAACATCATGTGCACTGCGTCTGCATGCCCAAATTAGAAGCATTTGTGAATGTGATTTCATAATGGTTATTAATCCTTTTCCTGCAGGAAAAACTATGCAGTGAATAAACATTGTGTTAACTGCAGACAGCAATGGCTGGAATTCAGTGAAGAACAGAAAGAATATCTACTGTGGTTGAGCAAGTTATGTGTAACCACAAACACTGGATGATTAATCTACTACTGGAGTGCCGTTTTAATTGCCCATGTAGTGTTAAAGAAGATGTGATATTTCTGGAGAATGGCTTTGTGTTTTCATCGGTATTTCCACAGGCCAAAATCCATGAAAGTTACTGGTGGTTGTGTACAGTAAAAGCTGTACAAACAGCATACTGTGCTAAGGATGAAGGGTTCTGTAACTGTTTGATATTGTTTATTATTACAGAGACATACCCAAAATGATTTTAAGTTACTGGCATTGGGGGGGGGGGGTGCTGCCACCACTTGCTTCAGATTCATCTACGTATACCCATTCTTTGCCCACAATTAACCTTGGCCATTGTTGTGTTTCACTTAAGATATAACAAATAAGGATGTGGCTTAACCATACAGTTATTGTTTGACTGGCTGCTAGATAATATCAGTTATATGGCAACCATGATTTTGTTTAAATCCAGATTAGTGTGCATTGGGTCACCCTTAAAGAAAAACTGCACGGTGGACTTCTGGTAAAAGTGGAGGGGGGGTGTACCCTCACCCTCACCCTATGATTCCAGCACCTATGGTTTTATTCTGCTCTATTTTATGCTTTTCCTATCAATGCAATTGTTTTTGTCATCATCTATGTTTCAAGATAAAATAGTCTGAAACCTTGTATGTAGCATGGTTTTGGAATTATTAATGCAAATATGAACAAGCGATATTTGACGCCAAGAGGCTCAGTAGGAGGTAACTCCAGAAATGCCTGGAGATGCACTTGGCTGCAATGAATATTTGCAAATAGATTCTAAGATAATTTCAAATTGGAAACAAAACAAAATGTTTTACCTTATTCATTAAATTTGGGATAATCTATCTAAATTTATTTTGCTTTTGCTGCCTGTTCTTAAAAGTACTTAATTGCAGTTATTCTGCTGCATTTATTACTGCTTGTTAGTAGCCTGATTAAATTGTAACTGTTATTCTAAGCCTTTGGTTTAAACACTTGGGCTTCAGACCAGTTGTTTTACATTAAGAAGGTTTGTGGTCTTCACTGTTGTGGCAGAACTGGTAGCTTACATCCTTCTAAGTTGCTGATTGAAGGCTTAGTGTCTGTTATTCTAAAAGTGTATTAGTTCTGGTTTAAGCACTCGGGCTTAGGGCCAGTTATTTTACATTAAGAAAGTGTGGTCTGCACTCTTGTGGGAGGAGAAGATAGATTCTGCCCTTCTTAGCTGGGAGTTTCTGGTTAAAGGCTTATTGTGCCTGCTTATTTGAACTGTTTCTGTATGAAATTGGTACGCCTTGTTTGCTGTAGCACAAGACTAGATTCAGACCTGCTGAATCTAGCTTTGTTTGTATAACCTGAGCACTAATCCAGACCATCTTTTTCTGGAGAAGGATGCCCTGCACCCTAGTGGCAGGAGTGTGCAGTTAGAACTTATCTGATCGAAGACTGCTGGAATGGGGCTCAGTTTTTAGCTTTTTATTGGTTAATTTGTTTAAATAAGTTTGCTCATTTGCTACTGTTATATTAAAAAAAAATACATTTTATGCATCGCAGCTTTGCTAGGGTTAAGATATTCCTGGCGCCATAAAGTATGCTCTTCAAAATTTCCCTTAGAACTGGCCATTTTTTTTTAGTTTTAGCACTCAAATCTGTTTCTTTGAGCTCAGCACTTGTTCAGAACTCATTGTAAGCACTAAATAAGCTACAAATTACTACAGTACTCAACTTTCTTCACTTGTCTAGAGGAAAACAGTTTTTAGTACTTAATAAATAAGCACCTATCTAGGCATGACTATGGGTCAGCTCCCAGTGTTTTCTCCTGTTTACTTGATGAATCTGGGCATCTCGAGGCAATGCAGCAGTTGCCTCATGTACACAGATAACCCTCTCCTTCTACCACCCAACACTACAACCTGTGAGAGATGCACTTATATAGCCAAACTGGAAGCAAAGATCTCTTCACCCAAGACTGGACTAGACAGTCAAGAGGAGAGGGTAAACACTTGCACTACACCACACTCATCACATAGTCCCTCAAAACCTACACCACCAAAACACACCATAGAAACACAAAACACATACCTACATTCACGGAGGCTCTCAATAAAAATCTGCCCAAGCAACAGAGACCTCCAAAGCAGAAACACAAGCAACCTCCACCCCCCAACACAACCCAAATGACACAGAGCCCACAAACTCAGTGTGCCACCAAACCACAGGTCATAAGGCATAACAACGTACCCAACACTCTAGTCATAGGCGAGTCTATAGTCAGGCACACTGATGTTCCACTCACCAGGCTAAACTAGGAGAAAGTTAGTGTCAGCTTCCTGTCAGGTGTCAGTATCCGCCACATAATACATGCACTCAGGTCACTCCACAACAAGTACAAATATGACTCTGCATTGTCCATGTTGGTGTGAATGACCTGAGATGTACCTCCCTGGACTACATGAAAAGAGACATGGAGGAGCTCTCTGATCTTGTAGCCCAGGCAAGTATGACCCTAGCCCTGATTAGCATCCTGCCATCACCCAGAATGATACCACAGTACAAGGACAAAATGATTGACTTCAACAATTGGCTAAGCTTCTGGTGTCATTCTAAGGGGATCCAGTATCTGTCTGCCTGGGATGACATGATTGACAAACCACGATGCTTTGCCAGAGATGGCCTGCAACTGTCACCCTTGGGATTCCGGATACTGGCTAAGGCTCTTGCCTCCCCTATAGTGCCTTTTTTAGGTAAGGTTCAAATAAATTCACCACCGTAACAGGTACAAGCAAGCAAAATCTGAGGGTAATGCTACTCAATGCTAGAAGTCTAAACCTCAAAATGCATTCACTCGAGGCACTCCTTAAAATGGAGAACATCGACATCTGTGCAGTGACAGAGACCTGGTTCAAGGCTCCAGAAAGCACCCCTGCATTACCAGGCTATAATTCATACCACACCTTTCAGCCACCTAACCCAGACCAAAACACTAAAGACAGAGGCGTGTCCATATTCATTAAGGATATCCACCCCGGCTAGTTGCTCAGCATAATCCATCCGAGATTATCCAAGTGCAACTAACTCTGGGCAAGACCACAATCCAAATTGTAGCTTGCTACAGATCCCCCACCATGCCCCAGGATTCCCACTCCTCATTTCTTGATACACTGGAAAATATTAGGGTACAACCTAACACGCTAATAATGGGTGATTTCAACTACCCCACCATTAACTGGGAAAACTACTCATGTACTAACTCTTTTGCTCAATGTTTTCTGGAATTCATAAATTCCAACACCTTGGATCAATGTATCCACACCCCCACCAGGGGCAGCAATATCCTAGACCTGGTCATTACCAACATGGGCGACCAGTGTTCCACACCAGAGGTCAATTCCTCGTTGGTCATATCCAACCACAAGCTAATCACCCTAGACATCCACATCCCGCCCCCACCCCCCATTAAGGAAACCACCATAAAACATTTCTCCAAAGCCAACTTCATGCTTCTTAAGACAGAAGTGGCAAACTTCACAACACCCATGCAGACAGACAATCGAGGTACAACTGCTGAATCCTACACAAATGCACTTTATAAGGACTTACCTTAGTGCATGGATCGTGCTATCCCTAATAGAACAAAGATGCTATCCTCCAAAAGAAGGAAGGTGGTCCCCTGCCATAAACTCTACAACAGAAGAAAGAAACTGTTGCAAAAAAGAGTAAAATCCCACAATTGGAGGAACTCCCTCGTCAGCCTCAGTAAGAAGCTGAGATCCCTCATAAAATTCTCCAAAGTTAGATACGAAAACAAAATCGCCACTGTTTCTAAAGACAACCACAAAGCATTCTATAGCTATGTCAAGAATCTCAATGGCAACACTCAGATCTGCTCTGAGTTACAGCACAATGGTACTAAATATACAGAACCAACTGATATTGCCAAAATCCTGGCAGATATGTTCAGTGCTAATTTTACCCCCCCCCCCACCCCACCCCATAAAGGGCCAACCTCTATACCGAAAGAATGCAAAGTTCCTGTAATCATGGCTGCATAGGTAAAAAACACACTCTCCAAAGCCAAGAACACAGCATCCATGAGACCTGACAGTATCCCAGGCTGCGTTCTACATGAACTACAGAATGAACTGTCACCCCACCTAAGTACCATGTTCAATCATAGCCTTACCTCAGGCTTTGTGCCCACTGAATGGTGCACAGCAACGGTTATCCCACTTCACAAAGGGGGATCCACCATGGACCCTGGGAACTACCACACCATTAGCCTGACTAGCCTGGTCTGCAAATCCATGGAAAGTATCATCATGGAAATTATAAACAAAGACATTGGTAATCTACAAACTCTGGACCCCATCCAGTCCAGGTTTGTAAAAGTCAGATCATGTCTCCTAAACCTAATAGACTTCTTTGAAGCAGTCACCAAAGCCATAGATGAGGGTAAGATGGTTCACACAGCCTATCTAGGTCTCGCCAAGGCTTTTGACACCATCCCCCAATCTGGAATTATAGATAAACTCACTAAACTAGGTATAAATCCATATGTCACAAGATGTGTTGCCAACTGGCTCACTGACAGAACCCACACTGTGAAAGTAGCAGACTCCAAATCCGATTTCAGACCAGTGACAAGTGGAGTATCACAGGGTTCAATCCTGGGTCCTCTCCTGTTTGATGTCTACTTCTCTGAAGTACAGGCTAACACAGAAGGTCTTTGGCTAATGAAGTTTGCAGATGACTGCAGACTAGGAGCCATAATCGAAACTCCTTACAATGTGGACATCCTACAAAAAGGCCTCACTGAGACAGATGCCTGGTGTCAAAACCATGGCCTCAAGCTCAATGCCAAAAAAGTGCATTGTTATTCCTTTTGTTAAAAACTCTGTACCCATGAACTACTACATAGGCAGTAGTCTACTTAACACCAAAAGTGTGATAAGAGACATTCAGACACAGGTGGACAGTAGTCTCTCCTTTGATAATCACATCACCACAGTAGTCTGGAAATCCTTCTACGTGGCACACCTCATCACAAAAGGTTTCTCATTCAGGAAAAAAGAGGTAATTGTTCCCCCTCTACTCATCACTCATTAGACCCATTGTAGAGTACAATGCCCCTTTTGGTATGTACCTCAGAAGACATCTACAACAACTGGCAAGGCTGCAGAAATACCTCACAAAGAGGATTACCGGCCTCAAACAGATGCCCTATGCAGACCATCTCAAAAAACTCCAGCTTTACTCTGTCACATATCACCTACTCAGAGGCGATCTCTGCCTAACATACAAAGCTATGTCAAACCCAGAGCTTTGTACATGCTCCACTTAAAGAAATCCCAATCCCTCCGAGCTACACTCTCTAGGAACCTAAACCTTGTCACCACAATAAACAGAAAATGCTAGAGGGATAGATTCTTGTCCCAGAGGCTTCCCATACTCTGGAACAAACTACCTATGTATATCAAAAAAAGCTCCTCATTAGCACTCTTCAAGAAAAATCTTGATGATTGGATGGGAAATAGGAAATTCACCCCAGGGATCACTTCTGTGTCTCTGCTCGACGGGCACAGGACAATAATTTTCTTGGGTGGTGAAAGCCAGGGTACCTTTTTGGCTAGGCTTATATAGGCCCTAGGGCCAGTAGCCTAGTACCTACCTATGAACCTATGAACCTATAAATTTAACAATATGAAATGGGACAGGTCTACTGGAATTGTTTGTCCAAACCCACATTGAGACATTAAACTTAACATAACCTGCAATTGCAACCATTTTATTGAACAAATTCCATATAGAAAAATAAAGGATAAGTGTTAAACTATACTTTATACTGATGGAAAACACATGAAACATCATAACATCATGGACAGTGTCAGACCCATACCCTCAAATGAAATCCAATCAGCGTTAAACCTTTCTGCTGACTTTAAAGACATCCAGCTAGCAAGACAGTGTACCTACATTAAACTCATTAAAATAAGGGAGACGTGGGAACAGAAAGAGCTCAGCCTAAAACACCTCTTCCTCTGCCCACCAGCCTGCATACAGGCCATTCTGGCTTTACCCTTCTTATAGCTTACTAATGTAATTTTGTAACATCAATGCCAACTGAACTTTAAACAAAACCATACCAACATCACTCAAACGCACCTCATCTGTCCTATGCCAAACTGTATCTCTATCATCAAAGTCTTGATGGCTAAACAAACACAAACCTTTGTGTGCCAAAGCCTTAGACACTCTGTGATTAACAAAATGGCTTGCCCTTTCCAATCCTGTAAACTTAACAGTTTCCAAACCAATCTGAGTATAATTACAAACCACACAGTCAAAGTTCTGGTGTATAACTGTCTTAGCTTGACAAAATCTTAAACAATGCAAGCCAGCGACTTCCTTTTAGGAGCCCGACCCAGACCATTACCTCCTAAATGAATGATCAAAATCCTAGACACTCCTCATGCTGCTTGTATCATTTCAAACTTATCCAACATTTGATGCAAATGTGAACATCTAAATCCATGCCACTGCATGGTCCACCTTTTCCTTAACACAACCCAACCATATCTCTCAAATGTCTAGATTTTTGCCTCGTATTTTTGGTTTGCTCCTCATAAAAATTATGTTTTTCTGGAAAATCAGTGGGATGATCCAAGCACTGAAGTCACAAAATAATGATATGCATTTGAGTTTCAGACTTCAGATCTTTCAGAAAATGCATGTTAATGCAAACTCTGTTATCCTATCAACTTTCTAAGTTTACAAGAGCAATATTTAAAATCTGTCCTTATTTTTGGGGCTTTGTCCCCCCATTATTTCAGGCTTTGTCCAGATTTTTAGCACTAAGAGGTTGAGAGGAATGACCCCAATTTGCTTGTCCAAGCCTTACAACTGATCACTTCTCTGCCCAAAACACAGATGAATGATCAAGAATAACAATATTTTCACCTGAAAAGCAAAACAAAATTGATCAGTGAACTACAACCTCACCATATGTAAGTGAAATAAACCCTAGAAACCAAATGATGTACCCTTTTAATAACATCTGTTGAGTTTTCTTCCTATGCCAAATCAGACACCCTCCCAATCTCGAATGAATGGGTGGAAAATCACTCCCTTCAATCAGTGGCGGCTGGTGACTTCAAATCAAATGGGGGCTGCAGGAGACAGCTGAATGGGTGAGGTCAATGGGAAGGAGTGTGTTCAACTAGAAAGGGGAGGAGCTATGCTCAAAACCACAAAAACTAACTTTAATTAAATATGCTGCCCTGGGTGCCAAACCGTCATTATGAGAGTCCAATCAAGACAAAATGAAGTGTAGAAGAATAAAAATATTTCAGTGCATTGGCTGCATGACAGCTTACTTAATATCTAGGTGGAAACAAAAAGGTTGTGAGCTATGAAAAAATAAATTACCTTTTAAATACATTACTGGAATGCCAGTCAAAATCAAGTATAAAAAAACAAGCAGCACTCAACTCAAACCACTTCTCCTTGCACTGCGGTTCTAATTATAATGTATATTCAGCTTTATAAAATTACCAAATAACATACTGAAAGTAGAAATCTATGTGATACCCCCACTTGTAAAAATGTTTCTTATCCAAAAAAGACCTGCTGCCTGACAATTATCTACTTGTTTCATGGGGAAAACATGATCAAAGTAAAAAATGAAAAGCAAACAGGAAACAAGCTCAAGAAACATTGCTTAAAGGATTACTGTACAGGTTATGGACGCCACATGATTGGCATTCTGTTTAGTTTACGGGTAAAGCCTGCAGAGATGACTGGAAGTCTCCAACAAGTGTAATGAGCTTCTTAAAATAATGTAATCCTGTCCTTTATTACAAATACTGTCATATGCATTTCAATACCCAAGGCTTATACATTATCTAGTTAAGTATTCTCTGCATGGCAACAGAAAGGCTTTCAATGTCGGTAATTCTTTAACAGTATGCTTATTAAAGCTTATTTGCATCTTACGATCTCAGACAAGCTTACCTGATGGTCATTAAAGCATTGCTACTTAAACACAGAGCAACAGGTACTTTGAATAATAAGCATAAATCAACAGTACAAAAATATGACAAACCAGACCATTCTGCAAAATCAAGGACAGATGAAAAACCACTGTAGTACTTGTGTCTACCTTGGATGGGGGGGATACTCTGTACATTTACACTGCATAACTACTCCTTGCCTTGCTTGGACACATCCAGAGTCACTACATGGGGGAGTGGGGTGCAACAAGTATGTCACAATTTGAAATGTCTCTGGCTGACTGTGATGGCCCTGACACATTTGTCATACCTCTCAACCTCAGAGCAAGAAATCTGGACAAAGCCATACATAGAAGTGGGACAAAGGCCCAAAAATAAGGACAATTTTTAAATATTGCTCTTATAAACTTAGAAAGAAAATAGAATAGGTCTTGCATTAGTATGAATTTTCTGAAGGGTATGAAATCTGAAACTCAAATGTCTGTCATTATTTTCTAACTTCAGTCTTTAATGATTTGTCACTAATTTGCCAAAAAAAAACACAATTTTATGAAAAATGGACCAAAAATGTGATGCAAAAATATAAAATAGCCACACAATACAGCTGGGAACCTGTCAACGAAGGGACACTTTTTAATATTAGTACTGCTAACTTGAGCAGCTGACAAAATAAGAAGAGCAACATTTTGAGCCAAAGTCGGGGACAGTTGAGAGGTTTGGCTATGCCTTATTCTATAAAGCAATGTATTTGCATGTACCTCTCAACCTGTTAATTCAATAAAACTAACAAGGCCAAATATATTGGGGGAACATATAAACAGTACAAAAAATTGCTCTTGTATTAACTGAGAGAGTTGATAGAATAACAGGTCTTACTTTAGCATGCATTTTTCTGAAGGTTACGAAATCTGAAACTCAGTGTGTCATTATTTAGTGACTTAATTCCTAAATGATTTGCCAGAAAACCAAAAATTTTATGAGGAACAAACCAAAAATAAGAAGCAAAAATCTTTGAAAATCTGGACAGTTGGGAGGTATAGTTCAGCTGGGGCTGTCTGATTTTGCCGCCCCTCCCCCTCACAAATTCATGGTAGCATGGAGCCTCCCCCCTGCAGCCATTCCAATAATCCATTACTTGGCTATTTCACTCCATTTACCATAAACAGTAATGTGCATACTGTTTTACTTCTATGATGATTTGGACTTCATTTGAAAGATTTATTTTGCATTTTACAGCACAAAACACTAAGACGTCTGCTAAACAAAGCAATGCAGTCTCACAATGAAAACAGACTTGGCATTAAAACTTCTCTGCCCTTGAAACTCACATTCATTGAAACCCACTTCAAAGAAAATACATTTTGCCAGTGGCAGATAAAGATTAATTCTGGGCTGTTTTCAAATCATAGGCCCCTTGCATATGAAACATACATGTGCTCTTTGATACACCTTCCTGATTGTACTAAATTATATTCCTTGTACAATACAGTACAGTTGTTAGAGGGCGTTTTAAATTTATTAAACAATGAAACAAAACGCATGCACCAATAATGACAAAACTGCCCAGTTCAGAAGATTTCCATCATAAAATTCTACTCAAACTTCTATAGTCCACCAATATCAGTAAATATGCACAATTTTACAGTCCACCATTATCAGTAAATATGCAAAATCTCTGAAGTGGTAAAAGTCATCTAAATAATTCCACATTAAAGAAATCTGTAACTAATGAAGAGGTTGCTGCTAGCAATCACCTTTATATTTCATGGTTTCATCAAAAAATAAAGTGTCTGTTGCCCCTCAGGAATAAATTGCCTATATTACATTAAAAAATGATAAGCTAGTAATAATATTGCAAGAGGAAATGGATGGCAAACTGATAACAGACTCATAGTTAGTATCTTCGCCAAGGAAGACACTCAGTACGGCAGCATCCACCCCTTGTGGGAGTAGAACCCACAGCCTTCTGCATCAACAGCAAGTACACAACCTGCTGTGGTATTAACAATGCAAGCCAACTCAGCATAAGCAGCACTAAACTTCTCTTCCCCTGCAGCTCTCAGCTCCTTGTAAAATCTACTCAATACTCAACTGCATCTCAACTTCGCAGCACAAGAAATCTGGAAAAGCTAACATTTATGGGGGGGGGGTCAAAAGCCCAAAAACCAGGGACACATTAAACATTGTTTGTATAATCTTGGAAAGTTGCTAGAATAAAATGCTGTGTTACCACCATACATTTTACTGCTAAGATCCCTGTGCAAAACAGTCAGAGCAACATACCGCTATGCCAAATCAGCTGCTTTGTGAAAGAGAGGAAGACTAAAACTTAAATGGCTATCATTTAGCGAATTCAGTTCTCACCATAGCTGTCAACCTCTTAGCACAAAACACCTGGACAAACCCAGTAATGAGGGAATACAGCCCTCAAACATATTCAGTGAATTCAGTTCTTGCCATAGCTGTCAACCTTAACACAAAAACCTGGACGAAGCCAATAATGGGGGAATACAGTCCCACAAATAGGGACAAATTTCAAATATTCATATTATAAACTTAGAAAATTGCTAGAATAAAACGTTGTGTTACTATGTATTTTCTGAAGAATATGAAGTCTGAAATTCAAATGCCTGTCAATTTTACTTCTGATGGAACAAAAACAATTTTCAGCAGATGCCCAGGGAGAAATACTGCAGACACGTCTTTCTAAAATGGCAGGACACCAGAGCAAATCCACACAAACACAGCGAGAAGATGCAGACTCCACACAGAAGGCACCTCAGCCAAGAATCAAACCAGAAAACCTATAGCTGTGAGGCAACAATGCTACCACTGCACCATCAAATATGTAAGGAATTGAACATTCAGAAACCTGAAGTCTGAAATTCAAATGCCTGTCAATTTTATTTAACATTTGTTAACCAGGACAGTCTGACTTGGAACAAAAAAAAAAACAATTTTCAGCAGAGGCCCAGGAAGAAATAATGCAGACATGTCTTTGTAACATCGGAGGACACAAACACAAACCCACACAAACACAGGGAGAAGATGCAGAGCCCACACAGAAGGCACCCCAGCCAAGAACCAAACCTGAAAACCTGCAGCTGTGAGGCAACAATGCTACCACTGCACCATCAAATATCAAGCATTTAAATATTTAGAAACCACAGATATTATGAGGAATAGAACAGATCAAATATGAGGCAAATATCTGCAATTTTTTTACAAATGGTGGTGGGTAGGGAATTCAGTCCCTTAACACCTGCATACAGGGTTCAATCCTGAGGTATTCCCTACACACTGCCATGAGTTTGCTCTAGCCACCAGTATATAGCAACGGGGGCATTTTACACACACACACGAATCCATGAAGCAGCAGTTGAAATCCAAGCCGCACACCTACCTCCATGTCCAGACCCGAATTCATGAAGCAGCAGTCTCAAACTCTCCATGATGCAGTAGCCCACTCAAAATCCAAGTCCCAAGCCCGTGAGAGCTTAAAACTCACCTCATCTCTCTCCTGATTGGTCCTGTCTGCTGATGAAGCAGTCCGGAGCTCCTCTGTTCTGTGCGGTCGTCACCGCAGATTCCTGGGCATCTGCGGGGCAGAAATGCCTTCTCTGTATCTGGACTGCTGACTCAGGCAGTCTGAGTTTGCACAGATTCCTGGGCATCTGCGGGGCAGTCTTTGTTTTCTAGGTGGGAGGGCTGCAGTCCTGTAGTCTGATAGCATGAGCTGCCCCTGCCTTCAACCCCTTGACTCCCCTAAGCATGACACACCACTTTAACAAAGTCTGGCACCATAATAACACTGCTCTGACCTGTGTCATACCTTTCAACTGTCTAGATTTTCACAGCCTTTCCAGATATTTGCCTCATATTTTTGATATCGTCCTCAGAAAATTTGTGTTTTTCTGTCAAATTACTGATGATAGAAGCATTAAATAACGGAATACATTTGAATTTCAAGCTTTATATCTTCCAGAAAATACATGCTAGCACAAATCATGTAATTTTGGTTGAACTGAGGTGGGCTGCCTGCCAAAACTCTGAGCTGAGATACCAAATGACAAGAAGCTTCTGAGCTTCCCCCAACAAATGTTGACTGTTTTTTTTTTTTTTTTGCTTATTAATACTATTTACTGCACTTTTTTATTGCCTGCCACATACTTTTATACAGTATTTATTTACTGTGTACTAAACTACAATGTTATACTGCAATTGTGTGCTACACTGTGCTTGTAAAATCAAATGTTATTGCTGTTTTCACTGTTTAACAAGCATTTTTGTTGTTTTCACTGTTTGTTAAATATATACTGGTATTTTTTTTACTGTTTAAAGCTATCTGTTCTGCCTGCTTTGGTTTTCCCACCAAGCAGTACTTAATTAACTGACTTGTTAACTGTTTAAATAATTCTTTAGAGCCTTCTGGCTGATTTTCTGCTGTTTTAAAGTTTTTTTTCAGTGTCTCACTGCTCTTTTTCTGCTGTGTTAAATATTGTAATGTTTCCCACTGAAACTATGGTAGCTAGTAGCTGCAGCATAGTCTAGAGCCAGACCTGCTGCTTCTGGAACAATTTGTAGTGGTTTGTTTGTTCTGAGCATGTTTTCCAGGCCATCTTAAATTGGAAAGGGCCTATCTGCACTTTTGTGAGAGAATTGTGTTGATGTGGACCTGGTTAGTAAAGTGAGGCCAGTCTAGAGCTTGGAATAACCATCTTCATTGGTCCTTTTGAATTTTGTTAGAGTGTTTTTACAAGATTTTTCTTCTGGTATTTAGGCCCTGCATCTGCTTGTATCAAGCTGAACTGAGGTGGGCTACCAGCCACAACTCTGAGCTGAGATACCAGATGACCTGAGGTTTCTGAGATTTCAAAAACCATAAGTTGCCTGTTTTTTTTTTTTTTTTTTGCTTATTTATTCTATTTGCTGCTCTTTTTTATTGCCTGCCACCTGCTTTTATACTGTATTTATTTACTGTGCTACAACTACGCTGTTATACTGCAATTGCCTGTTACACTGGGCCTGTAAAATCAAATAAATTTTATATCTTTTTTCACTGTTTAACAAGCTTTTTTGTTGTTTTCCCTGTTTAACAAGCTTTTTGTCATTTCCACTGTTTGTAAAGTGTTTACTGGTATTTGTTCACTGTTTTAAAGGTATATGTTTTACCTGTTCTGGTTTTCCTGCCAAGCAGTACTTAATAACTGATCTGTTAACTGTTTAATTCATTCTTTAGGGCCTCCTGGCTTATATATGGTCTAGCGGTTAGGATTCCTGGTTTTCACCCAGGCGACCTGGGTTCGACTCCCGGTATGTGAATGGGTTACATTTAGGGTTGGGAGGGTGGCCTAATGGTTAAGGTGTTTGCCTTACAAACACAAGGTGCAGGGATTGAGTCTCACAAGGGATAATTGGCTAAGCTTAAAATGGCTCGCAAGGGCAGTTAGCTTAGGACTAATCTATGAACCTAAGTAGTACTTAATAATTGATCTGTTAACTGTTTAAATCATTCTTTAGGGCCTCCTGGCTTATTTTCTGCTGTTTTAAACATTTTTTTCTAGTGTCTCACTGCTATTTTTCTGCAGTGTTAAACATCTTGTGTTTCCCACTGAAACTAGGATAGCTAGTAGCTGTAGCACAGTCTTGATCTAGGCCTGCTGCTTCTGGAACTGTTTGTAGTGGTTTGTTCTGAGCACATTTTCCAGGCCATCTTGGATTGGAAGGGGCCTATCTGCACTTTTGTGAGAGAATTGTGTTGATTTGGATCTGACTTGTAAAGGAAGGCCAGTCTAAGGCTTGGAATAAGCATCCTCATTGGTCCTTTTGAATTTTGTAAGAGATTTTTTTTTCAAGTTTTAGCTTCTGGTATTTAGACCCTGCATCTGAGCAGGTTTCTGTTTATTTGCATGTTGCACAGCACCACACACTACTGCACAGTTGTGTACCAAAGCTGACAGTTAAATTCAACAAATTTTCCTTTAATACCGAGACAGAAATATCCATTCACCAAGCTCCTCTGTAATCGTTTCTGAAAATCCACCCCTCATAACATCAGTCTTCAACCTAACATTATGGACAGCTGGACTGCCCTTGTTTCTCCTGCCAAGCTTGTTGACTTGGGTCTCTTGAGGCAGTGTAGCAATTGCCTCATGTACACAGACAACCATCTACTAATAACACAATCTAGTACAGACTGTGAGATGTATTTTCACCAAGAACCTAGAATACATGCTCTCTCTCACTCAAAACATTAAGACAGAAAAGGTTTTCAACTTACCCACCACTACATATTCACATACTGTAGTACCACTACTCACACAAATACCACTACTCAAACACATAGTATGCATCAAAAACTTAAATCCAGATACATGGAGGTTCTCTCAAAAAACTTACCAAAACATCAGACACTTTCAAAACACAAGTCTGCTACAGCTAACACAGTCTCCAGAGCACCCATGACACATACCAACACCAGTGTCTGACCTACCACGCTCATAAGGTGTAACACTCAAAAAACAAGTTTTCTCATCATTGGAGACTTAATAGTGAGACACAAGGATGTCCCACTGACCAGATTGGACAAGGAGAAAGTCACAGTTAGCTGCTTGTCTGCTGCCAGGATTCATCAAATCACACATGCACTCGTGTCTCTCAGCAACAAGTACCATTATGACTCTGTCATAGTTCATGTTGGTGTGAATGACCTGAGACATACCTCACTGGACTATATGAAAAGAGACACAGTTGAGCTCTCTGAATAGGTGTCCCAGACAGGTATGTCCCTAGCCTTGAGCAGTATACTACACTCATCTAGAATGATGCCACAGTATAAACAAAAAATTATTGATTTCAATAATTGGCTTGGTTTTTGGTGCCATTCCAAGGGGATCCAGTACCTGTCTGCCTGGGAAGCTATGGTTGACAAACCTCGCTGCTTTGCCAGAGACGGTTTGAACCTGGCAAAACAGCGAGGTTTGTTGACCATGGCTTCCCAGGCTTTCAGCTGCTGGCAAAGGCTCTTGCTTCCTCCATTGTCTTGAAAACAACATTACCAATGTGGAATTAACCAATCAGAACAAAATAAAGGTCATGCTGCTAAATGCTAGGAGCTTAAACCAAAAACTTCACTCCCTGGAAAGATTTCTAACACTAGAAGATGTAGATGTCTGTGCAGTCATAAAAACCTGGATTAAGGCCTCAGAGAGTACCCCAGCCCTGCAAGGCTGCAATGATTTCTACACCTTTAGATTGCAAAACAAACATGTAAAAACCAAAAGAGTCAGTGTTTCAATCTGTATTAGAGATACATTCACCTCCCATCTGGTTAGACTGGACAACTCCATGGAGTTACTCCAGGTCCAGGTTACAGTGGATAAGACCCCTATTCAAGTCTTAGCCAGTTATAGATCCCCCTTCATGGGTCATGACACCCGTGATGCCTAACTAACCAAACTGAAGACAGTCCAAATTTTACTCAACACACTGGTTATGGGGGATTTCAATTATCCTACCATCAACTGGGAAACCTACTCTAACCCAGACTCACTAGCACAAAAGTTCCCTGACTTTGTGAATTCAAATGCCCTGCAGCAAATTGCTCATACCCTGACAAAAGGAACAAATATTCTGGATCTGGCCTTCACCACCATGCCAAACAGGTGCACTGTTGCAACTTTTGGACCCTCATTAGTTAAAACTGACCACAACTAAGTCACCTTCAAACTGACACTAACACCAGAACACACAAACAGAGAAATCAGACTAAAATATATAACCAAGGCAAACTATACCCTCCTAGGTGAAGGTATAAATGCATTCCAAGCTCCACCCCAAGCTGAAAGTGGTAACTATGCATAAGCTTGCACTAATGCCCTGTACAAACACTTGCATAAGTGTATAAACTCGGCTGTACCAGATAGAATCAAAGCTAGAGCCCCAAGTAAAATCAAGCTAGCATGGTGGACTTCCAGCATCAACAAACTATACAATAAAAGGAAAAAGTTGCTGTCCAAGAAAACAAGGACAAGGACCCAATAATAGAAAAGCCCCCTCCTCAGCATTAACAGGCAAATAAGACACTTATCAAGTCATCCAAGAGCTCCTTTGAGAGAAACCTAGCAAGTACTGCCAAGGATAACCATGAGGCCTTTCGCAGTTATATACATAACCTAAAGGATAAGACCCAAGCATGTGCAGAACTGGTGGCCAATGGTATCACACACACTGACCCCAAAGAGATATCAAACCTGCTAGTGGATAGGTTTGGTGACAAAAAGCCCTCCCAAAAACTTCCCCCCACCATGCATATCAGAAGAACAGGTCCTCAAGGCCCTGTCCAAGGCAAAGAACATGGCCTCTGTGGAACCAGATGACTTCCCAGGCTGTCTTCCAAACAGGTTAAAACATGAACTAGCATCACCACTAAATACCCTTTTCAATCATAGCCTAACCACAGGCTTTTTTCCTGTGGAATGGAGAATAGCTGCAGTTATTCCCCTCGACAAAGGTGGCCTAGCAACAGACCTGGGGAATTACAGACTCATAACCCTGACCAGCCTCATTTGTATGACCAGCATCATCTGTAAGACCATGAAGCATATTATTATGGACCTCATAAATAAAGACATAGGTGGCCTCCAAACCCTGGATCCTACCCAATTCAGCTTTGTGAAGGGCAGATTCTGCCTGTTAAATCTGGTGGATTTCTTTGACAGTGTGACCAGGGCCATTGATGATGGAAGATCTGTACAGACAGTATACCATGACATGGAAAAGGGTTTCCACACAATCCCATAGTCAGGCATTACCAGACAGTATACCATGACATGGAAGAGGCTTTAAACACAATCCCACATTCAGGCAGTACTGATAAACTTAGCAAACTCAATGCAAACCCCTTCACTGCAAGATGGGTTGCTAACAGGCTCACAAGCTTGACACACACTATCAAAGTGGGTGACTCCATAGCAATCAGCAGACCTGTTACCAGCGGGGTGCCACAAGGGTCAATGCTGGGCCCCCTACTGTTTGGTATGTACTTCTCAGAAGTTCAGGTCAAAATTAAAGGGTCATGGCTGACCAATTTTGCAAATGACTGCAAACTAGATGCAATCATTGAATCCACAAAGGATGTCAGTATATTCCAGGAGAGTCTCACACAGACCAACTACTGGTGTATTAGTCACAGTCTCAAACTGAATGCAAAGAAATGCATCGTCATTCCCTTCAGCACAAGCAATGTCCCTTCATACTATAAATCAACAAAAATAACCTAAGAACCCATGCAGTGGTAAGGGACCTGGGATCACAGGTTGACTGAGACCTTAACTTTGACCACCATGTGTCTACCATTGTAAGGAAAGCTTTCCACATAGCTCAGTTGATCAGTAAAGGCATCCCCTTGAGAGCAAAAGAAGTTATAACCCCTCCTCTACTCAGCAATTATCTAGCCCATAACTGAGTATAATGCCCCATTCGGTATGTACGGTACTAAGCACCTACAGCAATTAGAGAGACCTCAGAAGTTTCTGGCAAACAAGATCAAGGGCCTCCAGCATGTGCCTTATATAGACCGACTAAAGTCCCTGTCACATAGACTTCTTATGAGAGACTTAGGCCTGGCCTACAGAGCAATCCAAGACCCAAACCTAATGAATTTATTGCATATCTGTAAATCAAATGGATCTAGGGCTACCCATTCCAGGGACTTAAATATGGCCTGCAACTTAAATAGGACTTGCTAGAGGGACAGATTCATCTCTCAGAGACTACCATATCTTTGGAACAGGCTACCAATTCATGTGAAACAGAGCACCTCCATGACACTGTTCAAGAGGAACCTGGACGAGTGCATGGGGCACCATAAATTCTTACTGGTGATAGCGCCCACAACAATCATGGACATGGGCAGATATCACTAAATACAATCATGGGTATTGACTAGTACTTTTACAGTATTATATTGGGTTGAAGTGGCTAGGCTTAAAATGACCTCTGGATCGATTGCCTAGTAATCTCATATGATCCTATGAATATTGAAAATATGTCTCTATTTTTGGGCCTTTGTCCCTGCATTATTTTAGGCTTTGTGCAGATTTCTCACACTAGGAAGCTAAGAGGTATGACCTGCATAAAATACAATATCCTCAGTCTGCCTCCCACAACATCTCTTTAACTGTCTGATCCAGGCTACTGGACACAATAATCTTTCCATATCCCTCGACAAATCAACCTGTCAGCCTCCCCCTACCTGGTCAGTCTTAGAAACCCAGATTAACACTATAACATCTGTAACACATTTATCTTTCCACAACAATGACCTCAAAAGTTCCACTACTGCCTAAGTAGTACATTCTCACAACTGTTTTGACACCAAACACAAATGTTTTAATAACACTCTCAGAATAGGCTTTATCATAGGAAACTTTCCATCCTATTTGGTCCTTCTTATCCTTTCCCATCTGTAGATTAATGTGTGTGTATGTATCTTTAAGAAGCTATCCAAGGGCTTGCACAAGTGTATAAATACTGAGCAAGTGCGAGTCTGACTGCCATTTTGTAGTAAATTGTTGAGATATAAGCATGTATGTATGTAAGGTCTGTCTATTAATCAGTTCATTTATATTTTATGATGCTGCTATCCATCCTGATGTGTTTCTATGTAATAAAGCATCTAAACAAACTACCCCGCCTGTTAGTCGTCTATGTTAGGGAGGGACGAGTGACACCAACCTTCCAACATTCTTGACATTAGCCATACTTCCTTCAGGTCCTCCAAACATACCAACCAACCAAGCCACAGCACTCATATTTGTGAAATGAACTTTGATTGTTCTGACTGCCTACTCCCAAACATCACTTGTGCACTATATATCTCATCACCAACTCCACTGTCCACTTCCTATCCTTTAATAGCAACTAGCACACAAATGATGAAAAGGGTCTATATTACAAGATCAAAACTTTAGTTAATCGAATAACTAAACATTGATCTTGTAATATCGAAACCTGAAAATGTTGAATGGTCGTTTCAACCCAGGAAAACACTTCCCTTGGCTGCATCAGAAAAAAAACTTTAAATCCCAAATCAAGTAGGGGGTTTTTCCCCCCACCCCACCAATGTGGGGGGGCTTTGCTCCCACACCCCCCTAATGAAATATACCAACACCGAGATCGCTCTAAATTGGAGAAAAGGGCATAATCCACATAGCCAAGGGAGGTGTTTCCCTGTGTTGAATCGGCCGTTCGACATTTTCAGGTTTCAATATTGCAATTATTATTCAAATAACTAAAGTTTCGATCTTGTAATATAGACCCAATGAAAACAAGGCTAATGCAAAGTTTTATTTCTTCCAGGTGGACCCAGTCCAAGATTACTGAATTAACTATCTAGCTATAGGTTTTCAATGTTCCAAACCTTTTCTAGAAGCAACACTTGTTTTTCCCTACAGTGCTAGCAACTGAAACCTGGAAAACTGAAACTGAGACAGACTGTCAACTACATCATTGTTCCTGCCCAGTACATACTTTGTGAGAATATAAAGTTGATTACTTAGCCATCTTCTTAGCCAAAACATGTACAACTGTGTTGCTACCTGAGAAAAAACATCACCCTTCTAATTCTTAACTTTGCTTTCCACACAACTGCTGCAATCCAAATTGGCATGATCTCCAAAAGGTCAATGTCCTTCCACCACTCACTTGGCCACTTTTCCAGCCATCTAGCCACAAATCACTCACCTTCAATGTATACTTCCATACCATTAGTCCCTGCTGTATCTGTAAACAAACTCAAATCATCATGTGTCACCCATTCCTTCAGCCAAAATGACACTCCTTTAAAACTATCCCAAAAAGTTACCCAGAGAGTCAAGCCCTCTTTGAACAACTTCAAAACTCTCACCCAATGATGCTTATCCTACCCCTATGCCCCCCCCTTCTAATAAGTTGTCAATCTATCTACCACAGGTCCTATCCAGGGCAATGCTTATACATGCAAAGTTCAAACACCCCAGTAATTCCATGTCTTTTGTTCTAACCTTCTCTTTTAACTGTACCCAACCGATCTTCTCTTGACGCTTCAACAACTTCTTCTGAGGTAAGCAAAATATGCCGCATGCTGCACATGCAGTGATAAACCAAACATTCTACAGATTTACTTGCACCTTCTAACTTGACTGTCACTAACTGAATACCTGGCTTGTCACATACAGCTATGGTAACCAACAAACTCTCCAAAGCACCTGCTTCATTTTCCACTATCAACAAAAAAAAAAAACATCTAAATAATGTACCCTGAACCCCCCAATCACCCATGCACTGTTGCCAAATCCATTCCAACACACAGCTAAATTTCTCAAATGTAGATCATGCAACAGCATAGCTCATTGGCATAGCCTTATTAAAATAAAACTGACCATTGATAGACATACCCAACATAGGCCAAACAACTGGCCAGACCATCAATTAATGAAATGGTGCCTCAACATCAAGCTTCACTAGCCAGGGATCCCTAAATGTAGTAATTAGTCTGATAGCATCATCCAGTTATGCATATTCAACTTTTGCACCTCTTTGAGAAATGTAATTATTAACTGATTCCCCTTTTGGAAATGAAAAATGATGAATTAATGAAAATTCACCTGGTTTCCCTTTGGGCATCAAGCCTTGAGGGGACACTCTGTACACATAGTAAGGTGGTTTTAGAAATGGGCCCAAAACCTATTTAGCTGCAACCTCTTTATTCTCCAATAACTGCAAAAGCTGCTGCTGTCTTTTAGTGGACCTCGATTTCCAACAAACTTTATCATTTCCCCCAACCACAGGTTTAATTGGAGAACCTTGCTTAAATTCTTCCTTAACTTCTCTTGCCATCTCAGGTTTTGGGAAACCTACCAATGGTAGCTCCAAAGCAGCTACCCTAATGGCAGAATGAGATCACTGGTTTACGCGACATTCCACAAAAGGGGCCATACCCCTCTGCCCTCAGAAGACTGTCTTGACTCTGCCCTGATTGACCACTGGCTCCTGAAATGTCAAAGTTGACTGTCCAGCCCTTCTGTCTTTATGCTGACATTTATGAGTTGCATGTGTTCCTCCCCAAGTGGAGCAGATGTGTGCAAAGTGAGAGACTGGCCAAGCACACCTTAATTGAAGGACCAACAAGTCCCAGGCCTATCACCTATTTCCTTTGCATACCTCACCTGACCCTCTGCAATGTGAAACATAGTTGCTAACCATATATCAGCATACCTAACCTCCCAATGTAATGGCTTATCTACAGCTTTCCTCTTCCAGAAAAGCTAATCATACCACATCTGTGCATTACCTGCACACAGCCATTGAGCATCACAAACAGTAAGAAAATAATCCAACAATGGCAAACCTGTGACACATCCTTCTCCCATATTATTGCCATGTAATACTTGAAATCCAGGATGCAATTATCCCAAGTTCAAGATTTAAATTGTCCTTGTCTCCTCCTGTCCAAAGTCACTAAAGCTGTCAACAAGTCCTTTGTCCCATAGTGTCTCCCTCTGCTAACTGCTGCACTCCAGCCACATCAATCAGATCAAAGATGGACACATTGTCTCCCCTCCAGATCTTTTCTTTAACTGTCATGGCAATGTGTAGGGTAGTAAAATCCTCTGACCCCCCCCCCCACCAAAAATGACTAAGTAGCTAACCACTCACCTGGACAGGAACTTAACACACCTTCATTACTGAGGCATCCTGCCACACCACATACTCACTTGCTGGCTCCAGTGTAGCTATACCCTTGTCCCTGATGACTGCCCCAACCTGGCTTCTCACCTCTTGAACCTGTTCCTCAAACCTCAGTAAATTCGTACTATATTGTCTCCAGGCTACTTAACTGCTTAGCTACCTAGTCCACCCCAGAAACATTTTCCCCTAACATTTATTGTATAATTCCATTATTACCTATAAATGTTTGGGGATCTATTGGCAATACTGCATGACTCATTGCCCTTGCTGTCCTCAATGTCTAGGTCATTTTCCTCCAGCTCCAGTCACCATCTGATTCATCTCCTCCTGTTTCTTATGGCCACTTTTATTGCAAGCAGGCTCACTGGGTAGGGGCTGCATCCACTGGCTTATCTGCTTCCTTGAGCAACTATTCTACCTGTGCTAGGCTTTTAGCCCATCTTTCCTTCAACAATGTCACTTCCAATTATTATTGAAACCAGAAATAATTAGTAATCATTCTCCATAACCATCCTTCCCCAATCTACGTCCTCCTTTACCCCCCCCGCTTTCAATATCACAGTATTAACTTCTATTCATCTACCCCTTCCAATTTTTTTTTTATTAATGATCAGTCATGCCATGAATGATCCTTCAACAGTAATGTACCAATTGTATTCGGCACCCAAATCTCCCCCATACCCACTGAACTTCCCCCTGCTCTACTCCGAACACCCAATGCTTACAGACAACACCACAACTTAGCTACTAACCAGGGTCAGTCTCAAACCTCAACCTTGTGCCATTAAGTTAGCCCTTTTGTCAAATATCCCAGAGTCTCCTATAATCCTACCAACAACTTGGCATGGAAGACCCGAGGTGGTATTTCTACAACTAGTTAAAATTTGTCCAAGATATCAGGGAACTTCCCCTACTCTTTTCAAGAGTAGGAACTTCATATCCATCTGAGCTCTGACCTCATTTTAACATTTCATCTGAAGGGCAACACACTCCAGAGTGCACTACTCATCACCCCCACCTAATGTTGCAATGCCAGCAATCCCGTCACCTGTAGTGGGATTAGAGCCCATAGCCATCTTAGCTTCCAATATCAAAGGCAAGTGTTCTGGCTGTTGTGTCACTTGACACTTCTGACTGCAGTCATTTTAAGAGGATTGACAAGATCTTGTATCATAAGATATTTGAAGAACTATGTAGTATGTTGTTAATAACTTTGATTTTTGTGAGCGTTAGGTTATTTTGTGGCTAAAACCATCTAATTTCATTTATTATTGGGGAATTATATGTTATGTTTGGAAGATTTGATACATATTTTACTACATTGCTGTAAGTTTGTTCAACTTGTGGATTTGACAGGTTTAAGGTTGGTTAGTATTGACAAGGCATGAGTTAAATACGGTTTTAGTTTGCATAGCTTTATTTTTGTTGTTCTTCTTCTTGTTACATAGTGGATGTATTCATCATCAGCTGTAGCTGCTAGTCTATTACTAACCTGACTAGTTTTGTTATGAGTTATTAGTCTATCACTACCTTGACTAGTTTTGTTATGAGTTATTAGTCTATCACTACCCTGACTAGTTTTGTTATGAGTTATTAGTCTATCACTACCCTGACTAGTTTTGTTATGAGTTATTAGTCTATCACTACCCTGACTAGTTTTGTTACGAGTTATATTTTCTATGCTAATTTTGGTAAATAGGCGATTACTTGGTTTTGTGCTGTATTTGATGGTGATTAGGAGGAGTATATTTTTTGGCTCTAAGTAGCAGCTGGAAGGCTTGTAAACACTACATTTATTTAGCTATACATTTCTGACCAGGTTAGTTCCACTAGACCAATGGTGTCCTTTTAATGGAGACCTGAGGTAGTATTCATGAGTCTATATTGTAAAGTCGAACGCTTACCTTATCGAATACCTAAACGTCGACCCATCATCATTGAACCGCAAAAACATTGATCGTCAAGAAGAGCGAAAGCAGAAATGTCTAATTGGCATGGTTGGCCTTCTGCGGTATAGCTCCATAAGGTAAGTGTGCGATAGTTATGGACCTTAGGGTTAGGGTGCGAGTTAAGATAAGTGCATAGATGATAATGTATGTTAGATTTAGTGTAGGGTATTGTTAAGTGTATGTGTGTGGATTATTTAGTTTGTTTGGGTTTAGCTTTTTAAGGTAAGTGTGCAATAGTTATGGACCTTAGGGTTAGGGTTAGGGTGTGGGTAAAGTTAAGTGCATATATGGTGGTATATGTAAGATTTAGTGTAGGGTTAGAAATATGGTTTAGTTTAGGATTAGAAGTAGGGTTTTGGTTAGTGTATGTATGTGGTTTATTTGGTTTGTTTGTGTAGGTAGTATGTAGCGGGCGGTGGGGTGGGACAAGTATGACAGTTTGACTTTTTAAATTTTGCAGTTTAGGGCGTTCGGGGTTTATGCGGTTCGATGATGACAGGTCAACGTTTAGGTATTCGATAAGGTAAGTGTTCGACTTTACAGTATAAACCCAGTATTCATACCGAGTAGAGTTAGCCAGGGCAGTAGTGAACTTCCGCTACTCATTTCAATTGGTGCCGTGGGATCTTTTACATCCTCTTGAGCTACCACCAATTCAGCCAAATGGGGCCTCAGACAATATGGATACTTGTGGGGTATCTTCAAAAATAGGTTGGAAGGGGTATGTTTGTTGCCACTGTACATATTGTGTTCTGTTGTGTAAGTAACTGTAACTAACATGCTGATAACATTATCTGAATGGTAATGCTCTAAATTGCCTATATGAATGTGAGTGTGTGTGTGTGTGTGTGTGTGTGTGTGTGTGTGTGTGTGTGTGTGTGTGTGTGTGTGTGTGTGTGTGAGACTGGGGAGGGAATGTCACTGCTTAACATAACCAGCTGTTTACCACGTCACAAATAACAATTCTCTGAATAATAAATGGGCATGTCATGGGAGAAGGGCCAGTTCATGCTAGGCTCTTTAATGATTCCCTGGGCAAAGAAAATTTTTCCTGAATTATAAATATATGTTTTGTTTTTAACAATTATCAGTCACTCCAAAGTGACATAAATTGCTCATTTCGTGCCTTCCATTAACCTCGCTGTTTCTCCTGAAAATTATTCTGCATTCATTGTAAACTGCCATTCTTGTCTGTCTTCCTATCCTTTTCTGATCTCATCTGATTAATTCTTATAATTGTCACATATTTTATATGCCTTATTAATGATCGTTTTGTTAACTACAGCTTGTGCTTTAGCCCTCAGCTAAAAACTCTACCAAAGTTGGCCTTTTGCTTAGTTGTCCTGTATATATTTTTCTTTACCTATATCCTGACTTCAGTCCCTAATAGGGGAAGGTCGTCTCTAAACTGAAATCCAAGCTTCTGCTTGGCCTCATCCCACTCTGCTGCATTTCCCTCTTTAGTTATTTGCTCCCCAAACCTTGGATCCTTTGTTAATTTCCTTCAGTAACTTCCTACCCCATCTTGCCTACTTTCTAGATGCCTGATTGCATCATCCTTATTGATTACATAGGAGGTTACTAGGCTATTGGTCCTATAGGCCCTTTATAAGCCTAGCCATGGTATACCTTTGTTCTCTTATTGACCAAGTTGTATTGTCTATATTTGCAGTGCGAATCTATAATCTGCACCGACTACCCGTATCCAAGTGGGACATAGATAACACTCCCAGAGGAAATTTATGGTCTCCCCTCCAATTGTCTAAGTTATGCTTATATAGATTAATTGAGGAGCTCTGTTTTATGTGAATTGGGAGTTTGTTCCAGAGGAGTGGCAATCTCTGGGAGACATATCTGTCTCTCCAGCATGTCCTGTTAATGTCACAGGCTAGATTAAGATCCCTAGAGTGCGTGAATCTTGTCCCATCGGATGTCCACCATTTCCATTAGGTCAGGGTCCAAGACTGCTCTGAAGGCCAGGCACAAGTTGCCTCTCTAGAGCCTATAAGATGCAGAGTGCAGTGACAGGGCCTTCTGTCTATCCATGTAGGTCATGTGTTGAAGGCCCTAAATTTTCTTGGTGAGAAACCTTTGATGTCTCTTCAGCTGCTGCACGTGTCTGGTGAAGCACATACAGAAGGTTCTCGTTGTACATCATTAGTGGTCTGATGAGGGTTGAGTACAGAGGAGTTATAACATCCTTAGCTCTGGATGCAATGCCCTTACTTATGAGATGTGCAACATAGAAGGCCTTCCTTACCACTGTGGACACATGGTGATCAAAGTTAAGGTTGGTATCAACCTGTGTTCCCAAATCTCTCATCATAGGATTTGAGCTAAGGGGGGTACTGTTAATATTGTGATTTGCACTGACTTCCCCTTTGATAAAAAGGATGGTAATGCATTTTTTTTTGCATTTAGTATAAGTCCTTGGCTTTGGCACCAATCATTTGTCTGTGTAAGTCCTTTTTGTAGTATGTCAACATTGTTGGGGACCCAATGATTGGATCCAATTTGCAGTCATCAGGATATCTGGTAAGCCACAAGCCATCTATTTTCACCTGGACTTCTGAGAAATAGATTCCAAAGAGTAGGGGGCCGTGTGGTATACCACTGGTAACTGTACTGCTGGTAGAGGTAGAATCCCCAACTTTGACTGTATGCGCTCTGTTGGTGAGCCAGCTGGCTACCTATCTAGTGACATATGGGTTAATTCCCAGCTGGCTAATTTTCTCAATGATGCCTAAGTAGGGGATTGTGTCAAAAGTCTTGGTTAAGTCAATATAGGCTGTAAGTGCCATTTTGCCTTAATATAGGACTTTGGTGACATTCTCAAAGTAGTCCACCAGGTTCAATAAGCATGATCTACCCTTAACCCAAAACCCCACAACAATACCCACGTAACACATAGTTCACAAAGTCAGTGTGCCACACAGTCACAGCCCTTAAGGCTAAACAACACACCTAATACACTTGTAATAGGTGACTCTATTGCCAGACACACTGACGTCCCTCTCACCAGGCTGAACAAGGAGAAGGTCACTGTAAGCTGCCTGTCAGGTGCCAGGATCTGCCACATAACACAAGCACTCAGGTCACTCCAAAGCAAGTACAAATATGACTCCGTCATTGTCCATGCTGGTGTGAATGACCTGAGATGTACCTCCCTGTATTACATGAAAAGAGACATAGAGAAGCTCTCTGATCATGTGGCCCAGGCCGGCATGACCCTGACCTTGAGTAGCATCTTACCCTCACCAAGAATGATACCACAGTATAAAGACAAAATGATCAATTTCAACAATTGGCTAAAGTATTGGTGGCACTCAAAGGGGATCCAGTGTCTGTCAGCCTGGGATGACATGCTTGACAAGCCATGTTGCTTCACTAGGGACGGCTTGCACCTGTCACCCCTGGGTTTTCAAATACTGGCCAAGGCTCTTGCCACCCCCATAGTGCCTTTTTTAGGCAAGGCTCAAAAGACAAACCCACCTCCTTAGACAACACAAGGAAAAAGAAACTAAGGGTAATGCTGCTCAACGCCAGAAGTCTAAACCTCAAGATGCACGCACTTGAGGCTCTCCTCAGTATGGAGAATATCGATATCTGTGCAGTAACAGAAACCTGGTTCAAGACTCCTGAGAGCACCCCAGCACTACCAGGCTATACCTCATACCATGCTTTTCGGCTCCAAAACTCGGACTGAACCACAAGAGGAGGGGGAGTATCCATATTCATCAAAGATACCCATACCTCTAGGCTGGTGGCACTGCACGAAGCATCTGAGACCATCCATGTGCAACTAACAGTGGCCAAAACTGCCTTCCAGTTTATAGCCTGCTACAGACCACCCTCCCAAACTCAGAAACCCTACTCGGCCTTCCTGAAGACACTGGAGAATATGAAGATCTCTCCAAACACCATTATAGTGGGTGACTTTAACTACCCAAACATAGACTGGGAACACTACTCAAGCCCCAACTCCCTAGCCCAACGGTTCCTAGAATTTATAAACTCAAATGCTATGAAACAACTGGTCACCACTCCCACAAGAGGGGAAAACATATTGGACCTGATCATCACCAACATGGGGACTCTATATTCCATACCAGAGGTATACCCCTCATTGGTAAGCTCTGACCATAAATTAATCACTATGGACATCCATATCCCATCCCCACCCCCAGTAATGGAAACCACCATCAAAAACTTCTCAAAAGCAAACCTCCCACTTCTCAAAACCAAGGTGGAATCCTTCAAAGCCCCCGGGCCAGTGGAAAATATGGCCCAAACTGCAGAATCCTTTACAAACGCATTCTATGGATACCTACAGGAATGCATGGATCGTGCTATCCCAAATAAAACCAAGACACACTCCTCCAAAGGCAGGAGACCTGTCTGGTGGACTCCAGCCATAAATAAGCTATACAACAGAAGGATGAAACTACTACATGATAGAGCAAAATCCCTGAAAGGGAAGGCAACTCTGATCAGTACTAGCAAGAAACTACGATCCCTCATAAAATCATCTAAGGCTAGCTTCGAAAGAAAAATTGCACAAGATGCTAAAGATAATCACAAGGCTTTCTTTAGTTATGTCAGGAACCTGGGTGGCAACTCCCAGATATGCTCTGATTTAGTGCAAAATGGCAAAAAATACACTGAACCCACAGACATTGCCAACATCCTGGCAGACAGGTTCAGTGAAACCCTCCCCTCCAAATGGGCAAATGACTATCCCAACAGAGTGTAGCCTCCCTGATATCACAGATGCACAAGTGAGAGCTGCCCTCTCCAAAGCAAAAAACAAAGCATCAATGGGACCGGGCGGTGTCCTGGGCTGCGTTTTACATGAGCTCCAAGAAGAACTGAACCCTCACTTAAAATCACTGTTCAGTCTCAGCCTTACAACAGGATATGTACCCAAAGAATGGCGTACAGCAACAGTGGTCCCACTCCATAAAAGTGGTGCCATAACGGACCCCGGAAACTATCGCCCTATAAGCCTAACTAGCCTGGTCTGCAAAGCTATGGAGCGTATCATCATGGAACTCATAAACAAAGACATTGGGAACCTGCAAACACTGGATCCTACCCAATTTGGTTTTGTTAAGGGCAGATCTTGCCTCTTGAACCTGGTCAATTTCTTTGAAACAGTCACCAAGGCCATAGACAAAGGGAAGGTAGTCCACACAGCCTACCTTGACCTTGCAAAAGCCTTCGATACAATACCCAACTCGGGCATCATAAATAAGCCCACCAGCTTAAATATCAACCCCTATGTCACAAGATGGGTTGCAAACTGGCTTAGGGATAGAACCCACATGGTCAGAATTGCAGGTGCCATGTCAGACTCTAAACCAGTTACAAGTGGTGTCCCACAAGTCTCAGTCCTGGGACCTCTCTTGTTCAGAATATATTTCTCTGAGGTACAGGCTAACACATGAGGACTATGGCTGACAAAGTTTGCAGATGACTGCAAACTGGGGGCCATAATCGGCTCGCCTGCTGACACAAGCATCCACCAAAAAGGTCTCACAGAGATGGATAACTGGTGCCAGAGCCATGGCCTAAAGCTAAATGCCAAAAAGTGCATAGTCATCCCCTTTGGGCAAAACAAAGTGCCCACAAATTACCACATAGGTAGTAATCCATTAAGTACAGAAGAAGTAATTAGGGATTTGGGGACCCAAGTAGATTGCAATCTCTCCTTTGACAATCACATTGCCAAAGTGGTTAGAAAGACATTCTATATAGCCCACCTTATCACGAAGGGGTTCACATCTAGATCAAGAGAGGTAATTGTGCCCCTCTACTCATCACTCATCAGGCCCATAATTGAATACAATGCCCCATTTGGGATGTACCTTACCCGACACCTGCTACAACTAGAAAGACCCCAAAAGTACCTCACCAAGAGGATCAAGGGACTCAAACAGATGCCTTACGCAGTTAGGCTAAAGAAACTCCAGCTCTACTCAGTTGCTTGCTGCCTACTCAGAGGCGATCTGTGCCTGACGTATAAAGCCATGTCCAACCCAGAATTAATGGACATGCTCCATCTCAAGAAATCCAAATCCATCAGAACTACACGCTCCAGTGACTTAAACCTCAGCACAGAAATAAATAGAACATGATGGAGGGACAGATTCATATCCCAGAGGCTCCCCTCACTCTGGAACAAAATTCCAATCCATGTCAGACAGAGCCCCTCAATGACCCTCTTCAAGAAGAATCTTGACGTTTGGATGGGAGATCGTAAATTTACCCCTGGGATCTCTTCTGTGTCACTGCTAGACAGAGGCACAGTAAACTAACCTTAAATGGGCTATCTTCTGTGACCTACTATATAGAGGCACAGTCAACTAATCTAAGAAGGGTGGCGAAAGCCAAACACACTCTGGCTAGGCTTGTAAATGCCCTAGGGCAGATAGCCTAGTATCAACCTATGAACCTATGAACCTATGAACCTATAACGAAGCTAAATTGCATCAGGTCAAGAGTTTGAAGGTCACCTATGTCTTTGTTGATAAGGTCCATGATGATTCTTTCCAAAGTCGGTTGATCGACCCCCTTTATGCAAGGGAATTACTGTTGCTATTTTCAACTCTGCTGGGATAAAACCAGTACTTAGACTTGTATCCTGTTTTAGACCATTTAGTAAGCAGCCTGGGATGTTATCTGGTCCCACAGAGGCTGTGTTTTTGGCTATGGACAGTTCTGTTATGACCTGCTGTTTGGAGATACTAGGTAGAAGACTGGTGAAAGGTATGCTTTGGGTTATGTCTGGTAGGGACAGGGTGGTGAAGTTTGTACCAAATCTGCCTGTTAGCAGATTGGTGGTGTCTTCACGGTCAGTATGAGTGGTACCATCCATTACAAGTTCGGCACAAAGCCGAGCCTTCCGTTTTAGATTTCTGACATAGATAGATAAATAATGCATTGTAATTATCCTTAGCTAAGGATGCTAGTTTAGCTTTGTAATTGGCTTTAGAGGACTTTACTTGATATCTAATTTGCTTAATCAAGCTGTGGAGGGTGTCCTTCCTCTGCTGAGTCAGTTCCCATTTGTTCTTTGACATTAGTTTCTTCCCCTTGCTGTATAACCTATTTATGCTTGATGTCCACCAGGCTGACTTGTTTTTTTGTGAGAACCTTGTTTTAACCCGATCAGGTACAGCCGCGTCTACATTTGTATAGGTGTTTATCCAGGGCATCTGTGTACACGCCTCTATAGGAGCCATTGTTGACAGTCATAGCAGGGGGTTTGAAACTATTTATTACATCGCTTAGGAGGTTATAGTTTGCTTTGGAGAAATGTTTCATCCTTTTTGCTGTTGATGCTGTGTCTGGTATGATTGTTACTTCGAATGAGGCTGATTTATGATCAGACCTTATCAGGGAGAGCAACATAAAGGGTGTAGTGCAGAGACCCCCCCCCCCCATGTTGGTGAGTACTACATCTAGGAAATTCAAGCCCCTTGTGGGTGTGCAGATTATCTGTTCCAGAGCATTTCTATTAAAAAGTCCAGGAACCATAGGGCAAGCATGTTTGTGCTCATGTATGACTCCCAATCAATGGAATGATAGTTGAAATCACCCATGACAAATGTGTTTGGCTGCATAGTGAGTGACTCAAGTAGGTCCAGGTAGACAGAGTGGTTCTTATGGTTCATGGTGGGGTACCTATAGCTAACAAAGGGGGGTTTACCTACAGTTAGTTGGACTTGGAGTAGCTCTAAGGAGTTGTACTGTCTGACCAGTTTTGTGTATTTGTCTTTAATGAAAATGGATACACCTCCACCTTTGGTTCTTTCATGCTTGTTTTTTGGTCTGAACATGTGGAAGGCATTGTAGCCTTGCATGGTCTGAGTGCTCTCTGCATCCTTCAACCATGTCTCTGTGACTGATAAGACATCGGCATCTTCCAAGGTAAGGAGTGTTTCTAGTGAGTGCAGTTTCCGATTTAGACTCCTAGCATTATTCAGCATAACCTTGAGTTTTGTCTATAGAGGATTTCTTTACATCAGGAATTTTGTTGTTATGACATTGCCTTGAAAAGGTGCTATGGGGGGAGGCAAGTACCTTTGCCAGTAACCAAAAGCCAAGAGGTGACGGGTGAAGACCATCTCTTGCACAGCAGCATGGTTTGTCAACCATATTTTCTCAAGCTGACAGATACTGGATCCCCCTGGACTTACACCAGAAGCTAAGAAAATTGTTGAAATCAATAATTTTTTGTTTATATTGAGGCATCATTCTGGGTGAAGGTAGAATGATGCTTAGGGCTAGGGACACACCTGCCTGAGACAGATAATCTGAAAACTCAGTCATGTCTCTCTTCATATAGTACACTGAGGTACATTTCCAGTCATTCATTGCAACATGGACTATGACAGAGTCATAACGGTACTTCTTGTTGAGAGTCTTGAGTGAGTGCATGATCTGACAGATCCTTGTACCTGACAGGCAGCTGACCATGACCTTCTCCTTGTCCAGCCTGGTGAGGGGGACATCTGTGTGTCTCACTATGGAGTTGCCTATGACCAAGATATTTGCTTTTGAGGCATTTTGTCTTAGGGGTTTATTTGCTGAGACACTATTTTGTGTATTATTATGTATAGTGAATTCTGTTGGGTCTGCAGTGTGTGCAGTAGGTTTGCGCTTGTGATTTCTCTGATCTTTAGGTAGGCTTCTAGTGAGAATGTCTGTGTATGTGGGTTAATGTGTTGTGAGCTTGTTATGTGCAAGAGGTGAAGTGTGTGTGTCTGCTGACAGCCTGTTTAATATCTGGCTTATTATGAGAGTATTGATTCCAAATTTATAGTATAGATACATCTCTCACATGTTGTATGTGTTTGTTTTAGGAGTAAATGATTGTCAGTATACATGAGGCAATTCCTACATTGCTGCAGGATGCCATGTCAATCAGGCTGGCTGGAGAAATGTTGGGAAACTGTCCAGCCATCATGGCAGGTATATACTCTTGTAACTAGTTGGGAGTGGGCTAGATGGACCAGGTTTTGCTGTAAGACTAACAAAAAGTTGCTATTCTATCGAGGGTAGGGGTAGAAAACTGCAGCAGTGCTTCACAACGCAAAACTGAGCTGCTCGCAGGGTAGCAGTGCAGTCTTTGAGCAGCTCCAGTAAACTGAGAGCAAACCTGCGCAAACACAATCATTAAATACAAGTGAAGTTAAATGATTTGAAACAAAGTAACCAAAGGGAAAGCCTATGATTGGGCCTTATTCTAGCAATCCACAGCTCAGATGAGTCCATGGTTGCACACTTCTGCCATGAAGGGGAGCCTTCGTAATATAAAATGGCTGGTGTTAGCGCTCAAATGATACCAAATAGTCTAGATGAAGAAAGCCTGAATCTAGCCTATGCTATAAAATGCAGAAGTACTAGAAATTCAAAGTGCAGAAAATTGCAGTCATAACAGCAAAAACAATAAATAAATAAACAAATGAAAAAAACTGTTTAAATGAAGCAGCAATTCAGTAGAATAATCCCACAAGAGTGTAGACCACAAATCTTACTAGTAGATAACCACCAACTCTGAAAAATCAATAAAATAAAACAACAGCCACAGATAAAATACACAGAATTTATTGTACTCTTGCGCCTCAGCCAACAAGCCTTCAAGGAGTGAATAAAAGACCAAAAACACATCAAATAAATACACAAAGTAATAAAACAATTAACACATTCAGCACTATCAATTAATTAATTGAATACTTCCAATTAAATTCAGTATTAAGTCCCTGTGGAAACAGTGTTATATTTCAGAATAAAAACAATCTGTTTTTACAGCAATTTCTCTTATAAGTTAGTTCACCCATACAAACAGAATTTTTTTTCCAAAACATGCACTCTTAAGTAATATAAAATTACCAAAATGATGTTTCCTAAAATTCATAGCAAAGGGATTATCACAATTACAATTTTTAGGTCCCCTATATGCTCTTGAAATCCAGTTTTAAACATTCTTTGGGTTTCCCCAATATAATATTTATTACAGGGACACTTCAAAGCATATACGCCCTCAACACTCAAACAAGTAAAAGTTTGATTCAGGCTAAAATTAAGTCCATTTACTCTAGGAAAACTATCCACAATGTAAGGACAAATAGAACATTTACCACAGACAAAAGTATCCTTCAAAAAGGTTTGCCTGAAACACAATACATCTGGTATTTGGAGCTTGCTATGAACTGACATATCTGAAATACTAGGTCCCTTCTTAAAAGACATCAGTGGCCTCATTTGTAAAAAAAACTATCTTTAAATAGCATAGGCCAAAAATAAAATACTAACTTAATAATTTCATTACTAAGAATATTATACATGGTGATAAAATAAATTTTCTTCTTAACACTATTTAAGTCACTCATATTAATAGTTATGTATTATTGCAACCACATTTCTAATGTCATATAATATATAATGTATCGCTGCTTTTAAACAATTTCTGTCATTTACATTTAGTAAGACTGAAATGAGCAACAGTATAGTGGTAGCTAGCTGTACTTCAGGAAAAAAAAAAGCTGTCCCTGTATTTCTGGGGAGGAATACAGTGACTCACATCGTTTTAGCGCAACCAGGCTGTGAGCAACTCGGTCTTCAGATACTAGTATAAAATGTGGAGTCCTTCTTTCTGCTGGTGTAAAGTTATCTGAACATTAGGTTAACATCAGTTTTAGACCCAATTTTCCCATGGAGGAGGCTTTCCATGTTGTGATAGTGAAAGTTCATAGGCTCATAGGTTCATAGGTAGATATTGGTACTAGGCTATCGGCCCTAGTGCCTATACAAGCCTAGCCATAACAATTCCCTGGATATTTCTTCCCACAATATTTACTTTCCTGGACCCCTGTATATCAGGGTGACTGACATGATCACCGGGGTAAATTTCAGATCTCTCATCCAGTCGTCAATGTTCCTTTTGAAGAGGGCCAAGGAGGAGCTCTGATTGACATGTATGTACAGTATATTCCAGAGTATGGGGAGTCTCTGGGCCAGGAACCTATCCCTCCAGCATGTTTGGTTCATTGTGGTGACAAGGTTTAGATCCCTGGAGTGTGTGGCTCTGAGGGACTGGGATTTCTTTAAATGGAGCATGTCCAACAGCTCAGAGTTTGACATTGCCTTGTATGTTAAGCAGAGATCGCCTCTGAGTAGACAATATGCCACAGAGTATAGCTGGAGTTTTTTTAGACAGTCAACATAGGTCATCTGCTTTAGGCCTGTGAGTTTTTTAATGAGGTATTTCTGCAGCCTTTCCACTTGTTGCAGATGTTGCAGATTTCACAGACTTTGAAGGGGGGGGGTTCACCTATGACAAATATGGCAAAAGGATGTTTGTGTTCAATGCCCATTACAGCAAGTGTTAGAAATGTAGGACAGGAATTTTAACAGGACTAAGTATGACAAAAAGACAAAGAAGGAGCTTGACTTTCAAGAATAACAGGTTGCTGGCATGCCTACTGAATATAGAGATTAAATAGTTTGAACAACACCAGCATGAGTCAGACTTCATGGATGGAGCTACCATGTAGTTTAAGCCCCCCAGAATCAGAAGTACTTCTCAACTGTTGATTTAGAAAGCTCATGTCAAAAGTACTACAAGGAAGTAAATCATACAGAGGATTGCAGTTAACCTGCTTTTCTGTTCATTTTACTAGACCACATGGTTCTAGGCTGTCTGTGTTTAAAAAAAAAAAAAAAAGCGATGGATGAGAAATGTTGTCCACTTATAATCAGTTGACAAACTCCTGCTGGCGTTTGCTGTTCCTGTTCCTGTTTTATGACCAATGTGAAACAATAGTAATTAGGAGTTTACACACTTCTTTTTAATTAAAGATAACGTCCTTTCACGAAAAAGTTATGAATTACACAAGCTTAGAAATGTGGTTGTGATAATGTGTAAGTACCTCATATTATTAATACCCAAATTACCATGACTCAAGAAAAGGTCTCAAAAAAGGAAATCCAACCTACATGTCCTATTAAAATTCCTATTATTAAACATAAAAAAAAATATTCTGTAAACAAAATTCAACCAATTCAATAACAAAACAAGAAATAGCTGTAAATCCCAAAAATTACTGTAAGGCCTGGATACCATACTGATGTGAAATATTGGTATATACATTTTGCACACCCATCACTATCCAATACAGTCCTTCGACCACCAAATTGCCAGTGTGGTTAGTACATCCTTCTATGTGGCACATCTCATTACAAGGGGTTTTGCATCCAGGAAGAAAGAGGTCATCATCTTTCTCTACCCTTCCCTCATTAGGCCAGTCATCGAGTATAATGCCCATTTGGCATGTAGTTCACTACACACATGCAACAGCTGGAAAGGCTACAAAAGTACCTCATGAAGAGGATCCTAGGTCTTAAACACATGTCCTACATGGACAGACTCAAAAAACTCCAGCTTTTCTCTGTCTCATATCATCTGCTAAGAGGCAATTTCTGCTTGACTTACAAAGCCATGTCTGACCCAGCTCTGTTAGAAATGCTACATCTAAAGAAATCCAAATCCCTCTGCACCACACACTTCAGAGACCTCAACGTCATTACCACAATCAACAGAACATGCTGGAAGGACAGGTTCCTCACTCAGAGACTGCCCTTGCTCTAGAATAGACTTCCCATTCATGACAAGCAGAGCACCTCACTGGCCCTCTTCAAGAGAAATCTTGATGAGTGGATGGGAAATAGAAAGTTCACCCCTGGGATCCCTGCAGTGGATCTACTTGATAGAGTTACTGGGAACTAACGTCAGGTGGCATGATGCCAGGGCACTTCTATGGGCTAGGTGTGTAAAGCCTCAAGGACCATTAACCTAGTACACACCTATGAACCTATGAACCTATTATAACGATCCTGAACCACTCTATCTAAGGCATTCTAAACTCTATCAACATCATACCCCCTTTGAATAAACATATTTGCAGTATAATAATCTTCATGTTCAAAATCTAAGTCATCACTACAAAGTTTATTTAAATGTAAAAATTCACCAAATGGCAACAAAGGTAACAAATGTGAAGGGTGGCAGCTAGTGCCATGCAAAAACTGATTCCCTCCTATTACCTTCCTATGAATAGTAGTCTTGATTGTACTATCACTCATACCACACAAACTCAGGTTTAAAAAGGCAACTTTACTACCCACCTGAATACCATCAAATTTGAAAGAAAATCTATTTAAGTGCAAAGAATTAACAAAGGTATCTACCTTATTCAGGCCCCCATTACAAATAAAAATGAAATCATCTGTGGTTCAAAAGTAATACAAAACATGATCCACAAAAAACATATTTTGAAACACATATTTCACCTCAAAAAATACATTATTAAATTTGCATACATGGGGGCAAAAGGTGCCCCCATAGCTGCACTATAAATCTGGGGAAACAATTAATTATTAAACACAAAAAGATTATTCTGTAAACAAAATTCAACCAATTTGATAACAAAACAAGAAATAGGTGTAACTCCCAAAAAATACTGTAAGGCCTGGATACCATACTGATGTGAAATATTGGTATACAAACTTTGCACATCCATCATTATCCAATGCATTCCTTCTTCCCATTTTACATGAGATATTTTATCAATAAAATCTTGAGTATCCCTAATATAAGCAGGGGTTACTTTGACAAACAAAAATGAGTATTCAAGTAAGAAGAAACTAAGATTACGTAAAAAATATTTACAGGCAGCCACAGTAGGTCTGCCTTTTAACCCATCCAAACGTTTATGAATTTTAGGTAGGCAATAAAAAGTTGCCAACTCACAACCCTGAACTGCAAATTTCCTATCTAAATCATTGCAGTTAAAATAACCAAGCCTAAAACCTTTTTGTAATAGCAGATGATATTTATCAAGAGCTATACATATCAATACTGCATCTTTCATAAGTTAAGTCATTCAAAAGTGCATAACACATTTCTGAGTACTGTTTAAAATTCGTACTCACAACTCTATTGCCTTTGTCTGATGGCTTAATTACTATACTGTAGTCCTTACTAGCTTTATTCAAGACCCACCATTGATCTAAAGAAAGATTATACTGAATACTTGTGCTTGATTTCATAAAACTATTAACTAATAACTCTACTGAAAAATTCAAAGCAACAGAAAACTGTTTAACAATTTCATTATTAAAAGGTGGTATAAAAGAACTCTTACAATGAATTTTACTAGTGTCAAATAAACAATATGCATCTGGTCTAACTTCATTCGACTCATTAACTTCAGAAATGCAACAGTAAAAGCAATCATCCAAGCTATCACTTATAACATCATTACTACATTCAAACTCAGAAAAATAAATTAATTGCACTTTCTGTGTTAACCAACAAATTTCACTTTTCATAAAATATGCACAAGGAATGACAGTAGGAACAAATTTTAACCCTAAGTTTAAAACTGACTCCAAAGAAGACAGTAAATCACATCCAGAAATATTAACAATAACAGAGAATTTGTCCTTAAAAGTCGCATTATCACTCGTAGCACATTAACTGCCATCTACCCTTCTTATTGTACTGTCTCGCTTGTCCATCTGCAACATAGTGTTGTACCTGCCCATATCTACCTGTTTTCTTGTCATTCTGAGGTCCCGGTTGTTGGTTATTTGGTCTCCAAAACCTCTCCACGTCGGCAGCTGTATGCTGTGCAGGACACAAGGGAGGATACATTTCTCCCACACATTCACAATCCGTTTGCATATCCACACCATTAGAAGAAGCAAAAGAAACAGTCAACAGTTTCTTCACACTTCTGGTTGTCTGAGTGGGAGGGGCTTGCACTTTAGCCCTCCATAAAAAGGCTTTACTTCTCAACTTTCCTTTTTTCCTTTCAATTAAATCTTGTTCATAGGATTTTACTTTCTCATTTATATCACTTAATATAATATCAAATGTAGATGCAGGCAATTGGGAACTTAGTTCAGAACATAGAGACTGTACTTCCTCTTTCAGGCGCCACTGTTTAACCAAATCACGATCAATAAGGATATTAATCCACTCAAGGTCACACTTATGACCTGCAGCAATTCATCTATTTCTAAAAGCTCGATCTTCCTCACTTTCATCAAAAGCTGTACTATGGTTTTTAAAGGCATTAACCCAAAAAGGGTAATGTCTAGCTCCAAGTATCTTCTTAAATTCAAGATGTTAAAATGAGTTTTAGTCTTTGTATAAAGCAAATGTTCCAATTTGGCACACATTTCTTGTAACTCACCAGAAAGATTTGAGGAGGTACCAGCCCCAACCACTAAAAACGGATTGTACATATGACAATTCCTGTCTTGAACATGTTTATCCCAGAATTTATCTGCCACATCTACATTTTGGCTAGTTCTGTCTTCCATTTGTAGAATATATTGATGCATGGAATACTGGGACTAGTCAGAAATATCCTCACGGAATATTCTGGTAACAGAAGGCTCTATGGCCATAAATACAATAGTAGAAAACCACCAACATTGGAAAAATAATAAAATAAAACAATAACTGCAGATAAAATAAATGGAATTTATTCCACTCTACCAACAAGCCTACAAGGAGTAAATAAAAGACTAAAAACACATCAAATAAATACACAAAATAATAAAACAATTAACACATTCAGCAGCATCAGTTAGTTAATTACATGCTTCCAATTAAATTCAGTACTAAGTCCCTGTGGAAACAAACGTGCTATATTTCAGAATAAAAACAGCTTTTTTATGCAGCAATTTCTCTTTTATAACAGTTAGTTCACCCATACAAACAGAAATTTGTTCCAAAACACACCCTCTAAGTAACATAAAATTACCAAAATGATATTTCCTAAAATACACAGCCAAGGGATTATCACAATTACCATTTTATGTCACCTGTATGCACTTAAATCTAGTTTTAAACATTCTTTGGGTTTCTTCAATATAATATTTATTACAGGGACACTTCAAAGCATATACAACCCCAACACTGCAACAAACCTTACTAGTGTGATATAACTGGTATGGAACCCAAGTGCTTAAACCAGAACAAAGATACGTAAAATAGGTGCAATAAGCCTTCACCAGCAAGTCCCAGCTTAGAAGGGTGTAGGCTACACTCTCCTGCCACAAGACTCTAGATCACAGACCTTCCTAATATAAAATAACTGTTTTGGAGCCCAAGTGCTTAAACCAGAACTAAGACACTTTCAGAATAACAGACACAATAAGCCTTCAACCATCAATTGCCAGCTTGGAAGGGTGTAGCCTATCTTCTCCTGCTGTAAGAGTTGTCAGTGTGTGTGTGTGTGTGTGTGTGTGTGTGTGTGTGTGTGTGTGTGTGTGTGTGTGTGTGTGTGTGTGTGTGTGTGCATGTGTGTGTGTGTGTCTGTGTTCATTACCAGTTTTTATCTGTAGACACGGGTCTACTTCATAACATTGAAATTTCATAAAATGTAATTTCATAACATTGAGACCAAAACATTTAAATCCCAAAAACACTGAAAGCTCAGAACATTGAAAGTGTATTTCATAACATTGAAAACTACAATGCATATGTAAATAACATCCTCTCCACCTGTAGCAACACCTAACTAACAAACCCACTTTCTACTATGTTTCTGCATGCACTGAGGTTAGGAAATTAACTTTTTTCCACTGTAGTGCGATCTTGAAGTTGGTATATTTAATTTAGGGGGGGGTGGGGCATGGAGGGGGGCTTACCCCCCTGCAAAAATGTAGTAGAAAGTGTGTTTGTTAATTAGGTGTTGTAGGTGGAGGAAATCTTATTTACTTGTGCAATGTAGTTTTCAATGTTATGAAGCAACCTTTAAATGTTCTGAGTATTCAATGTTTTGGGTTTTTAGTGTTTTGAATTTTTGATGTTTTGGTCTTAATGTTATGAAATTTAACACTATGAAATTTCAGTGTTATGAAGTAGACCCGTGGATAAACAAATATGCTACACACATCTTGGAGGATAAATGCATAGATCTTCTGGCTAGCTGTGAAAAATTATCAGACCCCACAGCAACACAAGGAGGACTTTGGCCCACGCTCAGTAGAGGGACCCTTCTGACAACCTCTACCCTTGACCCTACCTGTTCACAGAGGGCAGTAGAATCTCTTGGAGCTAACTGCTAGAATAAATGGTGTATATGAGATATGCATTAACATTTGAGAAGACATGGGGCAGTGGAAAAAGGGTACAGGGTAGGAAGGGATGGATGGAAAGCAGAGTGCTAAATGCATTTAAAAAGGCAGACAAGATAGACTTATTATCTCCTTCCACGATCAAGAAAATGTAATTTAATTCCTCTTACTATACATTCTTTGTACCTGGGAACTATCTAGTTGATTCCTTTCCTAATACAAAGAAAATGGGGATCTCAACTACCCCTCTATAGACCAAGAACTCTACACCACTTCTAACACACAAGACTAGTAATTTCTAAACTTTGTTAATACCAGTATCCTGGAACAGTTGGTCCATTCTCCTACCAGCAGTACAAACATCCTTGACCTTGTACTCATGAACATGGGTGAGTGAGATACAGTATTGTTTGAAATAAAAATTTAATCCTGGGACCCAGTGAAACCAAAAACGTTTAGGGACTATTCAAAGGCTAAACTCTCTCTACTAAGCGACACATTGGCTAAATTCCAAGCACCCCTAAACCCAGCAAACAGCATAGCATCTGTTGAGCTATTTACAAAATCTCTGTACTGTTATAATGATAGCTGTATAGCTTGAGACACTCTGGTGGAATCACAATATCAATTGGTTACATAACAACAGCAAAAAAATCTTGACCAAGCACAGGTAGAACAAAGCCCAACATACCAAAAGCCCCCTAACCAAACTAAACAGGCAGCTAAGAGAGTTAATTAAATTTGAAGAAAGAATAGCTTTTCAGGCAAAGTACAACCACAAAGCTTTCTACAGCTATGTCCGTAACCTCAAAGGAAATATTCAGCAATGTGCAGAACTTATGTTAACTGGCATCTCCCACACTGAATTGGAATTCATTGCCAACCTTTTGGCTGAGAGTTTCAGCTAAAATTTCCCATTCCACCCCCCCCCCCGATAGCCCAAAGGAAATACCACATACCACAATCCCCTCAGCCATTACTAGAGACAGGTCACAAATGCACTTTCCAAGGCCAAAAACACTGCATCACTGGACCCTGATAACATCCCATGATGCTTACTAAGTAGCATGAAGCATGACCTCTCAGGTCCACTTGAATCACTTTTTAACTGGAGCCTTCAGTCAAGTTTTGTGGCCAAGGTATGGAAGATGGCTACAATCATTTCCATACACAAAGGAGGTCCAAATACTGACCTGTGTAACCACAAGCCTATAAGTCAGACCAGCCTGACATGTAAGGCTACGGAAAGAATAATCATGAACATGATAACTAAGTCACCTGCAAATGTTGGACCAATCACAGCTTAACTTTGTTAAAGTGAAGTCATGCCTATTAAATCTGGTGGACTTCTTTGAGAGGGTCACCAAAAGAAAGGGTCAGGGCAAGACTGTGGCGCATGTTACCTTGTCCTGGCCAAGACTTGATATAACACCTCACTTAGGCACTATAGACAAGCTCACTAAGTTAGGTATAAACCTTTTTATTAGCAGCTGGATAGCTGGCTGGCGCAAAGATAGGACCTAGAAGGTCAAAATAGGTGAGGCCACCCCCCAGCAAGAGGCTGGCCATTAGAAGAGTCCCACAGGGTTCTTTACTAGGCCTGCTCCCTTTTGGCATCTATTTCTCTGAAGTGGAAGCAAACACTGAAGTTTCTGGCTGATGAAGTTTGCAGACGATTGCAAGCCGGCATTTTCAGTGACTCCCCTGCAGACAATAACCCGCAGTAATCATTTTGTATACTGTGAGCTGCATTCCTTAAGCAATGCGTTCTAATGACATTTGCAGATAGTACTTCAAACTCATGTGATGCTTGTGATTTTCTAATCCAGTCATGAGACAAGTTTACCCTTTGATACAGCATTGTGAAACTTTTGGATTTTTCAAAAAATCTAGAACTGAAGTTCTCTCAAGACTTCAAATGATTTTGGGAACAATTCTGAAACTAGTCTTACTTTACTGTAATAGAGTTAAACATTTTTGGCTTGTGGTTATATTATGTTCATCTGAATATTTTATTTGTTTGCTCTTGCTTTTACAATTAAATGCATTTCCAAAAAAAAAAAAAGGCAATGTGTACATTACAATTGCCAACTCCTACCTACCGGCTAAGCTGCTGTATACATCCAGCAATCTTATTAATCTTCAGGCTGCACCATCTTCAATGTAGGAGTAAGATTACAATAGAATACCGAAGTTATCATCCAAGAATCTAAGTAAAGCTTGTAATAGAACTTCTGTAAAATAAATTATCTGGCTGGGATTCACCCATTATAGGTTCATAGGTTCATAGGTTCATAGGTTAGTACTAGGCTAATTGCCCTTGTGGGCCATTTTAAGCCTAGCCAATTAACCCACGGTTACCTTGTCAAAACACATAATTCTTAACTGTGTAAAAAGATGCCACTGTTCAGTGTTTGATTCATTGGTACATTCCAGTCTTACGTCTCCATTCAGAGTCTGTGTGGTTCATACAGCCTCCAAAGTAAATTAACGGTTTTGGAGATTTGACACATTAAAACAAGGTTTCTAATGTGTGAAATAATCTACTTGAAAAAGAAAATAGCAAATCTTGCAGAGAGGAGGTTTCAGGAAGACATTACAACTTTTCAAGGCAATCTATGGGTGTAATTCCAGATTTGTTACCACCTGATTAACTTTGTTAATCATAACTTTCTTCCATACTGAACTCCTCTGATACTAACTCATGAGTCCAGTGAAGAAGATATTTATACTGCTAGTATATACACTTTAAACACTCAATATATTTTATGGTTTTGTCGTGTAAAGTGTAGACCATTGCAAATGGGTTTTCAAACCAAATACATAGTTTGTATTACAGTGGCATCAGGTACTATCTGTACCTGAATAAATGAATACTGCTGCTTCTGCCACAAAGTCTGAGGATTACCCTACTTAAATTACATGAAGAAACACATTTTTGTTGTAATTTGTATTTATATATTGGGAAATTCATCTTTTTCTTGCTTTAATCATCAGTTATATAATTTTCTGATGATTGTGCTACTTTTATTTTTCACCCCAACCCTGATCATCTATCAGTAATGGATTACTGGCAGTCAAATTGTCCTGTTCAGCAAATCTAAATAAATAAATGAATACAGTGAAAATCAACCTGCTGCATTACAGACCAACTATCTAGCCAGTACCAAGGAGTTCCTAAGTGCATGCTGCGACATGACACTGGGAGATCAGGCACCTAAGTGCATGCTGCGACATGACACTGAGAGATCAGGCACCTAAGTGCATGCTGTGACATGACACTGGGAAATCAGGTACCTAAGTGCATGCTGCGACATGACACTGGGAGATCAGGCACCTAAGTGCATGCTGTGACATGACACTGGGAGATCAGGTACCTAAGTGCATGCTGTGACATGACACTGGGAGATCAGGCACCTAAGTGCATGCTGTGACATGACACTGTGAGATCAGGCACCTAAGTGCATGCTGTGATATGACACGGGGAGATCAAGCACCTAAGTGGATGCTGTGACATGACACTGGGAGATGAAGCACCTAAGTGCATGCTGCAACATGACACTGGGAGATCAGGCACCTAAGTGCATGCTGCGACATGACACGGGGAGATCAGGCACCTAATTGCATGCTGTGACATGACACTGGGAGATCAGGCACCTAAGTGCATGCTGCGACATGACACTGGGAGATCAGGCACCTAAGTGCATGCTGTGACATGACACTGGGAGATCAGGTACCTAAGTGCATGCTGTGACATGACACTGGGAGATCAGGCACCTAAGTGCATGCTGTGACATGACACTGTAAGATGAAGCACCTAAATACATGCTGTGACATGACACTGGGAGATCAGGCACCTAAGTGCATGCTGCGACATGACACTGGGAGATCAGGCACCTAAGTGCATGCTGTGACATGACACTGGGAGATGAAGCACCTAAGTGCATGCTGTGACATGACACTGGGAGATCAGGCACCTAAATGCATGTTGTGACATGACACTGGGGCTCAGGCACCTAAGTGCATGCTGTGACATGACATTGGGAGATCAGGCACCTACTTGCATGCTGTGACATGACACTGGGAGATCAGGTACCTAAGTGCATGCTGCGACATGACACTGGGAGATCAGGTACCTAAGTGCATGCTGTGACATGACACTGGGAGATCAGGCACCTAAGTGCATGCTGCGACATGACACTGGGAGATCAGGTACCTAAGTGCATGCTGCAAAATGACACTGGGAGATCGGGCACCTAAGTGCATGCTGTGACACGACACTAGGAGATCAGGGACCTAAGTGCATGCTGCGACATGACACTGGGCGATCAGGCACCTAAGTGCATGCTGTGACATGACACTGGGAGATCAGGCACCTAAGTGCATGCTGTGACATGACACTGGGAGATCAGGCATAGGCATTATTCATGGTCTGTAGTATCTCACCAAGTCATTTCTTTCCTATCTGATGTGATTCGCATTGACATGTAAGCTTTGGTGGTGCTTACCTATGTACCATGCTACCATTAAATGTTCTTTATCTGAGTCAGGAAGTAATGAATGAGATTTTGCCTTCAATGCCAGCCATGCCATAGTGAGTAAATAAGCTGAGAAAACCATCATGTTCCTATACGTACAGTAAGCCAAACTGTAGCAGACCAAGAACATTACTTAGAATGATGTGCTTGTTTGTAGAAACTTATTCTTTTAAGGCTAAGGAACCAAAAGCTGCAGCAGTGTTGTAAAGCAGATGATGGGTTTCTTATGCATCAAGGTACTTGATCAGTAATTACTGCCAAGTCCATGCAAATCATTTTACCATCAAAGTCCTCTGCTTTTACTTTGCCACCACACAATATTTTAAGGTTAACAATGGAAAAACAAAAATCTAATACTTTGAAAATGTTCTAGTGCAGGACATCATAAATGACAGTATAGCCTGGGTATTCAATAAACTCCATGTAGTCTTAGTGAGAAGCCTCCATGGAGTTTACATGTTTGGGCGATGAGCAGCAGTGTTAATTACATATGCATGCCTTGCATCACATTTAAATGTAAACAAGTGCAGTTTAATGGCCAGTGTTTCCTGCCAGGATACTGTGTAAAGCAACACGGACAGCAGCAAACATGTAAACCTGTTACCTACAGGTAAACTAGGTCTGCATGTTTGAGCGAAATGCCACCATGATTAACAGTGTTATTAATAAAGCAATGTATATAGTTCCAACACATTATATGAAAGTGTATACATGGCACAGCATTGTGGAAACCTGTTTCAGGCATACTGAAAAAAAGTTGTGTAAAAGATCCATTAAAGTGCATAGTCTACATTATTAATAACCAGTCATGAGAAGTTTGTACATTGAATAGGGATCACAGATAAATTGTAGGAATGAACACAGGGAAAGAGGACAGGTGAAACATGGTAATGTCAGTGAAGACAGTTGTACCATGACCATTAATCACATAACATGATACAGTATGAGCTGCACAGTGAATGTATATTAATTGACTGTCACATAAGGTGACATATCAGTGGAGAAGATTCTTTGTGATAAAAGCATCCTAAAATGTACAATGGAGAGGACATATATCAGGGATGGCATATACTATAGGGGTTAGGTGCATATTGTATGTACACTGGAGAGGACATATATCAGGGATGGCATATACTATCATATTGTATGTACACTGGAGAGGACATATATAAGGGATGGTATATACTACAGGAGTCAGGTGCATATTGTATGTGCCCTGGAGAGGACATATATCAGGGATGTCATATACTATAGAGGTTAGGTGCATATTGTATGTACACTGGAGAGGACATATATCAGGGATGGCATATTCTGTAGGGGTTAGGTGCATATTGTATGTACAATGGAGAGGACATATATCAGGGATGGTATATACTATAGGGGTTAGGTGCATATTGTATGTACACTGGAGAGGACATATATCAGGGATGGCATATACTATAGGGGGTAGGTGCATATTGTATGCACACTGGAGAGGACGTATATCAGGGATGGTATATACTATAGGGGTTAGGTGCATAATATATGTACACCGGAGAGGACATGTATCAGGGATGGCGTATACTTTAGGGGTTAGGTGCATATTGTATGTACAATTGAGAGTACATATATCAGGGATGGTATATACTATAGGGGTTAGGTGCATATTGTATGTACAATGGAGAGGGCATATATCAGGGATGGTATATACTATAGGGGTTAAATGCATATTGTATGTACACTGGAGAGGGCATATATCAGGGATAGTATATACTATAGGGGTTAGGTGCATATTGTATGTACACTGGAGAGGACATATATCAGGAATGGCATATACTATAGGGGGTAGGTGCATATTGTATGCATACTGGAGAGGACATATATCAGGGATGGTATATACTATAGGGGTTAGGTGCATAATATATGTACACCGGAGAGGACATGTATCAGGGATGGCGTATACTTTAGGGGTTAGGTGCATATTGTATGTACAATGGAGAGGACATATATCAGGGATGATATATACTATAGGGGTTAGGTGCATATTGTTTGTACAATGGAGAGGACATATATCAGGGATGGTATATACTATAGGGGTTACATGCATATTGTATGTGCTCTGGAGAGGACGCATATCAGGGATGGCATATACTATAGGGGTTAGGTGCATATTGTATGTGCACTGGAGAGGACATATATCAGGGATGGTATATACTATAGGGGTTAGGTGTATATTGTATGTGCACTGGAGAGGGCATATATCAGGGATGGTATATACTATAGGGGTTAAATGCATATTGGATGTACACTGGAGAGGGCATATATCAGGGATAGTATATACTATAGGGGTTAGGTGCATATTGTATATACACTGGAGAGGACATATATCAGGAATGGCATATACTATAGGGGTTAGGTGCATATTGTGTGTACACTGGAGAGGACATATATCAGGGATGGTATATACTATAGGGGTTAGGTGCATATCGTATGTGCACTGGAGAAGACATATATCAGGGATGGCATATACTATAGGGGTTACGTACATATTGTATGTACAATGGAGAGGACATATATGAGGGATGGCATATACTATAGGGGTTAGGTGCATATTCTATGTACAATGGAGTGGACGTATATCAGAGGGTAGGTGCATATTGTGGAGCTGTGCAAAATGAGTTGCCTGAATATGACTATAATGCCAACTGAGGTCTCAACCAAGTGGGACACGTAGTAAAACGTTAATGGACAACAGTGGATAGAAGCATCACAGTCTAGACAATATCAGAATAATAGCACTAATAATCTCATGTCTCTGACATACGTGATTTTGAGTGATCATAGATGGTTCTGCAAAAACTCACTTTTACAACTATTATGAGTTGTCAGCAATCTATAAGGGGGCACTCACTATCACTATCCTGAAATCTTAACATCTGCTCAGGTGTTAGGAAGGACACTGCTGCACCTGTACATGAGATTATGATCAATTCAGGCTAGTTGACAGGTGTGCATGGCATATATATGGCACAATCCACACTGTCACGAATGTAACCCATGCCATCAATGTTGTCAATCAGCTACATATGTACTGTGTGCATTGCCAGAACATGTATCACACATGCATCTGATATAATACCTTGATGGGGTTTCCACACCATCAGACACTAACTTTATGCTACAAAAAGGTTACTTAGGTATGGCCAATGAGATGTGTGGAAGCTCACTGTAGTAAATCTGGTACACTTGAGTTATGCAACCCTGGAAGTTGTGTAGGGAGCTACATGAAGAAGGGTGCACATTATCCTCAGTTATAGGTGTTGGGAAGGCTGTGAACTATGCAAGTATTATGGCCTTTGTTGTGGATGTCCTGCACATACTCATGAGTTGTGTTACATACAATGGAGTAGTCACCACTGTGAGCACATGGTGGTGGACATTCCATATAACCATCTACCTCAGTACACAGGTCACGTACCACTTTGTCTACTCATAGGGATGTGCTATCTACATTATCACTGGGCTGTGTGTTTTTTTTCTAATGTAACCAACCCCCCCTGTGATTTTTTTTTCTCATGTGTTTTCATGGTTGTGACAGCAATTATTTTTGTGTATGTTGATACTGTCTGTATTATACTAATATCACACTTGGATCCACAATCTGTAGTCCTCCAGAAAGCTGTTTGGACAAAGGATGGATATATCATTCTTGAAGTCTGTAATTTCAATAATGGACAGAAAAGGGCCTAGCACAAAGCCCTGATGTAGGGATCTGATCACTGGACTCGAGATATAAGTTACTTTGTAAAATTCAACATACATACATGTGTAATCCAGTGATTTACCTACTTGGTGATATACTGTAGGTGTTTATGGCCACTTGTAACAGTGTAGCAGAAATACCTCTGTGTGGATTTGTGTCAAATGCCTTGGTCTGGTCAAGTTGCACAGAATGATAGTGTGGTCATCATGCATGCCCTTGTTGACTTTCTTGAGGACGTCAAACAGATGTAACAGACATGGATGTAGCCTGAAAAAATCAAACATGCCTTTTGCACACAACTGGGATATTTCCAATGTCCTTTAGAAAAGGTCCATGATGACATATTGGTCTACCTTACACTGATGAGGAGAGTCAGGAAGTGTCTATACATGCATGCATCTGGTAATGCCCCCTCAAGTCAGATGGATACATGCTGATGTACACGTTTCTATGGTAACATATTCTGTCTGGAGGCTGTGTTGAAGTATGGATCCAACTGTATCTGGTAGGTACATGTTTTGAGTCATGCTATAGGCAATATGTGATGTTGTCACGGCCCATTGATTCTGTGCCTTCCTCAGCACAGAAACTGAATAATGTCTGCATGTATACTTTGGCAGATAGACAGTGGCGACAGGGGGGGTGATATGTGGGACAAACTATCATCTAGTGGATTTCCTATTTCCTCCAGTTGGGTATGCCTAGTAGCATCCACATGCACATCTGCACTTGGTTGTGTATACCACTTAACATCGCAAACGTTTTGGAATAAATTATTTGTGGTTATCCAACACATTCCACACACCGGTACAATGCACATAGTCATACAATTGTAACAATGTCATGCAGAACATATGCCTCTATGTATTTCATGGTCAAGTCATGTTTGAGCAGTCTGATGCTATATCAGGACACATTATAGATTAGTTGTTTGTGGCTCTTGCAGAACATTTCCTGACTCAAATGCTAATAGTCACACAATGGTGTTGCTGACCCCCTCAATCATTATTGGTTATAGCAACACAACTGCACATACAATGAATTCCACAAGGTTGCAATTGTATCAAAATACGTGATACATTGTTGTGTACATCACAGCATAACAACATGTGTAGGAGACAAGACTTATTTGACCACGTTATCGATCTAAATTTATACTGATGTGTGTCATAGAGCATTTAATGATGGTATGTAGGCACTTGCTCACCTATGCCATACTGCAGCTGTCACTGCAATGGTAGAGTGCGGCTGTGTTGACAGTTGATCTGCTCCACTACAACAACGTATGTCCTAATATGCCAACAATATATATACAATTGTATTATACCATCTTACTCATGTCATTCAACAAGTACTGTTATGACTCTGTCATAACTCATGTTGGGGTGAATTATTTGGGACGTACTTCTCTGCACTACATGAAGAGACACATGGCTGAACTCTCAGTTTATGTATCCCAGGCAGGTATGACCATAACCCTTAAAAGCATTCTACCTTCACCCAGGATGATGCCACAATATAAAAAAATAATCAACTTTCAACAATTGACTTAGCTTCTGGTGTCAGTGCAGGGTTATCCAGTATCTTTCAGCCTGGGATGACATGGTCAACAGGCCACACTGCTCTGCCAAAGATGGTCTGTACCTGTGTCCTCTAGGCTGTCGGATACTGGCAAAGGCACTTGAATTCCCCATAGTACCTTTTTTAGGCAATGTTAAAGCAAAAACGTTCCGACATGATAAAGTCCACTGGAGGCAAACTTAAAGTTCTGCTGCTTAATGCTAGGAGTTAAACATGAAGCTACACCAGAGGAAACTGCCAGCCTGTTAACTGACAGCTTTGATGAAAACTTCATCCTCCTGGCCCCACCAGCCATACCACAAAGCATACCGGACACCAGTCCTGTGCGCAGTATCTCTGTACATCATGTCATATCTGCACTCTCCAAGGCTAAAACATCACCTCAGTGGTACCAGATCATATCCCAGGTTGCTTACTAAGCAACCTAAAATAGGACCTAGTGGACCCACTTAGTGCTCTCTTTAATCATAGCCTGAGGACTGGCTTTGTTCCAGCAGAGTAGAAAACAGCATCAGTAATCCCCTTGCACAAAGGGGGGCTATCAACCAGCCTTGGGAACTATAGATCCATAAGTCTAACCAGTCTCATATGCAAGGCCATGAAAAGAATCATCATGGACCTTGTCAACAAGGACATAGGAGACCTTCAAACTCTAGACCCAACCAAGTTTTGCTTCATTAAGGGTAGATCATGCTTATTAAACCTAATAGACTTTTTTGAGAAATTCACCAAAGCCCTGGATGAAGGTAAGACAGTGCATACTGCCTATCTTGATCTGGCCAAGGCTTTTGACACAATGCCTCACTCAGGTATTATTGAGTAACTCTCCCAGCTGGGGATTAACCCTTACGTCACTAGATGGGAAAATGACTGGTTCACCAACAGAACATGTACATACTGCCAAAGTCTGTGAGTCAACCTCTACCAGTGGAGCCATCATCCGTGGCATAACACAAGGATCTGTGCTAGGCCCTTTACTGTTTGTAATCCATTTCTTGGAAGTACAGGCAAAAGTAAGCAGCCTTTGGCTTACCAAGCTTGCTGATGATTGCAAATTGGGTGCAATCATTGAACCCCCCCGTGATGTTAACATATTCCCTGTTAATTACAGTATTAACAACTCCCTCCCTAAGCTCAAGCCCAGTGGCATGAGACATTTTGACCACTAAGTTTCCACAATGGTAAGGAAAGCCTTCTACATCATGCACCTCATAAGAAGGGACATTGCATCCAGGTCTGAGGATGTTATAACACCACTGTACCCGACCCTCATTGGACCACAAATAGAGTACAGTGCTCTCTTTTGCATGTACCTCAACAGACACTTGCAGCAGCTGGAGAAACCACAGAGATTTCTCAATCAGAAAATACAGGGCCTCCAAACCATGCCATGATGTAGGTGGATAGACTGAAAGCCCTATCACTGTACTCTGCATCATGTAAGCTGCTGAGAGGTAACTTGTGCCTGGCCTACAGGGCGGTTTCTGACTCTGCCCTGATCGAAACACTGCACATCTGCAAATATAATAGCACAAGAGTCACTTGCAGTTGGGATCTTAACCTAGTCTTTGACATTAACAGAACACGCTTGAGAGACAGATGTAGCTGATGACATCAGCAGAGTCTAGTGAGCGGAAGATGGTAAGAGCAGTAACCCCATGCTGGTGTAAAATGCTCTTTGTAACATCAGCCAAGTGAACACACACACACACACACACACACACACACACACACACACACACACACACACACACACACACACACACACACACACACATATACACACACACACCAGTTGACTGCAGTAAGAACAGAATCCCTACCTATTTAAGTACACCAACTAGAGACCTCGGTATTTAATACAAGTCTCACAGAACAAGCGTTGGTTAACACCTTATAAGCAATGACATCAGCAGTGTCTAGTAAGAAGGCAGTGTCCCACATACTGGTGTAAAATGCTGTCTCTCTAATGTCAACAAAGTGAACACATACACATCAGCTGACCATAGTGAGAACAGACCTCCCTACCTAAGTACACAGACAAGAGAATGCTGTACTTAACACACGTTCCACAGCACAAGTCTGATTTTTACAAGGCTGCTGGACCATTTATAATGGATGACATCATCAATGGATGTTTGAGAAAAGATGTTGAGAGGCCTGAATTAAATGGATGTGAAGGCATGTGCAACTGTCAAAATATTGGTACTCCATGGGATGTAGTGATGACTGCAGGATACATAGTTATGCTGTTCTGACTAGACACACACACACACACACACACACACACACACACACACACACACACACACACACACACACACACACACACACAAACATGTTGACTGCAGTGAGATTAGAACCTCTACCTATGTACATAGACTAGACAACTCAGTACTTAAAGGGACAATCCCAGTGTTGACAATTCGGGTCTGCCTTTAAGCTAACAATCACAACACTCACTTTAACTACATCATGTTTATTCCCACCCACAGTATCAACTTACTTGGAATATCCTGTAAATCAGCAGTTCCCGTCTCCTTTTAGTACCCAGTGTGAACTAAAGTTTGGTTTTGCTTTCCTATGGGATTTGAAACAAAACATTGTGTTTTGCATCGACTTGCACATTATGAGCAAAAAAGACATGTGAAACTCTGATATCTTGCATAAGTGATTTTTAATTTATTTCCCAGAAAAAAATCAAATGTTTAAGGAGGGCATAGTAAATGTGAAAATTAAGACTGGTAAGCAGAAATCTTAATAGCTGATAGGTATGCTTTTATTTAACAGGAAAAACAACTTTAGTTATTTGTCGTTACCGCAACCGCGAATATTACGTGATTAACAAAACTTTTTTCACATACCAGACACTCTATTCCTCTTACTGTAAGAACAGCAGAACAAATCCCATCAACTCATAACTTGCATATATTGGAACAATAAAAGCACATAAGATTTGCCCTCATTGAGCCTTTGAAAAAAATGCATGCACATTCATTGTCATTTGTATAAGGCTAACAAATCAGTCTTCATCTTTAAGAGTCAGTTTGCATTTGATTCTATTCCAAGTGGCCCAGTATAAAAAAGTCAAATATTGCTTTGGGTAGTTCTTGTGGTAAGATGCAACAAGTTTTGCAATAAAATGTAATTATGTTATTTAGGGGACGAGTGAAGGAATTGAAGATGAATGTTTTCATCTATACCTTGAGTGATGTTATTATACAGTATGCAAAACTTTGGTGTGCCGTAGTGTTACTACATAATGACTAATTTATTATAAAGATGCAGTTTTTTTATTCAAATGGCTGACCTAAGGACAGTAAGGCAACTACATAATGTGCTCATGTTTGGGTTTGGGGAATAAATTTGGCATGTGAATTTATGAAGCTCTTGTGCAACAATTGTTGTGTGGCATATAAAAATATAGGCTGTAGGCTGGCAGAGAAATACAGTTGCTTATATGCATGGAAAAGTGAAAACTATCCATACATCTCAACTGTCCTTAAATGTCCTTAAATACTGACAGACGTTTGAGTTTCAGACTTCATATTCTTCAGAAAATGCATGCTAACACAAAAGCTGTTGTTTTAACAACTTTCTAAGTTTATAAGAGCAATAATTAAAATCTGTCCCTATTTTGGGGCCTTTGTCCCCATCCTCCCCCCATTAATTTTGGCCTTGTCCAGATTTCTTGTGCTAAGAAGCTGAGAGGTATGAAACTATATGAAATCTTGACATAATACTTTAGTACTGCGATGCAGGCAAAAAATGTATATAAGGATTCTGTTATAATGAAATATTAGTTAACAACAACTTCTCTTTGGAGGAGTTTTTATTCATACACGTGATGGACCATATGTGATCAGATTTCTGTGGTTATGGTTGGCAGAGGTCTTGCGGTGCATCAGGGGTATAAATCACTGTGCACTTCTGAGAGATGGCATTGTATGTATAAGTTGGTGTTTCCCATTAATGCAAGATGGAGGAGGTATATGGCTGCATATGGCATCTTTTCTGTGTGCATCCTATGTTACTTTAGTTATTGCACTGTGAATATGATCTATTTTCATCTGGGTCTCCTGTTTGTGGTTTTGTCCATAGTCACTATGCTGACTTTCATGTTTTAATTGAACTACCTTATTCATGGTAGATGCAATATATGAAGAATGCTGATGTTTTTCTCTGTTTTTAACAACTTGCTACTCATTATGGAAACGTGGGAGATTTCAGTTTGCATTGAATGCCATTGTAAATGGCCTAGTATAAAAAAACACTATTATTACTTTAGGTAGTTATTGTGTTAAGATGCATCATATTATACAGTATGGTATAGTCACAACATCTATTAAAAAGAAAGAACAAGTTTCAGGCACAGACTAGTGAGGAGTTTCTTGCTGGACTGTTTCTACTATGGACTTTAGACTTCTGTTTGTAATGGTCTTTTAAAATATGCATTTGTCACAGTTTTACCTCCTAATTTGTTGTTGGCTGAGTTGCCACAATACATGTTGTTCATAGTAAATTGAGCTGCAGTGCATCCTAAACTGTGGATGAGCTGAGTTGTGCAGCAGTACCATTTACCAATTCACAGTCATCACATGCCCAAAAAGGGAAACTACTATGTAGGGCAGGTACTTAGAGGACTACACCAAGGCACTGATCTGCAGTCCAAAAACATCACACACACACACACGGACTTGTGCACTGCCCTAGTGCTCTCTCACACATGGGGGCACACAGATGTGCACATGCATACACATATTCACTTTCATTCGCACACACCATGACTTGCTTCTTTGGCTAGCTGTATGGATAAAGTAGCTCCAGTTCATTGTGCCTAGATCTCCAGTAATGAAAGAGACAGGTGTGCTCCACAAGGCAATCACTCACACTTATATCTCTGCATCCCTGGAACATATGTAGTTCAAGCATTTGTGAATATCATACTATATTAGTCCTCTTAACAGGGCAGCTTGCTGAGATGGTCCTTTTCATTGTCCAGTCCTACAGACTGACCTATTACATTGAGACACTCCATACCCTGATTAGTGAAGTATACTGTGGCAGTTCTGTGCAGAAATGAGGGTCTATGAATCAGAGTAGTCTTGCAATACATCTAAGATAGCTTGCATTCATCTTGCATACTCGGTAATTGATTTTGAATACCCACCAATGTTACAGCTATGTTCTCCACTTGACTGTGTGAGACTTTCTTGGCTTCATTTGGGTCTCCTGCTTCAGTGGGCTTGGACTTTTTTTGGCAGATTGGGACTTGGGACAATTTTTGATCTGGTGGGTTTCTTCTTATGACTACTGGATGCTGTCTGAGTTTTGATACATTTAGGACTGATTGTTTGGCATCTGTTTATAGCTGTAAATTTTTTATCTACAACTGCACTGTTTGCGAACATTTATAGAAAGTTTTTCTTTTACTTATTTATTTGTCATTTGTTAACCGGGTTCGTCCAGCTGAGACAAAGGGCCATTTTCAGATGAGACCCAAGGAGAAAGTTGCAGTAAAAACAAATAAAACAAGTCATTAACATATATTCCAAATACAAGAAAAATACCATAGTTATTTCATACATTCCAGAGCAAGAAAATTGCATAGTTATATCAGTTATATATCTTATATATATTTTTCTTGTATATAAGTTATATATCTTTATATATATAGTTTTCTTGTGTATTATATGAGTGTTGTTACAGCATTTATTTTTATTACACTCAGCATGTCTGTTTAATAATGTTTTGGTTTTATTGTTTGTATCTTATTTTTACATGTATTTGTTTTTTCTTTGCATTTTACTAAACTGATACTTTTTCTTAACTGTGCTTAGACTTAAGCATGTAAGTATAGTTTAAGCTAAAGTGGTACCAAAGTCCTGAAATATAACATATGAAATGTAAAGCATAAAACATAGAAGCTGCATTGAGTATGACATCATCATCATATCAAGGAATAAAATCCCGCATGCAAAAATAATTTTCATTATGTGTCACAAGGATTTTGTATTACTATGTTCTTTAATATTAGAAACCAGCAATGTAACAGTTTGATATAATTTACAAAACGGCATATTTTAGCTTGTATGGCATTTGTATGGACCACTGGAGCACTGTTTAACAGTCACACCGTTAATCTGTGTCAGTAAATGGGCTTTGAAAATTTCAAAATTCTGTTAGAACTCCACTGTATACGTGTTCCTGAGATTCAGGTGTCACAAATGATTCACTGAACCCATTAATAACTACAACAGTAGAACTTCTAGAAGAGCATTACCGTTTTGTTAACTATGTACTGCTGCATCTATGAAATGTTCTAAATTATTGATCATAGAGCGGTCCAGTGCACTTCAAACCAAAATGGGGTGCACACAAGAGATACAGGTATATAAATGACAACATACTCAGTTTATATAATTACACTCAGGTTTCCTAATATACTTAGTTAAAAACAAGACTGAAACAAGGTATAAATGGAAAATTTTAAATCCCAGCATGGGATGAGTAAACAAGTACACATCTATCCTTGTCTTCTTAAAGGAACACCTGCACAGATAAGGCAATCTGGTATTTTATATATTTTATTTACCCCCTGCAGAGAGAGAGAGAGAGACACACACACACACACACACACACACACACACACA
>NC_056733.1:1052157971-1052160471 GCF_019279795.1 Protopterus annectens
CTTCGACTAGTACTGTGTTTATATCAGACATATCTAGAATAGAGAACAGGTTCAAACTGTTTATGTCACAAGGGTACGGACAGTAATGGAATATAAGGGGAAGAGTCTAACAAAGAATTTAGAAGGGCTAATCAAGTGGACAAAAAGGTGGCAGTTGAGGTTCACTGCAATCAAATGCAACATACTGAACCTGGGCCACAGCAACTCTTGTATGAACTGTCCACTGTGGGAGTGAAGCTAATGACAGGGTGGGAAAAGGATTTGGAGGTGTTAGTTCCAACTTAACTGCACCACAAGGAGCAGAGTCAAAAGGCTCTGACAACAGCTAACGGAATGATGGAGTATATTAGTTCTATATGCTCTTGTCAAGCTAGCTCTTCAGTAATTTGTGCAGTTCTGTAGGCTGTATAATGAAAGGAACTACAAGACACAGAAAGGAATCCAAAGGGGAAGAAACAGCAAAGCGCACATGATAGTAAGGAAATGATCCAAAGGGGAAGAAACAGCAAAGTGCACATGATAGTAAGGAAATTATATGATTAGAGACTGCAGCATTTCTAACTAGTAACAAGAGAAGACAGGGCGGTCATGATGTCCTTGATCAAGAGTGTATCAGGTAAGTGTGACGGGGTCAGTCTGAAGAGGAACAGCAGTGGGAAGGATGCATATTGTACAGACTTATTTGTACTCTGATTGTCTGAAAAGTACCTTCTTCTGGGAGCTGACTGTGGATGCACAGAGAGAGCTACCAAAATGGGTGATTGAAATGAAATCCACAGAGGCATCCACAATAGATGGAATAGGTGCAGAAAGGGTGAAGGAAAATGTGTAAATGGAGTTGAGGTAGAATATTAAATGTACTTTAATGGCAGAAAAGATAAACGGGTGGTCTCCTGTCAAAAGGCATGTATAATGTATAATTAATTTATTTGTCTTTGTTGACTGTGAAAAGTCTGACTGGATAAAATCCATTTTTAGCAGAGGCATGGAGAGAAAATTTAAGTCACACATGATGTACATTTACAGTTTCAGGGTAAAACATCTATACATGAACTTATTTACATGATTTTTAAATATTTAAATATTATTATTTCTTATAACTATTTCTTACATAAAATTAGCATTTTAACACAAAAAAGACAGAAATTAACATAAATGGGTAATTACTGAATAGAAAAATATACAACAGCAGGTAAAGAATTTATAGCAAAAAAGATCAAACTGGGGTGTTTTTGAGTTTAGTAATAATTTACAGACAGACAAGTAGAATGTAGCTTTAAAATTGATATGAGAGATTTGAAAGGAGAAGTTGCGGAAATGAGTAGTAAGATAAATGGACAGAGAAGAACTGTAATTGTAGTTAGTGGATGGGTGCGAGAGAAGGCGGAAAAGTAAGAGTAATACGTGTAGTATGAGGAGGAGTGATGAGGTACAACAAGAATGAGAAACAAAGTAGCTGTAAGACTGGAAAAAAGTAATCCGAGTAAAGCTAGCCAGGTGAGACAGATGAACAGAGCCACTTTGGTATAGGTGCTGTTTAAGCAAATTTTTGAAAGTATTTAAGATTTTTCTTTTAACTGTGTGGGGATTTCATTCCAGAGTTTAGACACATAATGAGAGTAGGGAGAGTCTCCAGCAGTGCTAAATGTCTTATTGATAGATAGTAAAAATGTACTGCTAGAGCAAAAATCTCTAGAGGGTGAATGGTACAGTAGAGTGTTTGTAATGTTGGGCATTCGTCTAGAGAGTACTATAGGTTCTGGACAATGTTTAACTGTGAATATGTTAACTGATTTGGGAGTACAAGCTAGTTTAATTGTTTTAATGCAAGCCAGATGCGTGTTTTATGTTTGGTTGGTTGAAAATGTAGCTATTTTGTAGTGTTGAATGTTGTAGTAGCAGGAGGCTAGTTTAGTTTTATACTTAATGTTGATATTTGTAAGAATAAGGGACGCATATAATAGAGAAGGAAGGAGGTATGTTACTGATAAGGTAATCCTTGCTTTATCTGTCAGACATTTTTTGGCCCTATGGAGGGATCCAAGTTGTTGGTGAGTTCTTTTGATGGAATAAAGTATGTGATGATCAAATCTGAGGTTGTCATCTATTATGAATCTCAGTAATTTACTTTGGCTTACGGTTTCTATTTTTGTGTTATTACTTGAGGTAGTATGAAATGTGGGTTTCTGTTTAAAGTGTTATGTTGGTGTAAATAGCATACTTTTTTGTTTGTTTGTTTTTGGCATTAAGCAGCAACTTAGATTTCTTTTTTGCCATATTTCAATGTCAGTGAAAGATTTTTTAGTCATTTCCTGAAATTTTGTTATGGATGGGGCAGAGCAGATAAGGGATGAATCACTGTCATATTGTACAAGAGTGGCAAGTATTGTAGCTGTATGAAGTTTATGAAAATATTAAACAGAAGGGGGCCCCATATTGACCCTTGGGTAATACCAGCAGAGATTGGTTGAAATGTTGAAAGGTTTTGTTGCCATTTCAT
>NC_056733.1:1052165471-1052375471 GCF_019279795.1 Protopterus annectens
TTAATGTCTGCTCCTGGATGTCTGGAGGACCTAACAGTTAAGTATTAAGGGCAACATTACTGTAACTAGATTTATTGAATGCTGATCAAGTTTATTTACTTGAGATGTGTTACTTTTTCGATACAACTCTTTAGTTTTGCCTTTTGTTTTTGTTACTAATCAAGAATTTAAGCATGCCAGATTTATAATTTCAGAAATAGTTAATCCTGATAGAAAAAATATAGGAAACGATGGTCAAACAAGTACATGAATCGTGTAGAGAGGCAGATGCCAGGTACAGCATTGTTGAAATAGGATCCAGTATAAGTTGTTGAAACTACTGACCTCAGATCGCAGCTCCCTACCTTGTAACTGACAGCTTTAGTACACAGGAGCACACATACAATTGTAACGCAAGTACTCAAGCCTGTACAGCTGCAAGCAAACATACCAGAAAACTAATCGCCACAAAGGCATTTGGAGACAAGCTGCCCCCAGCCCCTTACCTTGTTATTCTCAGTCTGAGATTAGTCAACTTCACAGTGAGAGTGATCAATATCATGCAAACAAAAACTTCATTAAGAAGATCAATGAAAAAAAATGAAACACTTTGTTCACTGAACCAGTCCCATGTGGAATAATGTCAGAAGCAGCAGGAGATGGGTGTCTACTCCCCTGAACAACAAAGCTCAAGCAGTTGTGGCAAGAGCAGTCTCATCTAACAGCATGTAAACAAAAGAAATGTGTTACTGAAATGTGAAAATGGAAGTGTGCTTGTGCATGTGGTGATTATTTTACTAGCATTCACGTCCTGTATATTCCAGTTGCTTCAGTATCTTTAGGTATTCATACTTGTATTACTGCTGTCTTCTTGGATTACTTGTTATTCTTTAGGTATTCATACTTGTATTACTGCTGTCTTCTTGGATTACTTGTCATTCTTTAGGTATTCATACTTATATTACTGCTGTCTTCATGGATTACTTGTTATTCTTTAGGTATTCATACTTGTATTACTGCTGTCTTAGATTACTTGCTATTCTTTAGGTATTCTTACTTGTATTACTGCTGTCGTCTTGGATTACTTGTTATTCTTTAGATATTTATACTTCTATTACTGCTGTCTTCTTGGATTACTTGTTATTCTTTAGGTACTCATACTTGTATTACTGCTGTCTTCTTGGATTACTTGTTATTCTTTAGGTATTCATACTTGTATTACTGCTGTCTTCTTTGATTACTTGTTATTCTTTAGGTATTCATACTTGTATTACTGCTGTCTACTTGGATTAGTTGTTATTCTTTAGGTATTCATACTTGAATTACTGCTGTCTTTTTGGATGACTTGCTATTCTTTAGGTATTCATACTTGTATTACTGCTGTCTTCATGGATTACTTGTTTTTCTTTAGGTATTCATACTTGTATTACTGCTGTCGTCATGGATTACTTGTTATTCTTTAGGTATTCATACTTGCATTACTGCTGTCTTCTTGGATTACTTGTTATTCTTTAGGTATTCATACTTGTATTACTGCTGTCTTCTTGGATTACTTGTTATTCTTTAGGTATTCATACTTGTATTACTGCTGTCTTCTTTCATTACTTGTTATTCTTTAGGTATTCATACTTGTATTACTGCTGTCTACTTGGATTAGTTGTTATTCTTTAGGTATTCATACTTGTATTATTGCTGTCTTTGTGGATTACTTGTTATTCTTTAGGTATTCATACTTGTATTACTGCTGTCTTCTTGGATTATTTGTAATTATTTAGGTATTCATACTTGTATTACTGCTGTCTTCTTGGATTACTTGTTATTCTTTAGGTATTCATACTTGTATTACTGCTGTCTTCATGGATTACTTGTTTTTCTTTAGGTATTCATACTTGTATTACTGCTGTCATCATGGATTACTTGTTATTCTTTAGGTATTCATACTTGCATTACTGCTGTCTTCTTGGATTACTTGTTATTCTTTAGGTCTTCATACTTGTATTACTGCTGTCTTCTTGGATTACTTGTTATTCTTTCGGTATTCATACTTGTATTACTGCTGTCTTCTTGGATTACTTGTCATTCTTTAGGTTTTCATACTTATATTACTGCTGTCTTCATGGATTACTTGTTATGTTTTAAGTATTCATACTTGTATTACTGCTGTCTTAGATTACTTGTTATTCTTTAGGTATTCATACTTGTATTACTGCTGTCTTCTTGGATTACTTGTTATTCTTTAGATATGTATACTTCTATTACTGCTGTCTTCTTGGATTACTTGTTATTCTTTAGATATTCATACTTGAATTACTGCTGTCTTTTTGGATTACTTGCTATTCTTTAGGTATTCATACTTGTATTACTGCTGTCTTCTTGGATTACTTGTTATTCTTTAGGTATTCATACTTGTATTACTGATGTCTTCTTGGATTACTTGTTATTCTTTAGGTATTCATACTTGTATTACTGCTGTCTTCTTGGATTACTTGTTATTCTTTACGTCTTCATACTTGTATTACTGCTGTCTTCTTGGATTACTTGTTATTCTTTAGGTATTCATACTTGTATTACTGCTGTTTTCTTGGATTACTTGCTATTCTTTAGGTATTCATACTTGTATTATTGCTGTCTTCTTGGATTACTCGTTAATCTTTGGGAGATCATACTTGTATTACTGCTGTCTTCTTGGATTACTTATCATTCTTTAGGTATTCATACTTGTATTACTGCTGTCTTCTTGGATTACTTCTTATTCTTGAGGTATTCATACTTGTATTACTGCTGTCTTCTTGAATTACTTGTTATTCTTTAGATATTCATACTTGTATTACTGCTGTTTTCATGGATTACTTGTTATTCTTTAGGTATTCATACTTGTATTACTGCTGTCTTCATGGATTACCTGTTATTCTTTAGGTATTCATACTTGTATTACTGCTGTCTTCATGGATTACTTGTTATTCTTTAGGTATTCATACTTGTATTACTGCTGTCTTCTTGGATTACTTGTTATTCTTTAGGTATTCATACTTCTATTACTGCTGTCTTCTTGGATTACTTGTTATTCTTTAGGTATTCATACTTGTGTTACTGCTGTCTTCTTGGATTACTTGCTATTCTTTAGGTATTCATACTTATACTACTGCTGTCTACTTGGATTAGTTGTTATTCTTTAGGTATTCATACTTGTATTATTACTGTCTTCGTGGATTACTTGTTATTCTTTAGGTATTCATACTTGTATTACTGCTGTCTTCTTGGATTATTTGTAATTATTTAGGTATTCATACTTGTATTACTGCTGTCTTCTTGGATTACTTGTTATTATTTAGGTATTCATACTTGTATTACTGCTGTCTTCTTGGATTACTCGTTATTCTTTAGGAATTCATACTTGTATTACTGCTGTCTTCTTGGATCACTTGTCATTCTTTAGGTATTCATACTTGTATTACTGCTGTCTTCATGGATTACTTGTTATTCTTTAGGTATTCATACTTATATTACTGCTGTCTTCATGGATTACTTGCTATTCTTTAGGTAGTCATACTTGGATTTCTGCTGTCTTCTTGGATTACTTGTTATTCTTTAGGTATTCATACTTGTATTACTGCTGTCTTCTTGGATTACTTGTCATTCTTTAGGTATTCATACTTATATTACTGCTGTCTTCTTGAATTACATGTTATTCTTTAGGTTATCATACTTATATTACTGCTGTCTTCATGGATTACTTGTTATTCTTTAGGTATTCATACTTGTATTACTGCTGTCTTCATTGATTACTTGTTATTCTTTAGGTATTCATACTTGTATTACTGCTGTCTTCTTGGATTACTTGTTATTCTTTAGGTATTCATACTTGCATTACTGCTGTCTTCTTGGATTACTTGTTATTCTTTAGGTCTTCATACTTGTATTACTGCTGTCTTCTTGGATTACTTGTTATTCTTTAGGTATTCATACTTGTATTACTGCTGTCTTCTTGGATTACTTGTCATTCTTTAGGTTTTCATACTTATATTACTGCTGTCTTCATGGATTACTTGTTATTCTTTAAGTATTCATACTTGTATTACTGCTGTCTTAGATTACTTGTTATTCTTTAGGTATTCATACTTGTATTACTGCTGTCTTCTTGGATTACTTGTTATTCTTTAGATATGTATACTTCTATTACTGCTGTCTTCTTGGATTACTTGTTATTCTTTAGATATTCATACTTGAATTACTGCTGTCTTTTTGGATTACTTGCTATTCTTTAGGTATTCATACTTGTATTACTGCTTTTTTCTTGGATTACTTGCTATTCTTTAGGTATTCATACTTGTATTATTGCTGTCTTCTTGGATTACTCGTTAATCTTTAGGAGATCATACTTGTATTACTGCTGTCTTCTTGGATTACTTATCATTCTTTAGGTATTCATACTTGTATTACTGCTGTCTTCTTGGATTACTTCTTATTCTTGAGGTATTCATGCTTGTATTACTGCTGTCTTCTTGAATTACTTGTTATTCTTTAGATATTCATACTTGTATTACTGCTGTTTTCATGGATTACTTGTTATTCTTTAGGTATTCATACTTGTATTACTGCTGTCTTCATTGATTACCTGTTATTCTTTAGGTATTCATACTTGTATTACTGCTGTCTTCATGGATTACTTGTTATTCTTTAGGTATTCATACTTGTATTACTGCTGTCTTCTTGGATTACTTGTTATTCTTTAGGTATTCATACTTCTATTACTGCTGTCTTCTTGGATTACTTGTTATTCTTTAGGTATTCATACTTGTATTACTGCTGTCTTCTTGGATTACTTGCTATTCTTTAGGTATTCATACTTGGACTACTGCTGTCTACTTGGATTAGTTGTTATTCTTTAGGTATTCATACTTGTATTATTGCTGTCTTCGTGGATTACTTGTTATTCTTTAGGTATTCATACTTGTATTACTGCTGTCTTCTTGGATTATTTGTAATTATTTAGGTATTCATACTTGTATTACTGCTGTCTTCTTGGATTACTTGTTATTATTTAGGTATTCATATTTGTATTACTGCTGTCTTCTTGGATTACTCGTTATTCTTTAGGAATTCATACTTGTATTACTGCTGTCTTCTTGGATCACTTGTCATTCTTTAGGTATTCATACTTGTATTACTGCTGTCTTCATGGATTACTTGTTATTCTTTAGGTATTCATACTTATATTACTGCTGTCTTCATGGATTACTTGCTATTCTTTAGGTATTCATACTTGGATTTCTGCTGTCTTCTTGGATTACTTGTTATTCTTTAGGTATTCATACTTGTATTACTGCTGTCTTCTTGGATTACTTGTCATTCTTTAGGTATTCATACTTATATTACTGCTGTCTTCTTGGATTACTTGTTATTCTTTAGGTTATCATAATTATATTACTGCTGTCTTCATGGATTACTTGTTATTCTTTAGGTATTCATACTTGTATTACTGCTGTCTTCATTGATTACTTGTTATTCGTTAGGTATTCATACTTGTATTACTGCTGTCTTCTTGGATTACTTGATTATTCTTTAGGTATTCATACTTGCATTACTGCTGTCTTCTTGGATTACTTGTTATTCTTTAGGTCTTCATACATGTATTACTGCTGTCTTCTTGGATTACTTGTTATTCTTTAGGTATTCATACTTGTATTACTGCTGTCTTCTTGGATTACTTGTCATTCTTTAGGTTTTCATACTTGTATTACTGCTGTCTTCTTGGATTACTTGTTATTCTTTAGGTATTCATACTTGTATTACTGATGTCTTCTTGGATTACTTGTTATTCTTTAGGTATTCATACTTGTATTACTGATGTCTTCTTGGATTACTTGTTATTCTTTAGGTATTCATACTTGTATTATTACTGTCTTCGTGGATTACTTGTTATTCTTTAGGTATTCATACTTGTATTACTGCTGTCTTCTTGGATTATTTGTAATTATTTAGGTATTCATACTTGTATTACTGCTGTCTTCTTGGATTACTTGTTATTCTTTAGATATTCATACTTGAATTACTGCTGTCTTTTTGGATTACTTGCTATTCTTTAGGTATTCATACTTGTATTACTGCTGTCTTCTTGGATTACTTGTTATTCTTTAGGTATTCATACTTGTATTACTGATGTCTTCTTGGATTACTTGTTATTCTTTAGGTATTCATACTTGTATTACTGATGTCTTCTTGGATTACTTGTTATTCTTTAGGTATTCATACTTGTATTATTACTGTCTTCGTGGATTACTTGTTATTCTTTAGGTATTCATACTTGTATTACTGCTGTCTTCTTGGATTATTTTTAATTATTTAGGTATTCATACTTGTATTACTGCTGTCTTCTTGGATTACTTGTTATTATTTAGGTATTCATACTTGTATTACTGCTGTCTTCTTGGATTACTCGTTATTCTTTAGGAATTCATACTTGTATTACTGCTGTCTTCTTGGATCACTTGTCATTCTTTAGGTATTCATACTTGTATTACTGCTGTCTTCATGGATTACTTGTTATTCTTTAGGTATTCATACTTATATTACTGCTGTCTTCATGATTTACTTGCTATTCTTTCGGTAGTCATACTTGGATTTCTGCTGTCTTCTTGGATTACTTGTTATTCTTTAGGTATTCATACTTGTATTACTGCTGTCTTCTTGGATTACTTGTCATTCTTTAGGTATTCATACTTATATTACTGCTGTCTTCTTGAATTACATGTTATTCTTTAGGTTATCATACTTATATTACTGCTGTCTTCATGGATTACTTGTTATTCTTTAGGTATTCATACTTGTATTACTGCTGTCTTCATTGATTACTTGTTATTCTTTAGGTATTCATACTTGTATTACTGCTGTCTTCTTGGATTACTTGTTATTCTTTAGGTATTCATACTTGCATTACTGCTCTCTTCTTGGATTACTTGTTATTCTTTAGGTCTTCATACTTGTATTACTGCTGTCTTCTTGGATTACTTGTTATTCTTTAGGTATTCATACTTGTATTACTGCTGTCTTCTTGGATTACTTGTCATTCTTTAGGTTTTCATACTTATATTACTGCTGTCTTCATGGATTACTTGTTATTCTTTAAGTATTCATACTTGTATTACTGCTGTCTTAGATTACTTGTTATTCTTTAGGTATTCATACTTGTATTACTGCTGTCTTCTTGGATTACTTGTTATTCTTTAGATATGTATACTTCTATTACTGCTGTCTTCTTGGATTACTTGTTATTCTTTAGATATTCATACCTGAATTACTGCTGTCTTTTTGGATTACTTGCTATTCTTTAGGTATTCATACTTGTATTACTGCTGTCTTCTTGGATTACTTGTTATTCTTTAGGTATTCATACTTGTATTACTGATGTCTTCTTGGATTACTTGTTATTCTTTAGGTATTCATACTTGTATTACTGCTGTCTTCTTGGATTACTTGTTATTCTTTACGTCTTCATACTTGTATTACTGCTGTCTTCTTGGATTACTTGTTATTCTTTAGGTATTCATACTTGTATTACTGCTTTTTTCTTGGACTACTTGCTATTCTTTAGGTATTCATACTTGTATTATTGCTGTCTTCTTGGATTACTCTTTAATCTTTAGGAGATCGTACTTGTATTACTGCTGTCTTCTTGGATTACTTATCATTCTTTAGGTATTCATACTTGTATTACTGCTGTCTTCTTGGATTACTTCTTATTCTTGAGGTATTCATGCTTGTATTACTGCTGTCTTCTTGAATTACTTGTTATTCTTTAGATATTCATACTTGTATTACTGCTGTTTTCATGGATTACTTGTTATTCTTTAGGTATTCATACTTGTATTACTGCTGTCTTCATTGATTACCTGTTATTCTTTAGGTATTCATACTTGTATTACTGCTGTCTTCATGGATTACTTGTTATTCTTTAGGTATTCATACTTGTATTACTGCTGTCTTCTTGGATTACTTGTTATTCTTTAGGTATTCATACTTCTATTACTGCTGTCTTCTTGGATTACTTGTTATTCTTTAGGTATTCATACTTGTATTACTGCTGTCTTCTTGGATTACTTGCTATTCTTTTGGTATTCATACTTGTACTACTGCTGTCTACTTGGATTAGTTGTTATTCTTTAGGTATTCATACTTGTATTATTGCTGTCTTCGTGGATTACTTGTTATTCTTTAGGTATTCATACTTGTATTACTGCTGTCTTCTTGGATTATTTGTAATTATTTAGGTATTCATACTTGTATTACTGCTGTCTTCTTGGATACTTGTTATTATTTAGGTATTCATACTTGTATTACTGCTGTCTTCTTGGATTACTCGTTATTCTTTAGGAATTCATACTTGTATTACTGCTGTCTTCTTGGATCACTTGTTATTCTTTAGGTATTCATACTTGTATTACTGCTGTCTTCATGGATTACTTGTTATTCTTTAGGTATTCATACTTATATTACTGCTGTCTTCATGGATTACTTGCTATTCTTTAGGTATTCATACTTGGATTTCTGCTGTCTTCTTGGATTACTTGTTATTCTTTAGGTATTCATACTTGTATTACTGCTGTCTTCTTGGATTACTTGTCATTCTTTAGGTATTCATACTTATATTACTGCTGTCTTCTTGGATTACTTGTTATTCTTTAGGTTATCATAATTATATTACTGCTGTCTTCATGGATTACTTGTTATTCTTTAGGTATTCATACTTGTATTACTGCTGTCTTCATTGATTTCTTGTTATTCTTTAGGTATTCATACTTGTATTACTGCTGTCTTCTTGGATTACTTGTTGTTCTTTAGGTATTCATACTTGCATTACTGCTGTCTTCTTGGATTACTTGTTATTCTTTAGGTCTTCATACTTGTATTACTGCTGTCTTCTTGGATTACTTGTTATTCTTTAGGTATTCATACTTGTATTACTGCTGTCTTCTTGGATTACTTGTCATTCTTTAGGTTTTCATACTTATATTACTGCTGTCTTCATGGATTACTTGTTATTCTTTAAGTATTCATACTTGTATTACTGCTGTCTTAGATTACTTGTTATTCTTTAGGTATTCATACTTGTATTACTGCTGTCTTCTTGGATTACTTGTTATTCTTTAGATATGTATACTTCTATTACTGCTGTCTTCTTGGATTACTTGTTATTCTTTAGATATTCATACTTGAATTACTGCTGTCTTTTTGGATTACTTGCTATTCTTTAGGTATTCATACTTGTATTACTGCTGTCTTCTTGGATTACTTGTTATTCTTTAGGTATTCATACTTGTATTACTGATGTCTTCTTGGATTACTTGTTATTCTTTAGGTATTCATACTTGTATTACTGCTGTCTTCTTGGATTACTTGTTATTCTTTACGTCTTCATACTTGTATTACTGCTGTCTTCTTGGATTACTTGTTATTCTTTAGGTATTCATTCTTGTATTACTGCTGTTTTCTTGGATTACTTGCTATTCTTTAGGTATTCTTACTTGTATTATTGCTGTCTTCTTGGATTACTCGTTAATCTTTAGGAGATCATACTTGTATTACTGCTGTCTTCTTGGATTACTTATCATTCTTTAGGTATTCATACTTGTATTACTGCTGTCTTCTTGGATTACTTCTTATTCTTGAGGTAGTCATGCTTGTATTACTGCTGTCTTCTTGAATTACTTGTTATTCTTTAGATATTCATACTTGTATTACTGCTGTTTTCATGGATTACTTGTTATTCTTTAGGTATTCATACTTGTATTACTGCTGTCTTCATGGATTACCTGTTATTCTTTAGGTATTCATACTTGTATTACTGCTGTCTTCATGGATTACTTGTTATTCTTTAGGTATTCATACATGTACTACTGCTGTCTACTTGGATTAGTTGTTATTCTTTAGGTATTCATACTTGTATTATTGCTGTCTTCGTGGATTACTTGTTATTCTTTAGGTATTCATACTTGTATTACTGCTGTCTTCTTGGATTATTTGTAATTATTTAGGTATTCATACTTGTATTACTGCTGTCTTCTTGGATTACTTGTTATTATTTAGGTATTCATACTTGTATTACTGCTGTCTTCTTGGATTACTCGTTATTCTTTAGGAATTCATACTTGTAATACTGCTGTCTTCTTGGATCACTTGTCATTCTTTAGGTATTCATACTTGTATTACTGCTGTCTTCATGGATTACTTGTTATTCTTTATGTATTCATACTTGTATTACTGCTGTCTTCATGGATTAGTTGTTATTCTTTATGTATTCATACTTGTATTACTGCTGTCTTCTTGGATTACTTGTTTTTCTTTAGGTATTCATACTTGTATTACTGCTGGTTTCATGGATTACTTGTTATTCTTTAGGTATTCATAAATGTATTACTGCTGTCTTCATGGATTACTTGTTATTCTTTGGGTATTCATACTGGTATTACTGCTGTCTTCATGGATTACTTGTTATTCTTTAGGTATTTATACTTGTATTACTGCTATCTTCATGGATTACTTGTTATTCTTTAGGTATTCATACTTGTATTACTGCTGTCTTCATGGATTACTTGTTATTCTTTAGGTATTCATACTTCTATTTCTGCTGTCTTCTTGGATTACTTGTCATTCTTTAGGTATTCATACTTGTGTTACTGCTGTCTTCTTGGATTACTCGTTATTCTTTCGGTATTCATACTTGTATTACTGCTGTCTTCTTGGATTACTTGTCATTCTTTAGGTATTCATACTTGTATTACTGCTGTCTTCATGGATTACTTGTTATTCTTTAGGTATTCGTACTTATTACTGCTGTCTTCATGGATTACTTGTTATTCTTTAGGTATTCATTGTATTACTGCTGTCTTCTTGGATTACTTCTTATTCTTGAGGTATTCATACTTGTATTACTGCTGTCTTAGATTACGTGTTATTCTTTAGGTATTCATGCTTGTATTACTGCTGTCTTCATGGATTACTTCTTATTCTTTTGGTATTCATACTTGTATTACTGCTGTCTTCTTGGATTACTTCTTATTCTTGAGGTATTCATACTTGTATTACTGCTGTCTTCTTGGATTACTTGTTATTATTTAGGTATTTATTCTTGTATTACTGCTGTCTTCATGGATTACTTGTTATTCTTTATGTATTCATACTTGTATTACTGCTGTCTTCATGGATTACTTGTTATTCTTTAGGTATTTATACTTGTATTACTGCTGTCTTCATGAATTACTTGTTATTCTTTAGGTATTCATACTTGTATTACTGCTGTCTTCTTGGATTACTTTTTATTCTTTAGGTATTCATACTTGTATTACTGCTGTCTTCTTGAATTACTTGTTATTATTTCGATATTCATACTTGTATTACTGCTGTTTTCATGGATTACTTGTTATTCTTTAGGTATTCATACTTGTATTACTGCTGTCTTCATGGATTACCTGTTATTCTTTAGGTATTCATACTTGTATTACTGCTGTCTTCATGGATTACTTGTTATTCTTTAGGTATTCATACTTGTATTACTGCTGTCTTCTTGGATTACTTGTTATTCTTTAGGTATTCATACTTCTATTACTGCTGTCTTCTTGGATTACTTGTTATTCTTTAGGTATTCATACTTGTGTTACTGCTGTCTTCTTGGATTACTTGCTATTCTTTAGGTATTCATACTTGTACTACTGCTGTCTACTTGGATTAGTTGTTATTCTTTTGGTATTCATACTTGTATTATTACTGTCTTCGTGGATTACTTGTTATTCTTTAGGTATTCATACTTGTATTACTGCTGTCTTCTTGGATTATTTGTAATTATTTAGGTATTCATACTTGTATTACTGCTGTCTTCTTGGATTACTTGTTATTATTTAGGTATTCATACTTGTATTACTGCTGTCTTCTTGGATTACTCGTTATTCTTTAGGAATTCATACTTGTATTACTGCTGTCTTCTTGGATCACTTGTCATTCTTTAGGTATTCATACTTGTATTACTGCTGTCTTCATGGATTACTTGTTATTCTTTAGGTATTCATACTTATATTACTGCTGTCTTCATGGATTACTTGCTATTCTTTAGGTATTCATACTTGGATTTCTGCTGTCTTCTTGGATTACTTGTTATTCTTTAGGTATTCATACTTGTATTACTGCTGTCTTCTTGGATTACTTGTCATTCTTTAGGTATTCATACTTATATTACTGCTGTCTTCTTGAATTACTTGTTATTCTTTAGGTTATCATACTTATATTACTGCTGTCTTCATGGATTACTTGTTATTCTTTATGTATTCATACTTGTATTACTGCTGTCTTCATTGATTACTTGTTATTCTTTAGGTATTCATACTTGTATTACCGCTGTCTTCTTGGATTACTTGTTATTCTTTAGGTATTCATACTTGCATTACTGCTGTCTTCTTGGATTACTTGTTATTCTTTAGGTCTTCATACTTGTATTACTGCTGTCTTCTTGGATTACTTGTTATTCTTTAGGTATTCATACTTGTATTACTGCTGTCTTCTTGGATTACTTGTCATTCTTTAGGTTTTCATACTTATATTACTGCTGTCTTCATGGATTACTTGTTATTCTTTAAGTATTCATACTTGTATTACTGCTGTCTTAGATTACTTGTTATTCTTTAGGTATTCATACTTGTATTACTGCTGTCTTCTTGGATTACTTGTTATTCTTTAGATATGTATACTTCTATTACTGCTGTCTTCTTGGATTACTTGTTATTCTTTAGATATTCATACTTGAATTACTGCTGTCTTTTGGATTACTTGCTATTCTTTAGGTATTCATACTTGTATTACTGCTGTCTTCTTGGATTACTTGTTATTCTTTAGGTATTCATACTTGTATTACTGATGTCTTCTTGGATTACTTGTTATTCTTTAGGTATTCATACTTGTATTACTGCTGTCTTCTTGGATTACTTGTTATTCTTTACGTCTTCATACTTGTATTACTGCTGTCTTCTTGGATTACTTGTTATTCTTTAGGTATTCATACTTGTATTACTGCTTTTTTCTTGGATTACTTGCTACTCTTTAGGTATTCATACTTGTATTATTGCTGTCTTCTTGGATTAATCGTTAATCTTTAGGAGATCATACTTGTATTACTGCTGTCTTCTTGGATTACTTATCATTCTTTAGGTATTCATACTTGTATTACTGCTGTCTTCTTGGATTACTTCTTATTCTTGAGGTATTCATGCTTGTATTACTGCTGTCTTCTTGAATTTCTTGTTATTCTTTAGATATTCATACTTGTATTACTGCTGTTTTCATGGATTACTTGTTATTCTTTAGGTATTCATACTTGTATTACTGCTGTCTTCATGGATTACCTGTTATTCTTTAGGTATTCATACTTGTATTACTGCTGTCTTCATGGATTACTTGTTATTCTTTAGGTATTCATACTTGTATTACTGCTGTCTTCTTGGATTACTTGTTATTCTTTAGGTATTCATACTTCTATTACTGCTGTCTTCTTGGATTACTTGTTATTCTTTAGGTATTCATACTTGTATTACTGCTGTCTTCTTCGATTACTTGCTATTCTTTAGGTATTCATACTTGTACTACTGCTGTCTACTTGGATTAGTTGTTATTCTTTAGGTATTCATACTTGTATTATTGCTCTCTTCGTGGATTACTTGTTATTCTTTAGGTATTCATACTTGTATTACTGCTGTCTTCTTGGATTATTTGTAATTATTTAGGTATTCATACTTGTATTACTGCTGTCTTCTTGGATTACTTGTTGTTATTTAGGTATTCATACTTGTATTACTGCTGTCTTCTTGGATTACTCGTTATTCTTTAGGAATTCATACTTGTATTACTGCTGTCTTCTTGGATCACTTGTCATTCTTTAGGTATTCATACTTGTATTACTGCTGTCTTCATGGATTACTTGTTATTCTTTAGGTATTCATACTTATATTACTGCTGTCTTCATGGATTACTTGCTATTCTTTAGGTATTCATACTTGGATTTCTGCTGTCTTCTTGGATTACTTGTTATTCTTTAGGTATTCATACTTGTATTACTGCTGTCTTCTTGGATTACTTATCATTCTTTAGGTATTCATACTTATATTACTGCTGTCTTCTTGGATTACTTGTTATTCTTTAGGTTATCATAATTATATTACTGCTGTCTTCATGGATTACTTGTTATTCTTTAGGTATTCATACTTGTATTACTGCTGTCTTCATTGATTACTTGTTATTCTTTAGGTATTCATACTTGTATTACTGCTGTCTTCTTGGATTACTTGTTATTCTTTAGGTATTCATACTTGCCTTACTGCTGTCTTCTTGGATTACTTGTTATTATTTAGGTCTTCATACTTGTATTACTGCTGTCTTCTTGGATTACTTGTTATTCTTTAGGTATTCATACTTGTATTACTGCTGTCTTCTTGGATTACTTGTCATTCTTTAGGTTTTCATACTTATATTACTGCTGTCTTCATGGATTACTTGTTATTCTTTAAGTATTCATACTTGTATTACTGCTGTCTTAGATTACTTGTTATTCTTTAGGTATTCATACTTGTATTACTGCTGTCTTCTTGGATTACTTGTTATTCTTTAGATATGTATACTTCTATTACTGCTGTCTTCTTGGATTACTTGTTATTCTTTAGATATTCATACTTGAATTACTGCTGTCTTTTTGGATTACTTGCTATTCTTTAGGTATTCATACTTGTATTACTGCTGTCTTCTTGGATTACTTGTTATTCTTTAGGTATTTATACTTGTATTACTGATGTCTTCTTGGATTACTTGTTATTCTTTAGGTATTCATACTTGTATTACTGCTGTCTTCTTGGATTACTTGTTATTCTTTACGTCTTCATACTTGTATTACTGCTGTCTTCTTGGATTACTTGTTATTCTTTAGGTATTCATACTTGTATTACTGCTGTTTTCTTGGATTACTTGCTATTCTGTAGGTATTCTTACTTGTATTATTGCTGTCTTCTTGGATTACTCGTTAATCTTTAGGAGATCATACTTGCATTACTGCTGTCTTCTTGGATTACTTATCATTCTTTAGGTATTCATACTTGTATTACTGCTGTCTTCTTGGATTACTTCTTATTCTTGAGGTATTCATGCTTGTATTACTGCTGTCTTCTTGAATTACTTGTTATTCTTTAGATATTCATACTTGTATTACTGCTGTTTTCATGGATTACTTGTTATTCTTTAGGTATTCATACTTGTATTACTGCTGTCTTCATGGATTACCTGTTATTCTTTAGGTATTCATACTTGTATTACTGCTGTCTTCATGGATTACTTGTTATTTTTTAGGTATTCATACTTGTACTACTGCTGTCTACTTGGATTTGTTTTTATTCTTTAGGTATTCATACTTGTATTATTGCTGTCTTCGTGGATTACTTGTTATTCTTTAGGTATTCATACTTGTATTACTGCTGTCTTCTTGGATTATTTGTAATTATTTAGGTATTCATATTTGTATTACTGCTGTCTTCTTGGATTACTTGTTATTATTTAGGTATTCATACTTGTATTACTGCTGTCTTCTTGGATTACTCGTTATTCTTTAGGAATTCATACTTGTATTACTGCTGTCTTCTTGGATCACTTGTCATTCTTTAGGTATTCATACTTGTATTACTGCTGTCTTCATGGATTACTTGTTATTCTTTAGGTATTCATACTTGTATTACTGCTGTCTTCATGGATTAGTTGTTATTCTTTAGGTATTCATACTTGTATTACTGCTGTCTTCTTGGATTACTTGTTTTTCTTTAGGTATTCATACTTGTATTACTGCTGGTTTCATGGATTACTTGTTATTCTTTAGGTATTCATAAATGTATTACTGCTGTCTTCATGGATTACTTGTTATTCTTTGGGTATTCATACTGGTATTACTGCTGTCTTCGTGGATTACTTGTTATTCTTTATGTATTCATACTTGTATTACTGCTATCTTCATGGATTACTTGTTATTCTTTAGGTATTCATACTTGTATTACTGCTGTCTTCATGGATTACTTGTTATTCTTTAGGTATTCATACTTCTATTACTGCTGTCTTCTTGGATTACTTGTCATTCTTTAGGTATTCATACTTGTGTTGCTGCTGTCTTCTTGGACTACTCGTTATTCTTTCGGTATTCATACTTGTATTACTGCTGTCTTCTTGGATTACTTGTCATTCTTTAGGTATTCATACTTGTATTACTGCTGTCTTCATGGATTACTTGTTATTCTTTAGGTATTCGTACTTATTACTGCTGTCTTCATGGATTACTTGTTATTCTTTAGGTATTAATTGTATTACTGCTGTCTTCTTGGATTACTTCTTATTCTTGAGGTATTCATACTTGTATTACTGCTGTCTTAGATTACGTGTTATTCTTTAGGTATTCATGCTTGTATTACTGCTGTCTTCATGGATTACTTCTTATTCTTTAGGTATTCATACTTGTATTACTGCTGTCTTCTTGGATTATTTCTTATTCTTGAGGTATTCATACTTGTATTACTGCTGTCTTCTTGGATTACTTGTTATTATTTAGGTATTTATTCTTGTATTACTGCTGTCTTCATGGATTACTTGTTATTCTTTATGTATTCATACTTTTATTACTGCTGTCTTCATGGATTACTTGTTATTCTTTAGGTATTTATACTTGTATTACTGCTGTCTTCATGGATTACTTGTTATTCTTTAGGTATTCATACTTGTATTACTGCTGTCTTCTTGGATTACTTTTTATTCTTTAGGTATTCATACTTGTATTACTGCTGTCTTCTTGGATTACTTGTTATTCTTTAGGTATTCATACTTGTATTATTGCTGTCTTTGTGGATTACTTGTTATTCTTTATATATTCATACTTGTATTACTGCTGTCTTCTTGGATTACTTGTTATTCTTTAAGTATCCATACTTCTATTACTGCTGTCTTCTTAGATTACTTGCTGTTGTTTGCCTGACTGCTTACTTTGTGTCATCCTTGCTCCACTGCTTTTATTTTGGCTACTTTCCATTCCTAGACATATGCTGAACTCCCAGCCAGTGTAAACCTTCTTTCCAGGGCTCCTTTCAGGGAGTCCTGCTGACTATGGGGTATCCTCAACTTCATCTCATTTACTTATCTGGCTTTTCATTGATTCTGCAACACTCCCTGAGAGTTTTCATCATTGGAACCAAAACTGTTTTTCCTTTTTGTGGCTCTTGCTTCCTGTTCGGAGTACTTTTAGATCAGAGTTTTTCACAAGTATTAAAGCTGCTGAAGCTCCTTTGAGCTCATTGACCAGCTGACTGTTGAGCTGCTGGTGGTTCCGTTGACACTGTTTCCTCCGATTTAAATTTCACGTCTTGGAGCTCATTTTTCTTCAATGAAACTTTTTCTGGCCATTGCAACTTTTTATACTCCTTAACTGATCAAGCCTTTTACCTTGTCCTGCATCAAGGTATTTGAAGGATTTATCTTGCTTTACTTCCAGTTTTCACTTTTCTTGAGACTAGTACTTTATCTCAAACTGCAGTGATGTACCTCCATTAAACTAACACATTTGAATTACTTGTCTTGAGTGAGGACTGCAGGTTTAAATATTTTTATCAGTTTCTAAAAATGATACAGTTTGTCGAATTTTAACCATATCACTTATCTATCTTTATTTTATTTTACAGTATTACTCTTGTATTTTTAGTGTCATTGTTTGACATTGCCTATTGCACATATCTGTGTGTGTATGTATGCATATTTATATATATATATATATATATATATATATATATATATATATATATATATATGTATATATATATAAATATATAGTAATATATATTTATATATATATATATATATATATATATATATATATATATATATATATATATATATAGATAGATATAGATATATGGATTCACTTTATAATCTCGAAATACTAAAATACCGAATTTTAGTATCTTGAGACTATAAAGCCGATAGCCCAAAAAAAGACAACCACGAAATTCAAAATCGCGATCATTCACATACACGCACCACCACACAAACAAGCACACATACACCTACCTAATGACACTACAACACACAAAACAACATGCACAAACACAATACAACAAACAAACACACCTACCCTACCTATAAGCAGGGGGGCAAGCCGCCCTGCACCCCCGCTACATATATATATATGTGTGTGTATATATATATATATATATATATATATATATATATATATATATATATACTAACTCTGAGGTCGCAGTAAACACACAAACACCTAAAACTCACCACTACACACAGTTATGCACATCACGAACGCGACAGCACAAAGGCAGATTCGACATTTCTGCATTTGATATTATGCAGTTTTGCATAACTACACTTTCAACTTTATGTCTCGAAATACTAAAATTAGATAGTTTAGTCTTCTGAGATTATAAAGTGAAAAAGTGTATACATATATATATATATATATATATATATATATATATAATATGTGTATGGGTCTACTTTCTTACTTATTGTAAGGAAGTATGGATCTGTTTTTATTCATGGTGGTACAAATGATGTCACCTGCAAGGATTTTCTGACTGTTAGTAGGGAACTGACAGCCCTCCTAGATAGTATAGCTTGTACTAGTGTTAGGACGGATTTTTCTCAAATCACCTATAGAAAGGATAGTCAGGTCACTGTGAATGAAATGATTTTTTGGATAAACACCTACATGGAAAAAGATGTCTTGTTTTAAAAAATGGAAATGTGTAGAGCATCTAAGCCTTGTTTTGGGCACATGTGTTCAGACAGGATGGTGTGCATTTGTCAAGATCAGAGAAGAGAATTTTTGCAACAGATATTATGCAATATTTGACAAACACTAGACAGGATTTTTGCCAGGTCAAAATTTTAACATTTCACAGATAGCAACATTTGATGCATCTCTGGTGTTTGTTAATGCTAGGAGCATTATTAATAAATTGATTTTATTGGAAAATTTGCTACGTTCCCACAAGATTGATGTTATAGTTTGTGAAACATAGTTAAAGAACAATGACTGGAAACCATTTCTGTCAGGATATAACTGTTTTTACTGTAACAGGCAGTCAAACAAAAAATCAGGTGGAGGTGTTATGATAGGGATTAAAATGAATTATGAGACCTGTGATTATTACATGCTCAATGATAACACCAATGCTATAGCTTGTGTAACTGTAACAATAAAGACAACCCTGGAACATATGACAATTGTTGGAGTGTATAGACCACCAAAGTTAAGTGCAGATGACCTAGAGAAATTCATACATTTCTTACATGAAACACAGGAGGGAAGAATAATATTAGCAGGGGACTTAAATTTACCAGAAACAAACCGGAATACTATTAATTCAACAATGTAAGTAAGGAAATTATTCACAGAGTATATTCAGGAACAACAATTGCTTCAGATTGTAAAAAAAAACCTATGTGAAAAAAGTCAAAAAAATGTTTAGCATCGGGATCTAGGCATACAACATCATCTGGATATATTTCCATAAGAACAAGATAACTGATTAAGGTTAGAGATAAAAAATAGAAGAAATGGAAGAGAGGTTGAACTACAACCTTGAAAACTGAAAGAAACAAGCTGTACAAACAGATTAAGCATAGTGTGAGACAAGATCAAGAAAAATTTGAAGAAAATGTATATAAAGATATTGAGCATAATAGGAAACCTTTAGATACATAAGATGTGGAAGGAGTAAAGACACACAAATTGATAATCTGTGTGCAGATTTTAAAATTTATTCTCCGACACAACAGATTATAGATATATTTACAAAATCTTATGCAAAGCAGTTTGGCTCCACAAAAGGTATGATAAGTTGTCCTAGTGACATCCAGGTAACCCCAGATACTAGAATCAAATTAGATTATATCAAAAAAGAACTGCACAAACTGGATCCAACCAAAGCACAGGGAGGAGATGCAATTAGTAACAATGACCTGAGAACACTTCAGCAAGAACTTACACTACCATTATATCTATTATTCACTAGGTCATATAAATATGGGAAGATTCCTCAAGATTGGAGACTTGCGCTTATTAAACTTGTCTTTAAGGCAAAGGGGAGTAGGACAAACCCAGAATCATAAAGACCCTTAAGTCTAAATTCATGTTGTGGAAAATTAATGGAGAAGGTAATATTGGATAAGTTATTGTCAGAACTGGATAGGTTGGGTCTAGAAACCATATATCAGCATGCATATGTTGAAAATACATCTATTACCACCTGTAACAAGATGCTCTGTAAAGATATAATAACAGCTATGAATGAAAAATTGTGCTGTGATGTAATTTATATAGACTTCAGCATTTAACAGGGTCATACACAAAACACTGATCAATAAATTAGTACAACCAGGTATTGATTTACTCTTGATAAGATCTGCATTGCTTACAAATAGGACATGGCAAGTATCATACAGCAACTGGACATGTGAAATTCTTGGTCATAGTCAGGGTGTCCCACAGGGCTCTGTCCTTGGCCCTTGTTTAGAATGCATATTTCAGGCCTTACTTTTTCATCTGAGGTGTTCTACATTTTATATGCAGATGACCTGAAATTGGCTAAACTGATTACAGGTGTTACAGATAAGGCATGTCTGCAACATAACTTGACTAACTTGACCATTTGGGCACAGGAGAATAATATGCTGATAAATGCATAAAAAACTAAGCATATGAGATTTGGGAGTCATAAACTGAAAGGTGAATATTTAATACAGCACACAGTGATTAAAACTGTAGACTTGTTTAAGGATCTGGGTATATGGATAGATTCAGCTATGAGTTTTTCTAATCATATCAACCAATTGGCTAATGATAGTTATAGAACTATAGGTTGTATAAAAAGATTTATAAAGTCATTGTTTGTTAGTTACATTAGATCCAAACTTGAGTATGGAACAACAATATGGAAACACTATAAGAAGACAAGCATGAGTAAACTGGGAAGAGTAGAGTGGAAATATACCAACGGCATCCATGGATGTGAAAATGTAAGTTATTAAGAAAGACTAAAATATCTGAACTTGTACAGTGTCTCTTACAGATATCTAAGAGGAGATCGTATTTAGGTATATAGGGCATTTAGGGGCAACTACTTCTGGTAATGTTTGGGGTTAACAAAAACTACTAGAGAATCATCAGACAACGTATGTAGAATATTCTATAGGAATGAGAAGTGCACTAACTGGTTCTCTGACAGAGTAGCTGATGCATGGAACAGACTACCAAATTACATTAAAGCAAGCACTAGTTTAAATATTTTAAGAACAGCCTGGACACTTATTATGGGAACAATTGTTTTGGTATATTGGCAAGCTAGAAAGGCATTTATGCCTGTGCTTAAAATATTTGTATATATGTATGTATGTACTTTCATTGACTGAAAACTCATTTCACTGAATTTCAAAACTATCACATGAAATCGCTGAAAGCTCAAATCACTGAAAACTCATTTCACTGAATGTAAGTACTGTAGGGTAAACAAAATGTATATGCCCTTTTCCCCACTGTAGTGCAATCCTGGAGTTAGTATATAAATATATATATATATATATATATATATATATATATATATATATATATATATATAAGGTTGCTACCCATCCCGTTGTTAGCAAGACACTCACGGGTTAAGCCACCTTATCACAAAGCCTGCTGTATCAAGTAGTGGGACCTGAAAAGTCCCACTTTTGCTATCGCACTGAATTGCCATGGAAAAGTCGCAATTACTTCCTGCTTTTTCATGGCAATTCAGTTACGTCACCAACCTGGACCTGCAGGCAAAGCTGCTGCCTGTTGGGTCCAGGTGCTTTAATTCATGCAGCAATTGGCTGCAATTCATGAAAGGGGTGGGAATTGGGGCAGGAAGAGTCCTGCAAAGATCACGGCTATAGGAGCGCTTTGTTTTAAGCACTTCTACAGCCGCTAAAAAAAGACCGAGATTTTATTTATTTATTTATTTATTTTTTATAACAAGCGAGCCAGCCAGCCAGCCATCCTCCATCCAGCCATCCATGCAGCCAGCCATCCATCCATTCATGCAGCCAGTCATCCATCCAGCCAGGCATCCATCCATCAAGCCATCCATCCAGCAGCTACTCCCACCAACCAGCTAGCCACTCCAGCCAGCCATCCATCCAACCTCCAGCCATTCATGCAGCCAGCCATCCATCCATTCATGCAGCCAGCCATCCATCCAGCCATGCATCCACTCATTCAGCCATCCATCCAGTCATTCATCCATCCAGCTGCTATTCTCACCAACCAGCTAGCCACTCCAGCAGCCATCCGTCGTACCCATAACAGCATCTCCTTCACCACTCTGGTGGTGACATCATGGTAGAGGGTGTGGCCAGTGTCATATTGACCACACCCCCATGCCCCACTTTGGTCCGCTTAAAAGGTGGCAACCCTATATATATATATATATATATATATATATATATATATATATATATATATATATATATATATATAATATAGTTAGGGGTGTGTGGGGGACTGAGATCTTTTACAGTGTATCAAGAAGACTTGGACAAAAGGTATATGCATGGTATTTTTACAGACAATATGTGCACAGGTGAGTTCATTTCAAGACCATAACATGTTTACATGACTACAACAAAAATGTATATCAATCAAAATACTTTAATATACTTTTTGCTTTGGTGTTTCAGGCCATCTTGAGATGCCAGTTTCTGTAAGCTTAACCCATCTCATCCATTTATAGGTTTTGGTTCTTGCAGAGGAAGCACATCATTAAAATCAATGTGTTACTCTCATGCCAACCTCTGTTGCAATTCTCCTCTTGGGTAGCTCATATTTGTGGTTCCCCAGATTTTCATTGAAATTTTTTCACATATTTTCCAAATATGTTACAAGCCTATAAATAGGGCACTTACAACTGTATACAGAGCTTTATTATCATTTTCTGCAGATATCCAGCTCCCACTGAAAATTCAGTTTCTTAAAGTTTGTTACATTAACTAAAACGTTGACTAAATATATAAAGAACAGTTACATGATTCTCAGCTTGTGATAAGAGAAGCCTGAGTCAATTGGTTTGCATGTTAATTATTCTAAAATTGCTACAATCATCCTTGGCTTTCTGTTAACATTTTCTGATCTTGGACATACTGGATTAAACAATGGGTGCCAGCAGAGGTGAAAATGATCATCTCCAACTTGATGAGGTGTTAAGTGCATTGGTTTCTGGCTTTGGGACTGACTTTCATTTCACTGAATGAGAGGTTTAATGCTGAGCTGTTTAAATGTCATGCATTTCAATGTATTTATCTGAATGTGTTAACTGGTATAATCTATTCATGCATTAATTACAAAGTAGTAAAGTAAAATATTGTCTAGGTGCATCACGTGGAGAGAGAGAATGCTTGGCTTAATTGTTTGGGGGTGGATTATGCTATTTTATAAAATAATGTGTGTGTCACTTTCTACAAAATTCCACTCAGTTGTGAAACTCACAGTCATAAGGGAAGGTTTAAAAAAAATGACTTTTTGTGGTTAGTGACAGTGGGATTACAAATGTCTGTCACAATTTGCTATAGGTTACTTGAATTTTGGAGTAAGTTTTACAGATAATTGCTGTATTCTGCTTTTTAAGCTGTTCTATATAGTCTGTGCAAGTCATCTGGAGAGGCAGTCAGCTTTGTAGGAGATGGCTATTTGAAAAATTAATGGGACTTGTTTAGACTACACAGATGGACATTACAGGTAAGTGAACACTTTTGTGTTTGTAGATTCTGATTTAAACTGTGTGTTATTGATGGCATCCCTTGTGTTTGGTTTCATTAATGGAGAAATTTAAGTGGCTAGTATGTATCTGATGTACTTCTGGTTTCCATGTTGCATGGTTTATATAGTGTGAATCTTTGTATTATAGGTTTAACTTTTCACAAGTTGCTAGTTTTCCTACACTCAGACTGTGCAGTAATTTCAGTGTGTGTTTGTGTTAATGAAGGAGTTATTTACATTGCTAACTGGCTATTTTTTTTCACGGATTGCTTGGGAGTCTGGTTTTCTAGGAGGTTTATCATGTTCTTTTTGCTTTGCTCTGCAAGATTTTAGCTCAGCTAAGATGATGTGGTCAACGTTGAAGGTTTTATTGTAGCTTATTAGCTAGGTATTTTTTATACAATATTTATTGTATTTTCCTTATGTGGATAGTGACAATAAGTTTAGGGTTAGTTTTGCTGTATGTACACAATGAGTGGTCTGAGCACAACTAAGGGCCACAGCTAAGTCATCAACACCGATGTGCAGCTCAAGCAAATGTCTAGCCTTCTGTGATGGTGAATATATGTGTGTGTGTGTGTGTGTGTGTGTGTGTACGCGCACATACACACACACACAAATATATATATATATATATATATGTATATATACACACACGCGCACACACACACACACACACACACACACACACACACACACACACACACACACACATGTATACGAAACTTAAAGCTTTAAAATTCACTTTTTTCACACAAAAACAAAGTAAAAAGCACTTAAAAATGGTAACCATTTCAAAACATCTAGACCCTGTAGAATAAGCCCCAAATCTTGGAGACTGATAGTATATGTAAGTCATATCTTTCAGACTAACTCCAAGATGCAATTTATCAAAATATTCCCTTCTCTCAGAGGTATGGTGATCTTGGAATTGGTATATATAAGTTAATGGGGTGTGGGGGGTGGGGGCTTGCCCTCCACATGGGAGGTGCAGTGGAGCTTTTCCCTGCAAATAAATTTTTAAGGAGAAGAGCAATTTTCGAAAGTCATTCTTTTATGTTTTCAGTCTCTTTTTTTTCTGGCTTGTTGGCACTCAGCATTTAAAGTGCTGGCATTTCAATAAAGAGCACTTTAAAACCTTTCCAGACCCATAAAGTAAAATAAACACAATTTCTCCTGAGAAAAAAATATTTTTTTATTTACTTAAAACAACTTTTCAACTTACGTTTATACATACATAGTAAGTAAGTAAACAGACACACACATTCCATGTGAAATTGTGATTTCATTTATTTAAAAAAAAATTAGCAAGCAGACACATAGGTCTCATGTGAAGTCATTGTTTTATTTATTTGACTATTTTACAATTAATGACTTATCTAGGCATACATGGCTATTTTTGATATAATGTAACAGTTGTACAGAGAAACAGTGTAAATTGCAACTGAGAGCAAATGTGATATTTTGTTGCAGAGAATTTGCTGATCAGTCACAAGGCAAGATGTCTGTAATATACATTCATTAGTTTAAAGAATACAATTACACCTAAAAAGAAAACATAAATAAAAATGGAGGCATCTGTGGATATGTAACATAGCCACTCGATTAAACAGCTTATTTATATTTATTTATATTTACACATTTTACATACATGTGCATACATACAAATATTTTAGGCATGGGCAATAATAGCCTTAAAAATGTACCAGAACAGTCATTTCCATATAAGTGAAGAAGACGTTCTTAAAAAATTCTAAAGTAGTGCTTACTTTAATATAATTAGAAATGTTATCCATGTGTCCCAAAGACATGCTGTAGGTGGATTGAACACTCTAAATTGGCCCTAGGCGTGAGTGCGTGCATGTGTGCCTTCTGTGGAAGGTTGGGTGCCGGGCTGGCAACTTGCACTGTAAAACTCCACTGCCAATCATGAGCAGTCAGGTGATCCACTGTGGTGACCCCTAACCGGGAAAAGCCGAAAGAAGATCCATGTGTCAGCTACTCTTACAGAGAACAAGTAACTACATCTCTTGGCAATATTGAAGTGTATTAACCCACCAGTTAGTTCGCACAGGAATGGGTGCGGCCGCCGTGAATGACATGCAGGAGGGCGGCGATTAAGAACGGTAATTTGCCGTGATTGACACAGAATGCACACTGTAATTCCTTGTCATGTAATTAAATGTTTAACAGGCAAATAAGCATAAACACTAGAAGGTAATCCACTTGTAATTCTGCCTTCTGCTTTCAGCTCATAATGAATCTTTTGAAAACTATTCCGACAGGTATGCATAGCCATCAGAGCTGAAAACAGCACACAAACGTGCTGCTGCCAGAAAGGCAGTTCTGAATATGCCATTTACATTTCAGAAATGGAGAAGCATTTTCAAAATATAAAAATCAATCCCTAAAACAGTGTCTATGCACATAGTGTGAAACTTCCTAAATGCTCTTAATTTATGGAATTGTCCGTCCCGCCCGTGTACATCTGCTACATTAAAGAACAATAACAATTTATCAGCATACCAGTCCATCTCTTAGTGCGATAATTCTGAACAAAGCCAAAAAAAATGAAGAATTCAAATACCCCGAAATCAGGGGCAGATTTTACACATTGCTGTTACAAACTTAGAAAGTTGACAGAACAGCAGGTTTTGAATTAGCATGTATTTCCAGAGGAACATAACGCCTGAAACTCAGTGAGAGGTCTTATTCAGTAACTCCACTCCTCAATGAGTAGCAAAAAAAAAATCAAGATTTTGTTAAATTAGCAACAAAACAAACATACAAGGCAAAAAGGGCATTCTGTGAATATGTACAGTGCAACGGTGTCTGTCAAAACATTTAAGCTTTCACAACTTTTTATCTAACCTTAGCCCACAATGCACATGCCTATTTAGACCAGGATTCTGCCCACATTCACCAAAAAAAAAAAAAAAAAATAGAATAAATAAAAAATAAAATAACAGTATCTAAACTGGCCACCTGAAACTAAATTCTGTAAATTCCAACTACATAAACATAACTTCATGCAGAGATTTGGGCGATAACCCTAACCCTGAGTAGCATCCTGCCATCACCCAGAATGATACCACAGTACAAGGACAAAATGACTGACTTCAACAATTGGCTAAGCTTCTGGTGTCATTCTAAGGGGATCCAGTATCTCTCTGCCTGGGATAACATGATCTACAAACCATGATGCTTTGCCAGAGATGGCCTGCACTTGTCGCACTTGGGATTCCAGATACTGACTAAGGCTCTTGCCACAACTATAGTGCCTTTTTAGGCAAATTTCAAATGACAAATTCACCACCATAACAGGTACAAGCAAGCAAAATCTGAGGGTAATGCTACTTAATGCTAGAAGTCTAAACCTCAAAATGCACTAACTCGAGGCACTCCTTAAAATGGAGAACATTGACATCTGTGCAGTGGCAGAGACCTGGTTCAAGGCTCCAGAGAGCACCCCTGCATTACCAGGCTATAATTCATACCACACCTTTCGGCCACCTAACCTGGACCGAAGCACTAAAGGCAGAGGCGTGTCCATATTCATTAAGGTTATCCACACATCCAGGCTAGTTGCTCAGCATAATGCATCTGAGATTATCTAAGTGCAACTAACTCTGGGCAAGACAGCAATGCAAATTGTAGCTTGCTACAGATCCCACACCATGCCCCAGAATTCCCACTCCTCATTTCTTGATACACTGGAAAATATTAGGGTACAACTTAACACCCTAATAATAGGTGATTTCACCTACCCCACCATTAACTGTGAAAACTACTCATGTACCAGCTCTTGTGCTCAACGTTTTCTGGAATTCATAAATTCAAATGCCATGGATCAACTTATCCACACCCCCACCAGGGGCAGCAATATCCTAGACCTGGTCATTACCAACACGGGCAACTGATGTTCCACACCAGAGGTCAATTCCTCGTTGGTCAGATCCGACCACAAGCAAGTCACCCTAGACATCCACATCCCAACCCCACCCCACCCCCATTAGGGAAACCACCATAAAAAATTTCTCCAAAGCCAACTTCAAGCTTCTTAAGACAGAAGTGGCAGACTTCACGACACCCATGCTGATGGACAATAGAGATACGACTGCTGAATCCTATACAATTGCACTTTATAAGCACTTACACGAGTAAGTCCCTAACAGAACCAAGATGCTATCCTCCAAAAAAAGGAAGCCAATCTGGTGGCCCCCTGCTATAAACAAACTCTACAACAGAAGAAAGAAACTGTTGCAAAAAAGAGTAAAATCCCATAATTGGAGGAACTCCGTGGTCAGCCTCAGTAAGAAGCTGAGATCCCTCATAAAATCCTCCGAAGTTCGTTACGAAAACAAAATTCCACTGATTCTAAAGACAACCACAAAGCATTCCATAGCTATGTCAAGAATCTCAATGGCAACACTCAGATCTGCTCTGAGTTACAGCACAATGGCACTAAGTATACAGACCCAACTGATATTGCCAACATCCTGGCAGATAGGTTCAGTGCTAACTTTACCCCTCTCTCATCCCCAAAAGGGCCCATCTCTGTACCGGAATAAAGCAAAGTACCTGTAATCATGGCTTCACAGGCAAAAAACACACTCTCCAAAGCCAAGAACACAGCATCCATGGGACTTGACAACATCCCAGGATGCGTTCTAGATGAACTACAGAATAAACTGGCACTGTACCTAAGTACCATGTTCAGTCATAGCCTCATCTCAGGCTTTGTGCCCACTGAATGGTGCACAGCAACGGTTATACCACTCCACAAAGGGGGAGCCACCACGGACCCCGGGAACTACTGCCCCATTAGCCTGATGAGCCTGGTCTGCAAAGCTATGTAGCATATCATCATGGAACTTATAAACAATGAAATTGGTAATATCCAAACTCTGGACCTTACCCAGTTCGGGTTTGTAAAAAGCAGATCATGTCTCCTAAACCTGAAAGACTTCTTTGAAGCGGTCACCAAAGCTGTAGATGAGGGTAAGGTGGTTCACACAGTCTATCTAGATCTCACCAAGGCTTTCAACACCATCCCCCACTCTGGAATTATAGACAAACTCACTAAACTACATATAAATCCCTATGTCACAAGATGGGTTGCCAACTGGCTCACTGACAGAACCCACACTGTGAAAGTAGCAGACTCTAAATCCATTTTCAGACCAGTGACAAGTGGAGTACCACAGGGTTCACTCCTAGGTCCTCTCCTGTTTGGTATCTACTTATCTTAAGTTCAGGCAAACACAGAAGGTCTTTGGCTAACAAAGTTCGCAGATGACTGCAAACTAGGAGCCATAATCAAAACTCCTAATGATGTGGACATCCTAAAAAAGGGTCTCACTGAGACAGATGCCTGGTGTCAAAGCCATGGCCTCAAGCTCAATGCCAAAAAGTGCATTGTCATCCCTTTTCATAAAAACTCTGTACCCATGAACTACCACATAGGTGGTAGACTACTTAACACCGAAACTGTGATAAGAGACCTTGGGACACAGGTGGACAGTAGTCTCTCCTTTGATAATCACATCGCCACATTAGTCAGGAAATCCTTCTACATGGCACACCTCTTCACAAAAGGTTTCTCATCCAGGAAAAAAGAGGTCATTGTTCCCCTCTACTCATCACTCATTAGACCCCATTATAGAGTACAACACCCCTTTTGATATGTACCTCACAAGACATCTACAACAACTGGAAAGGCCACAGAAATGCCTGCAGCTTTACTCTGTAGTATATTGCCTACTCAGAGGTGATCTCTGCCTAACATACAAATCTATGTCAAACCCAGAGCTGTTGGACATGCTCCACATAAAGAAATCCCAATCCCTCCGAGCTACACGCTCTAGGGACCTAAACCTTGTCACCACAATAAACAGAACATGCTGGAGGGATAGATTACTGTCCCAGAGACTTCCCATACTCTGGAACAAACTACTTATCTATATCAAACAAAGCTCCTCATTAGCACTCTTCAAAAAAAATCTTGATGATTGGATGGGAGATAGGAAATTCACCCCGAGGATCACTTCTGTGGTTCTGCTTGACAGGGACACAGGAAAATAATTTTCTTGGGTGGCAAAAGCCAGGGTACTGTTTGGCTAGGCTTATATAGGCTCTAGGGCCAATAGCCTAGTACCTACCTATGAACATATGATAATGAAGTGCATTAACCCACCAATTAATTTGCGCAGAAATGACTTGGCAGCTTTCAGTCAAAAGGAGGGCGGTGTACTGACATTGCTGTCACAGGCGGGGTTTGGGCGTGGCTTGCTACTGTGCATCGGGTGGGTTAATACACTTCAGTATCGCCCATCATCTCCTGTATCATCCCCTACACAGATTGTCTGATTCTTTACTACTCTTTGATAACTCTAAACATTCCTAGAGGTAGTTGTCTCTAATTACTCTTTTCTTAAGGTCTTCACGTAAATATCGGTATGAGATGGAGTAAAAAGTTCAATATTCTAATTTTTTGTAATAGCTTAAACTTTCAGATCCACAAATGCCCTTGGTATATTTTCTATGTGCTCTTTCCAATATACTTAAGCTAATTTTATTATAAGATTTCTGAATGATTATTCCATAATCTAATCTGGGTATAGTGTAACTTACAATCCATCATTTCTGATTTCCTAGACATAATATAAATCATTTTTACAGCCTATATATGTAAAAATTATCATTAACCAATTTGCTGGTATGATCAGAAAAAAAATCAAAACTAGATCTACCCATATACCCAGGTTCTTAAATGAATCCACATTTTAAATTACTGTGAGCTGTATTAAATACTCATCCTTCAATCTATCTCTCTCAAATCTCATAGGTTTTGCTGTTGATAAATTTATCTCCATATATTATTTTCCTGTGCTCAACTAGTTTGAATTACTCTAGTTATTTTGTCCTATCTGTGACAGATGTAAACTGTTTACCTATTTAAATTTATCTGCATACAGGCAATAGAGCACCAGAAGTGAAAAATGTAGATCAGAAAGAAGTAACAAAGAGCCATGGGCCTGGGTAAGAGCTCTATGGGACACCCTGACTGTAACCTAGAGCTTCACCTGTCCAGTTAATGTGTCTTTGCCATGTTCTATTTGTAAGCCTTGCAGCTATCCATCTTAATCAAAATTACATCAATAAATAGTTGTTCTAATGTAATGATCATTGTTTTATGTATGATCCTATCAAAGGCTGACATTAAGTCTATATACCTATATATTACACCACAGCACAAATTGTCATTTATAATTGCTATTGTATTATTACAGAACATCATGTTGCAGGTAGTTATAGATCTATTTTCAGCATATGCATGCTTATATAGAGTTTCAAGTCCTAGTATTTTCAATGCTGATGATACATTATGTAAAATAACCTTCTCCATTACTTTTCCATAAAAAGAAAGTAAAGTTATTGGTCTCTGTGACTCTGGGTTTGTCCTGTCCCCATGTCCCTTAAATATGGATCGAACAAGTGCATGTCTCCAGTCATAAGTTATGGCTCTCTGACTCTGGGTTTGTCCTGTTCCCCTATCCTTTTAATAGGAGTTGCACACATGCATGTCTCCAGTCTTAAGTTATGAGTCTCTAAGACTCTGGGTTTCTCCTGGTCCCGTGTCCATTAAATATGGGTTGTACAAGTGCATGCCTCTAATCTTAAGTTATGGGTGTCTGTGGCTCTGGATTTGTCCTGTTCCTCTTTCCCCTAAATATGGGTTGCACACATGTATGTCCCCAATCTTAAGTTATGGGTCTCTGTGACTCTGGGGTTGCCCTGTTTCCCATGTCCCTTAAATATGGATCGAACAAGTGCATGTCTCCAGTCATAAGTTATGGGTCTCTGTCACTCTGGGGTTGTCCTGTTCCCCTTTCCCTTAAATATCGGCGGAACAAGTACATGTCTCCAGTCCTGAGGAATCTTCTCATACTTTAGTGACCTGCTGAATAACAAGTACAATGATACTGTAAGTTTATGCTGAAGTATTCTCACGTCATTGTTACTAATTCTGTTTTATCCCTCTCCTTTGTGTCCAATGTGTTCATATTTGTTTCAATATAATTTAATTTCAGTATCTGAAGTTAACGGGGTGTTATTAGCACACCACCTTCGTGCAACTAAAACTGTTTTGAATAAGAATGTGTAAATGTATTTATAATCTGTTTTAGTTTGTAGGTTTTCAGTCCTACCACATCTTTGTGTATGTGTGTGTGTGTGTGTGTGTGTGTGTGTGTGTGTGTGTGTGTGTGTGTGTGTGTGCATCACTGTTGTATTATTGAAAACACAATTCATCGAATTGTTTCCGATAACACACTTTAGCGAAAGTGCATATTGCTGAAACTGTATATTGTCGAATACGCACTTTCGCTAAATAAAATAATTTAAAAAAAGCATAAAAAAAATTACATCAAGCAGTGTTATGTAGGGGCAAGCCCCTACACCCCCATGTGGGGGACTACTTTATTATTCTCACTCCGAGATTATACTACAGTGGGTAAAAGGGAATATTCCCTTATCCCCACTGTACCATGATGTCCAGATAGTTTCTTTAGTTGTAAATCAACACTATAAGTTGATTTACAACTAATGGTGCATGCAAACTGCATGCTTTCTTTAATTTCCCACTCCCTCTTTAGCAAAAGTGCATTTTCAATAAAATGCACTTTTGCTAAATTGTGTCTGCCGAAACACAGTTTCGATGAACCGTGTTTTGACAATACGACAGTGACCCATATGTGCCTTTTTTAGGCAAGGTTCAAAGGATAAAACCACCACCATAACAGATACAAGCATGCAAAATCTGAAGGTAATGCTACTCAATGCTAGAAGTCTAAACCTCAAAATGCACTCTCTTGAGGTACTCCTTAAAATGGAGAACATCGATATCTGTGCAGTGACTGAGACCTGGTTCAAGACTCCAGAGAGCACCCCTGCAATACCAGGTTACAATTCTTACCACACTTTTTGGCCACAAAACCAAGACCGAAACACTAAAGGTGGAGGAGTGTCCATATTCACCAAGGATATTCACACCTCCAGGCTAGTTGCCCAACACAATGCATCTGAAATTCTCCAGGTGCAACTAACACTAGGTAAGACTGCAATCCAAATTGTAGCTTGCTACAGATCCCCCACCATACCCCAAGATTCTCACTACACCTTCCTAAACATACTGGAAAATATTAAGATACAACCAAACACCCTAATACTAGGTGATTTCAACTACCCTGCCATTAATTGGGAAAACTACTGGTACCAACTCCTTTTCCCAACTGTTCTTGGAATTCATAAATTCCAACGCCCTGGATCAACTAATCCATTGTCCCACCAGGGGCTCCAGTATCCTAGACCTGGTCATTACCAACATGGGAGAAAGATGCTCCACACCAGTGGTCACCCCTCATTGGTCAGGTCTGACCATAAGCAAATCACCCTTGACATCCACATCCCACCCGCACCCTCCAGTAAGGAAACCTCCTTAAAAAACTTCTCCAAAACCAACTTCATACTACTGAAGTCAGAAGTGACAAACTTCACAACACTCACGCAGACAGGATCTGGAATTTCGACTGCAGAATCCTACACTAAGGGACTGTATGAGCACATCCACTCATTCATGAATCGTGCCATCCCAAATAGAACCAAGATGCTCTTCTTCAAAAAGAAAGCCAATCTGGTGGTCCCCTGCTATAAACAAACTATACAACAGAAAGAAGAAACTGTTGTAGAAAAGAGGAAAATCCCAGGATGCAAAAAACTCCCTCACCAGCGTCAGAAAGAAGCTGAAATCCCTCATAAAATCCTCAAAAGCTAGTTACGAAAATAAAATTGCCAAAGATTCCAAAGACAACCACAAGGCATTCTATAGTTATGTCAATAATCTAAATGGCAATGCTCAGATCTGCTCTGAACTACAACAGAATGGCATTAAATATACTGATCCCAAGGATATTGCCAATATCCTGGCAGATCGATTTAGTGCCAACTTCACTCCCCTCTCACCCCCTAAAGGGCCCATCTCAATACGAACAGATTGCCAAATTCCGATAATCACAGCCACACAGGTAGAAACAGCACTCTCCAAAGCTAAGAATACAGCATCCATGGGACCAGATGACATCCCAGGCTGTGTACTACATGAACTACAAAATAAACTGGCACCCCACCTAAGTGTCATGTTTAATCATAGCCTCACCTCAGGCTTCGTGCCCACTGAGTGGCGCACAGCTACATTTATCCCGCTCCACAAGGGAGGATCCACCTTGGATCCTGGGAACTATCGTCCCATCAGTCTGACAAACCTGATCTGCAAGGGCATGGAACGCATTATCATGGAACTTATAAACAAAGACATTGGCAACCTCCAGACACTGGACCCCACCCAGTTTGGGTTTGTGAAGGGCTGATCTTGTCTCCTGAATCTGATTGACTTCTTCAAATCGGTGTCCAGAGCTGTGGACGAGGGTAAGGAGGTCCACACAGCCTATCTGGACCTCGCCAAGGCCTTTGACACCATCCCCCACTCTGGAATCATAGATAAACTTACTAAGCTGGGCATAAATCCCTATGTCACTCGATGGGTTGCCAACTGGCTTACTGACAGAACCCAGACTGTAAAAGTAGCCGACTCAAAATCCAGCTCCAGACAAGTGACAAGTGGAGTACCTCAGGGTTCAGTCCTGGGACCACTCTTGTTTGGCATCTACTTCTCTGAAGTACAGGCCAACATTAAGGGACTCTGGCTAACAAATTTTGCAGATGACTGCAAACTGGGAGCCATTATTGAATCCCCAAATGATGTGGATATTCTACAAAAGGGCCTTACAGAAACAGATGCCTGGTGCCAGAGCCATGGGCTCAAGCTTAATGCCAAGAAGTGTATAGTCATCCCTTTGGAAAATAACATGTACCCATGAACTACCACATATGTGGCAGGATACTAAACATCGAAAGTGTGATGAGAGACTTAGGGACACAAGTGGACAGTGGTCTCATTTTCGATAACCACATCGCCAAAACAGTCAGGAAATCCTTCTACGTGGCACACCTCATCACAAAGGGCTTTTCATCCAGAAAAAAGGAGGTCATTGTCCCACTGTACTCATCCCTCATTAGACCCATTATAGAGTATAATGCCCCATTTGGGATGTACCTCACAAGACATCTGCAACAGCTGGAAAGGCCACAGAAATACCTCACTAAAAGAATCACAGGCCTAAAACAGATGCCATATGCTGACCATCTAAAAAAACTCCAGCTATACTCTGTGGCATATCGTCTACTCAGAGGTGATCTCTGCTTAACATACAAGGCCATGTCAAACCCTGAGCTGTTGGACATGTTCCACTTAAAGAAATCCCAATCCCTCAGAGCCACATGCTCCAGGGATCTAAACCTTATCATCACATTGAACAAAACATGCTGGAGGGATAGGTTCCTGACCCAGAGACTCTCCATACTCTGGAATAGACTGCCCATACATGTCAAGCAGAGCACCTCATTGGCCCTCTTCAAAAGAAACCTTGATGATTGGATGGGAGATAGGAAATTCACCCCGGGGATCATGTCAGTCACCCTGCTAGACAGGGGCCCATAGAAGTAAATATTGTGGGAAAAAATTTCCAGGCAATTGTTATGGCTAGGCTTGCATAGGCCTTAGGGCCGATAGCCTAGTACCAACCTATGAACATATGAACATATATATATATATATATATATATATATATATATATATATATATATATATATATATATATATATATATATATATATATATATATATGTATGTATATATATATCAAAATGTGGAAAATCAAAATAATTTTCCACCATTTGATCAAATCAGTTTGCCAAAAGTGGTATTAACGAATTACCAAAATTTTAGAAATGGTAACATGGAATTGACATTTGAACACCGGAAGTTTCAATGTCGAAAGTCTGTGTTACCAGTTATGTTTTTGCAGGGGGCCAAGCCGTACTGCACCTGCCACACCCCCTACATATTTTATATTCCAACTTCAAGATCGCACTACAGTGGAAAATGGGTACATTTCCTGATCCCCATTGTAGTGCCATCTGTTATAAGAACTGTGATTCCACATTAGTGAATGCACACTACCTTTCGCTAATGTGGAATCGAACATTTTCCGGATCGGCATTATGAAAACTTGAAAGCAGCCTTTCAACCTTCACAGCTTCACATAAGTACCGATCTAAATTTTGATAGTAAACCATATAATGATTTTCTATTATGCACAATATATTTATATTATATAAGTTTTTTTTTTTTTTCAAAATTTTTCTGATCTTGTCTTACACTATGTTTAATCTGTCTGTCCAGTTGTATTGGTTTGGTCTTGAAAGTTATAGTTCAAGTTTGCCCTCACTTCCATTTCTTATATGTTTATCTGTCATCTTGTTTGAATTTCAATTTTGCATTTTGCTAAATTATTTAACATTCCTTCAGAAAGTGGTATAATAATTTATTCTAGTTTCCATTTTCTATTTGTCTTGTACCATGGAGGTCAGATTGTGATTAAAGAGTCTGTCAGCCAGTGCAGTTACATGGTTACCAAAATGAAATTAATATGTAAAGAAGCAAATAAGCAAAGAGCAGAATAATGGGATTAAATTAAATTATTTCATGCAGAGATTAAGCTTAATTCATGGTACCTTAAAGTAGGGTGTCAAACCCATAGCCAGTCAGCCGCGTGCTACCCTGGACAGCTAGTAATGCTGCCCCCAAGCTCCCAAATCACATAACAATATTAAGTACGGTTTGCAATCATTGCAAATTGTACTTAACATTGTTATGTGATTTGATTCAGTTGTGCAGCAGTTCATAGTACAGTAGCACTTATCAGGATCAGGGGTAGAATTGGGCAGGCACTAGGACCCAGGACTGTGAAGTAAGCAGCCTATCATATACATGACACAATTCATGATTAGTCCTCTTACTGCCCCATTCTCTTCCTGTTCTCTGGTTGCGAAGGACAGACCAAGAGAGAGTGGAGAGACAGCAATCGGGTTAGTTACTTCTCACTTTTCACATGCATTCTCATATGGAACATTTCTTTTGTCACTATACTCATGTAAGCTAATCCAATCAAAACTTTACACTTCTTTCCAATTTCCATCTTTCCTACATTAAGAAGTAAACACATTTTAGAAGTAAGGGTTTAATTAAGTTTTGTAGTGTCCATCTTCTTTTTGCAAGGTTGTGTAACTGTGTAGTTGTGAGATGCTTATGGGGTTGTACTTCCATTCATGCCAGGTGTTATCTCCAAGGATTAGGAGGGCTTTGAGCTCATTTGTTAAACCAGAAGCTGTTTTACTTCAAAATGAGAGCTGTTTGTCCCTTCTTCAGTTTCTGTTTATATTTTCCTTAAGAAGTAGCTGTGTGGAAGGTTGGCTCCTCTACTGTCTGAATTTACCTCATATTATCAGTTCATTCCTCATTAAATTTTCAGTTTTGTGGCAAACCGTTATGGGCAGACATTACTTTTAGTTTGAGTGTTTAGATAATACTGGAAATGCATTCTAATGCATAACTTGTTATTTCTACATTTATAAGACCAATAATTAAAAACTATCCCTGGTTTTGGATCATTGTCCATCCATTATTTTTAGCTTGTGCATACATTGGCAACTACTGGAGGGGTCATTTGGGCTGATATTTCAGTTTGGTGTCATTTAAGTGTTTGTGCCTACAGGAGCAAACTAATAGAGGAGTTGTGGATGAGATATTTCATTTTTATGTCATCTAAGTGTTTGTACCTAGCTGCATGGCTAAACCACTGGAGGGGTTGTTGGGAAAAGGTTTCATTTTGGTGTCATTTCAGTTCTTGTGCATACATGGGCGAACTACTGGAGAGTTCATTTGAGCTAATGTTTCATTTTGATGTCAGGAAACTGCTTGTGCATACAAGGGAAACTACTGGTGTGTTTGAGCTAATGTTTCATTTTGGTGTAATTTAAGAGTTTTTGTGTATACATGAGCAAACTAATAGAGGGGTTGTGAGTGAAATATTTAATTTTCATGTCATTTAAGTGCTTGTACCTACAGTACATGGGCAAACTACTGGAGGGGGTTACTGGGGAAAAGGTTTCATTTTGGTAACATTCCAGTGCTTGTGCATACATGGGCAAGTATGGGAGTGATCGTTGAGAAAAATGTTTTATTTTGATGTCATTAAAGTGCTTGTGCATACATGGGCAAACTACTGGAGGGTTCATTTGCGCAAATGTTTTATTCTGATGTCATGTAACTGCTTATGCATACAAGGGAAAACTACTGGAGGGGTTGTTAGGGCTAATGTTTCATTTTTGTGAAATTTTATTGCTTGTACATGCATAGTCACACTGCTAGAGGGATCATGTGGGAAAGATTTCATTTTGATGTCAGAGTGCTTGTGCATACATGGGCAATCTACTGGAGGGGCCTTTTGAGAAAATGTTTCATTTTGGTGTCATGCCTGCTTGGCATACATGGCCAGACTACTGTAGGGGTCATTTATTTAAGAGCTTCTGCATACTATGGAGGGAGAACCTCTCTCTGGGTGGAGAGAGGACTGAGAATATTTAAGATCTGAAGTTCAACAATGGTATTACAACAAAAAGTGGCAAAAAAAAATTTACATTTTATCTTCACTTTGGAACACACATTCAATAAGTCAATTTGAAATGCAGAGATAGTCCAATGTCAGCTACCCAGGGTTTGTCTTGAGAATTTGTACTGGCGCTTTAAACATGCTAACCAAGTTTCCATTTCTACACTGATGTTTGTTGCCTAATGAAGTTCTAAAAATGTGGGGAAGCAGTGTGATTTTTTTTTTTGCAAAACACTTGACTGTTTTAAAAAATATATATGCGTGTGCATAGTATATTTCTCTTAACAGCTACACAGATTATGCTCCAAGGGTTCCATATCTGTTTATCTGAAAAAAAAAATAGTAACCAAGATGTTAGAGAATTACAATTTTAAGGTAACTAGTGGAGCCAGGAGGCCAACTTTGGTCACCAGTGAAAGCGAAAACTTTAAATATATTATATATATTATATATTTTTTATGCAGCCCCAAGACAATTCCTTTTCACTCAGTGCAGTCAAGGCAAGTGGAAAGGTTCTCTGATAGGACCCAGGAGGATAGAATTGGTGAGGTGACCTCCACAAAAAGGCCGATCATTAGTGGAGTCCCCCAGGGCTCTGGGCTGGGTCCATTGATCTTTGGCATCTATTTCTTGGATGTCAAAGCCAATGTCAAAGGCCTTTGGCTGCCCATGTTCACAGCTGATTGCATTCTGGGAGCAGTCTTTAAATCCCACAAGATGAGAATACCCTTCAGGAAGGTACAATACAGACAAATGCTTGGTAACAAAGCCATGGCTTAACACTCAATATCAAGAAGTGCATTATACTTCCTTTTGAGAAGTCTACCACCCTGAGTAACATCATCAATAGAACACCCTTAAAAGTTGTTTGATTAAACAGGGATTTGGTCTTCAACCAGCATGTGAGACTGGCGTTCTGCCTTTTGCCGGCTATGGTATTGGAAAAGATAAGTGTTTATTTCGTTGTTTTCTGCTCTTCTGTTTTATTACATATCTCTGTAATCTGTACAACTGCTTTTTGCAATCTGTGTAACTGTTTTAGTCTCCTCTTTGTTGTCTGATAGAGCTGAATATCTGTTACTGTTTGTGACCCTTTCAGCTTATAGTGAAATCTTTCATCGAGAGAGGCCTAACTGTTTTTCTTTGTGGCAGAAAGTAATCGGTCTGATTTAATCTAGCTAAAACCATTCCTGCAAAACTCTTATTTTTGATTGGATAATTGGGCTGGATTTTGTTTCACTGCCTTTAATAGCCAGTGTTTTAAACCAGTTATACTAAGCTGTTCAAAGCTGCAGAGAGACTGGCCTTCTGCCTTTTGCCCTGCTGTGATATTGGAAAATGATAAGTGTTTATTTTCAATTGTTTTTTGCAGTTCTGTTTTACTACACATCTCTGCAATCTATACACTTGTTTTTTGCAATCAGTGCAACTTTTTTAGTCTCCTTTTTGTTGTCTATTGGCTGAATATCTGTTACTGTTTGTGACCCTTTCAGCTTGTAGTGAAATCTTTTGCCTAGAGAGGCCTAGCTGTTTTTCTTTGTGGTGGAAAGTAATCAGTCTGGTTTAATCTAGCTAAAATCATAACTGCAAAAGTGTTATTTTTGATTGGATAATTGGGCTGTTTTTTGTTTCTCTGCCTTTAATAACCAATGTTCTAAACCAGTTATACTTGTTTGCTCAATCTGTTCAAAGCTAAAGAGAGAATGTCTTTCTGCCCTTTGCCCTGTTGTGATATTAGAAAAAGGTGTTTCCTTTCAATTGTTTTCAATTGTTTTCTACACTTCTGTTTTACTACCTATCTCTGTAATCTGTACAGCTGTTTTTTTTTTCAATTGGTGCAACTGTTTTTAGTCTCCTTTTCGTTGTCTGATAGAGTCGACTGTCTGTTACTGTATGTGACCCCTTCAGCTTCTAGTGAAATATTTTGTCTACAGAGGCCTAGCTGTTTTTCTTTGTGGCAGAAGTAATCCATCTGGTTTAATCTAGCTAAAATCATCCTACAAGACTGTTATTTTTGATTGGATAATTGGCTGGTTTTTGTTTCTCTGGCTTTAATAGCCAGTGTTTTAAGCCATTTATTTTGTTTTCTCAAGCTGTTCATACCTGCAGAGAGACTGGCGTTCTGCCCTTTACCCTGCTGTGATATTGGAAAAAGATAATTGTTTATTTTCAATTGTTTTCTGCACTTCTGTTTTACTAAATATCTCTGCAATCTGTACATCTGTTTTTCCCCGCACACCTGTCCAGTTTTTGTGGTGGTCTTAAATCTTGATGGCTTTGAGTTGCCCACCTCTGGTATAAAGTTGATACTAGACATTCCCCCCCCCCAGTCACATTACATCAGCTCATTCTACTGTTTATACTGAGAACTTAGCAAAGGCCCACCCCTTTAGCTTCTGAATATTGAATTATCTCATTATCTTCTGTCTCTTCACTTTCTAATAAAAAAAAAACTGTACCGCTTTCTACTTCATTTTACTGTTTGCCATATTTATTACTGCTTGTTGGTAGCCTCACAAAATTGATGACAGTATTCTACTGAATCACTGCTTTATTAGTGCTGTCTGTTACTGTTATGATTTGTGAACTATTGTTTTACAGCAATCTACCGATTAACTACATTTCATTGCTATCTACTGCAATTCATTACTGTTTAACTGCATTTTACTGCATTTTGTTGCTGTTTAAGTGCATTTCTTCATACTGCAAGGACTTTTCTTTTGACTATAACTGATTAATCTGTGCTTCATTGTGAGCTTTTCTTACTGAGTTTTTAACCTTAAAATTGAGTAGCATAGTCTAAATACAGGTCTGAAGCATCCAGAGCATCAACTGCACAGTTTTAAACCCTTTTTGAGGTATTCCACAAGTTAACTTTTTTTTCTGCAAAAAAAAAAAAAACAAGAGGAATGGTTTATGGCTCTTAAATTGTAGTTTATTGGCCCTTTGGGCAGTTTTTCTATTGCTTTCAATTTTCTGGTTTAAAATCTTGTGTTTGCGCTTGTTTAAGCTCTGCAGATTCTGTTTTGGCATCCCGCAGACTATAAGAGCAACATAAAGGAGAAAGAGAGACTTTAAAAGCCGCAGTTTTGATTTTTTTCTGATTATACTGCTTTCTGCACTTGATTTAATTCCTTTTTTCATTTAACAGCATTTATTTTAACTGCATTTGCTTAAATATTGCTACACACTCAAGTGTGCTAGCTTGCACTGCATTCGAAGTATTTTTATTACTGTTTTAACAGTTTTTTTCTGCAAAAAAAAAAAACAAAAAACAAAAAAAAGTTCTGAGCTTGTTTCCCACCTTTCCTGTTACTAGAGTAGCCCAGATATAGATTTGCTATATCCAGGACTGTTTTGTAAGTTTCTGAGTTCCCCAGACCTTTCTGTATTAGAAGGAAGCCTTCAAGCTTATCACTGGGAGTGGTAAGCACTAGGTAGCCTATCTACCACAAGAGGAGTGGTTTCTGGCACTGAAATTGTAGTATATTGGCCTTTTGGGCAGTTTTTCTATCCTTTTCAATGTTCTGGCTTAAAAGCCTGTGTTTGCATGGGTTTGCACTTATTTAAGCTCTGTGGATCGTGTTTTGGTGTCCTGCAGAGTACAAGAGCAACAGAAAGGAGAAAGAGAGACTTTAAGTGCCTCCATTTTGATTTTGTCTGATTATACAGCTTTCTGCACTTGATTTAAGTAGTTTTTTTTTCATTTGACTGCATTTATTTTAACCATATTTGCTTTAATATTGCTACACACTCAAGTGTGTTAGCTTGTACTGCATTTAAAGTATTTTTATTACAATTTTAACTGTTTTTTCTGCAAAAAAAAATGGAAAAAGTTCTAAGCTTGTTTCCCACATTTCCTATTACTAGCGTAGTCCAGATACATATTTGCTGTATCCAGGACTGTTTTGTAAGTTTCTGAGTTCCCCAGATCTTTCTGTGTTAGAAGGAAGCCTTCCAGCTTATCAGAGGGAGTGGTAAGCACTAGGTAGCCTATCTACCACAAGAGGAATGGTTTATGGCTTTGAAATTGTAGTTTATTTTCTGTTTGGGCAGTTTTTCTATCCTTTTCAACTTTCTGGTTTAAAAGCCCATGTTTGCATGCCACTCAGTACTGCTAAACTGGGGTAAGCTATTATCATTGCCAGAAAGTCTGCCCTTCAATTTTTCCCTTAGATCTTGCTAGTTTTCTTCTCTCTTGCACTTTAATTAGTTTATTCGCCTAGCCCTTCATCAGGCTTTTTGTAGCAATTATTGTAGCGCACATAAGTGCTATCAGCACTAGATGTCCTGTAAGTAAACAGCTCCAGTACTTAGTAATGATGACCAACTCTACTAGCATGTCTAAAGGTCAGTTCCCTGTGCTTTCTCCTATTAACCTGGTGAACCTGTGCATTCTGATGCAGTGTAACAACTGCCTCATGTACACAGACAGCCCTCTCCTTTTACCTCCCAACACTCAGACTTGTGAGAGATGCATTTATATCTCCAAACTGGAAGCCATGCACTCTCCAGCCAAGACCAGAATAGCTCATCAAAAGGAGAGGGTCAGCACCTGTACCACACCACATGGAACACATAGCCCTCCAAAACACCTACCATCACATCCCTCACATAAAAGCACAAACCACGCACCCACCTTCGCAGAGGCTCTCAATAGAAATCTACCCAAACAGCAGAGACCTCCAAGGCAGAAACACACTCAATGACCACAACACAGCACAAACCACAAAACATATAGCTCACCTACACAGTGTGCCCCTCAACCTAAGCCCTTAAGGCAAAAAAGCTTGCCCAATACAATAATCATAGCTGATTCAATAGTGAGTCACACTGATGTCCCACTCACTAGGTTGAATAAGGAGTAGGTAACAGTCAGCTGTCTATCAGGTGCCAGAATCCAACACATAACACACACACTCAGGTCACTCCACAAGTACAAGTATGACTGTCACTGTCAGTGTAGGTGTGAATGACCTGAGACTCACCTCCCCGGACTACATGAAAAGAGTCATGGTGGAGCTCTTGGATTATGTGGCCCAGGTATGTATGATCCTAGCCCTGAACAGCATCCTACCATTGCCCAGAATAATACTGCAGTACAAACAGAAATGATTGACTTCAACAACTGGCTAAGTTTCTGGTGTCATTCTAAGGGGATCCAGTATCTGTCTGCTTGGGATGACATGATTGACAGAACTCGATACTTTGCCAGAGATGGCCTGCATCTGTCACCCCTAGGTTTTTGAGTACTGACTAAGGCTCTTGCCACCCCTATAGTGCCTTTTTTAGGTGGTGTTCCAAAGACCAAATTACCACCATAACAGCTATAAATAAATGCAATCTGAGGGTCATACTGCTCAACACTAGAACTCTAAATGTCAAGATGCACTTACTCAAAGCACTCCTCAAAATGGAGAACATCGGCATTTGTGCTGTAATGTAGACCTAGTTTTATAGCAGCAGAAAGCACCCCTGTGCTACCAGGCTATAACTCATTCCAGACCTTTTGACCCCAGAACATGGACCGAAGCTCCAAAGGTGGTGGTGTCTCCATATTCATAAAGGATATGCACACCTCCAGACTAGTAGCCCAGCATAACACATCTGAGATACTCCAGGTACAACTAACAGTGGGTAAGAAGGAGATTCAAGTCATAGCCTGCTATAGGTCCCCAACCATGTCCAAAGACTCTCACTCCATGTTCCTAAGCACCCTGGAAGCTATTAGGGTCCAACCCAACACTCTCCTACTAGGTGACTTCAACTACCTTTTGACCCCAGAACATGGACCGAAGCTCCAAAGGTGGTGATGTCTCCATATTCATAAAGGATATGCACACCTCCAGACTAGTAGCCCAGCATAACACATCTGAGATACTCCAGGTACAACTAACAGTGGGTAAGAAGGAGATTCAAGTCATAGCCTGCTATAGGTCCCCAACCATGTCCCAAGACTCTCACTCCATGTTCCTAAGCACCCTGGAAGCTATTAGGGTCCAACCCAACACTCTCCTACTAGGTGACTTCAACTACCCCTTCATCAACTGGGAAAACTACTCATGCACCAATACACTGCCCCAACACTTCCTGGAATTCATCATTTCCAATGCACTGGACCAGCTCATTCTGACTTTGGTCTCCTAAAAACAGAGGTGGCTAACTTCATAGCACCCATATCAATGGAAAATAGATGCATGACTGCTAAATCATACAGCAATGCACTGTACAAACACATGCACAAATGCATGGAACTAGCCATACCCAACAGAACCAAGATGCTCTCCTCCAAAAAAAGGAAGCCGATCTGGTGGTCCCCTGCCAATTAATAAACTCTACAACAGCAGGAAAAAACTGTTGCAGAAAAAGGTGAAGCCTCAAGATTGGAAAAATTCCCTTATTAGCCTCAACAAAAAGTTGGGGTCCCTCATCAAAACCTCCAAAGTCAGCTATGAAAGCAGATTGTGGCAGACACTAAAAAAAAACACAAAACCTTCTATAGTTATCTCAAGAATCTCCACAGCAATACCCAGATTTGCTCTGAGTTACTGCACAATGGTACCGCCTATACTGAGCCAACAGATATTGCCAACATACTGGCTGATGGATTCAGTGCCAACTTTACCCCTCCCCCAAAGGACCAATCTCAATATCAGAAAAATGCCAGGCACCCAGCATTACTGTAGCACAAGTTAAAGCTGTATTGTCCAAGGCCAAGAATACAGCTTCCATGGGACCCAACAATATCCCTGGCTGTGTTTTACATAAATTACAAAGTGAACTGGCACCACATCTGTGTGCCCTGTTCACTCACAGCCTCACCTCAGACTTTGTATCTACTGAATGGCACACTGCTACCTCTGCGTAAAGGAGGAGCAACTACAGACCCTGGAAATTATCGCCCCATTAGCCTGACGAGTCCGATATGTAAGGCTATGGAGTGCATCACCATGGACCTAATTAACAAGGATATAGGGAATCTTCAAACTCTATATCTCACAAAATTTGGTTTTGTGAACGGTAACTCATGCCTGCTCAGCCTGGTTGACTTCTTTGAATCAGTCACCAGAGCTGTGGATGAGGGTAAGGCAGTTCATACAGCCTACCTCAATCTTGCCAGGCCCTTTGATACCATTCTTCACTCAGGAATTACTGATAAACTCACCAAACTAGGCATAAACCACTATATCATTAGGTAGGTTGTAGACTGGCTCACAGATAGAACCCACAGTGTGAAAGTAGTGGACTCTAAGTTAGTCTGCCGACCAGTCAAGAGTGGAGTCCCACATGGATCGGTACTGGGTCCTCTCCTGTTTGGCATCTACTTCTCAGAAGTTGAGGCCAACAGAGAGGGACTCTGTCTGACGAAGTGTGCAGATGACTGCAAGCTGGGAGCTATTATTAACTCCTCAAGTGATGCAGACATCCTACAGAAAGGCCTCACTGAGATCAATGTCTGGTGTCGAAACCATGGCCTTAAGCTTAATGCCAAAAAATGCGTCATTATCCCCTTTGGTAAAAATTCAGTTCCCACTAATTACCACATTGATTGGAGCCCACTGAACACTGAAGGCATTATAAGAGATTTGGAGACACAGGTTGACAGCAACCTCTCTTTCGACCACCGCATTGCCACTGTGGTTAAAAAGTCCTATGTGGCACATCTCATTACCAAGGGTTTTGCATCCAGGAAGAAAGAAGTCATCATTTCTCTCTACTCTTCCCTCATTAGACCAATCATAGAGTATAATGCCTCATTTGGCATGTACCTCACTAGACACCTGCAACAGCTGGAGAGGCCACAGAAGTACCTTGCGAAAAGGATCCCAGGCCTTAAACACATGCCATACACAAAAAGATGCAAAAAACTCCAGCTATTCTCCATCTCATATCGTCTACTAAGAGGCAATCTCTGCTTGACTTACAAAGCCATGTCTGACCCAGCTCTGTTAGAAATACTACATATAAAGAAATCCCAATCTCTCCATACCACACAGTTTGGAGACCTCAACCTCATTACCACAATCAACAAAACAAGATGGAGGGACAGGTTCATAATCCAGAGACTGCCCATGCTCTGGAATAGACTTCCCATACATGTCAAGCAGTGCATCTCACTGGCCTTCTTCAAGAGAAATCTTGGTGAGTGGATGGGAAATAGAAAATTCACCCCAGGGATCACTCCAGTGGCTCTACTTGATACTTGGATGGTGCAATGCTAGGACACTTCTTTGGTATAGGCTTGCAAAGGCTCCAGGGCCATTAGCATAGTACACTCCTATGAACCTATGTGTCCAAGGTAGTAAGAAAATCCTTCTATGCTGCTCTACTTATAAGTAAGGGCGTGGCATCTAGGTCCAGAGAGGTCATGCTACCATTATACTCAGCCCTCATTAAGTCTCATCATAGAGTATAATGCCCCAATTGGTATGTACCTGACAAGACACATGCAGCAATTGAAACATCCACAAAGGTTCCTTACAAAAAAAAGTGTACAGGCAGTAAATACAATGTCCTACGCTGATCATTTCAAAGCCCTGTCTATTTACTCAGTATCATACAGACTTCTGAGAGATGATCTTTGCCTGACATACAAGACATCACTTGACCCTGTTTTGATGAATGTTTTGCATATCTACAAAACAAACAGCATCAGATCTACTACATTAAAAGATCTCAATGTTGCATGTGAAATAAACAGGACAGATATGTTTCTCAGCAAATTCTCTTTCTCTGGAACAGGCTCCCCATCCATGCAAAAAAGTTCCTCCCTATCCCTTTTTATGTGCAACTTGGACCAATGGATGCATAACTGGACATTCACCCCTGGTCTGGCTCCTATGTCTCTCATGGATATAGGCAGTCTGTTTATCACACCTATATAAATCAAATTTGTGGGGCACATTTGGGTTGCATGGCTAGGCTTATAAGGTCCCTAGTGGTCATTAGCCTAGTATACACCTATGAACATATGAAATGTTAGGAGCTATTATAAAGCAAACTACATCCTATTAAGTGACATTTTGTCCAAATTCACTGTTCTCCCAAACCCAGAGCACACAGCTATCTATGCTTAATTACTTACAAAAACTCTCCACAAACATGTAAATGGCTGCATTGCATTGAGACTGCCAGTGGTAAGCCCAGATCTAACACCAAAAATAATCCACACTGGTGGAATCCTTATCTTAACAGACTACATAACAAAAGAAAAAAAGTCAAGGCCAAAATCAGAAAGAGCGATTTGAGACAAGAGCTCTCTGATTCATCTAAAGAAGCAATTAAGAGGTCTAATGAAGTCCAGCAATACCAATTATAAGGTCAAGATAGCCTCCCTGACTAAGGACAGTCACAAAGCCTTCTTCAGCTATGTCAGGAACCTTAAAGATAATACTCAGCAGTGTGCAGAACCAGTGGTAAATTCCACAACCTTCACTGACCAGGGTGGCATAGCAAATCTACTGGTTGATAAATCTAGCTCTAACTTCACCTCCAATATCCCCTGTGATATCTCTTCTAACATACCCCCAGCTATCAACAGGGAGCAGGTCTTGGAGGTGCTCACTAAAGCTAAAAACAGTGTTTCAGTGGGCCCTGACAATATTCCTGGTTGCCTCCTAAACAGCATAAGACATGACCTGACAGCATCACTTGAAGCACCATTCAATGACTCAAACCAGGTTATGTGCAGGTGAATGGAGGGCCACAGCAGTCATCCTTCTACATGAGGATGGACCATCAGCTGACCGCAGGAACTACAGACACATCAGTCTTGACAAGTCTTGTATGCAAAGCCATTGGACAAATTATCATGGAAATGTTCAACAAGGACATCAGGAAACTACAGACACTGGACCCATTCCAGTTTGGACACATTAAGGGAAGGTCTTGCCTGCTTAACCTGTTGACATCTTTGAGAGGGTCACCATGGCTACAGATGAGGAGAAAATAATGCATACCACTTACCTTGACCTGGCCAAGGTGTTTGATACAATACCCCACTCTCAGAACTAGGCATAAATCCCAACATAACTCCCTGGATTGCAAGCTGGCCCCTATAGGACCCAAGAAGTCATCAGGATCAGTGACACCACCTCCACCAAGAGACTAGTGACCAGTAGAGTGTTCCAAGTGTGTCTGTGTGTGTGTATCTGTGTGTGTCTGTGTGTGTCTGTCTGTGTGTGTGTGTGTGTGTGTGTGTGTGTGTGTGTGTGTGTGTGTGTGTGTGTGTGTGTGTGTGTGTGTGTGTGTGTGTGTGTGTGTCTGTCTGTCTGTCTGTGTGTGTAAATGGGTACCAAGCTCTGGAGTGAATGGAAAGTGCTGCAACACCCAGACGAGTGACACCATTTGGTTGACACAGACAGGTATTTGACTGGTGTATGAGATTGACAATCCATGAGTAGGGAAATATTTCCTTTCCATGGGGATTGTGTTATCTCAGAGTTTGTCTTTATAATTAGTGGGGAGATAATTAGTAGGGCATATTTATTTTATTTATTTTATTTTATTTATTTAACATTTGTTGACCGGGAATGTCCGACTAGGTTCCACAGAGCCTGTTTTCAGCGGAGGCCCGGGGAGAAACACTCCAGATGCATGTCTTTGGAATGTGTAAGTACTGCATGATAACTATAGGAATCAGAGGAGGTTGGAAAGTTCACAAAGAAACAATGGGAGGATATATGTAAGGCTCCCAAATATGCTATAAAGTCTAGAATATTTAGGGTATTTGCTTGGACGTGTTTGCATAGGTGTTTTAATGTCCCAAGCAGACTCAAAGAATGTTTCCTCAGGTAAATTGCAAATGTTGAAGGTTTGATGGGGAAGAAAGAAGTAAATGGGAACATATTTTTGGGGGGCTATAATGAGTTGTCAGACTTTAAAATTCCATCGCGGACTAATCTGTCAGAAATAATGCATCTGGCCATGAGTAATCATCACAAGTTACCTCACTGGTTGGATGACTTTACAGGACAAGAGGTTTGTCATCCATCCTAACTTGTCCACTCTGCAACTGACACTGTGGGTAATAGGATTTTGATCCCTTTAATGCACTCATTTTCTGAAGAAGTGGTCAGGGTTTTACAGGAGGCAAGGAAACCCTCAACCATAAAATATTTTATGTCCAAATGGAAGAGATTTTTGTTCTAGTGTCATGGTTGTAACCAGGGTCCTCTCTCAGTGTTGGTCTACTCATTTGTATGCATTGCTCCAGTCATGCTTGGCCTATTCTTCTGTGAAGGCCCATTTGTCAGCCATTTCTGCTTGTCTGTCCTTGAATCCTCATTTCATAGGTTCATAGGATGGTACTAGGCTATCGGCTCTAGGGCCTAAACAAGTCTAGCCATAACAATTCCCCTGGCTATTTCTTCCCACACTATTTACTTCACTGGACCCCTGTCTAGCAGGGTGACTGATGTGATCCCCGGGCTGAAGTTCCTTTCTCCCATCCAATCAAGGTTCTTTTTGAAGAGGGCCAAAGAGGCACTCTGCTTGACATGTATGGGCAGTCTATTCCAGAGTCTGGGGAGTCTCTGGGTCAGGAACCTATCCCTCCAGCATGTTTTGTTTATTGTGATGACAAGGTTTAGATCCCTGGAGCATGTGGCTCTGAGGGATTGGGATTTCTTTAAGTGTAGAATGTCCAACAGCTCTGGGTTTGACATGGCCTTGTATGTTAAGCAGACATTGCCTCGGAGTAGATGATATGTGACAGTATATAGCTGGAGTTTAAGGCTATCAGCATAAGGCATCTGCTTTAGGCTTGTGATTCTTTTAGTGAGGTATTTCTGCTGCCTTTCCAGTTGTTGCAGATGTCTTGAGAGGAACATACCAAATTAGGCATTGTATTCTATAATGGGTCTGATGAGGGATGAGTACAGTGGGACAATGACCTCTCATTTTGAGATCACACCATTTCTTAAAGGCATCCTGCATATTAGGTCTCCAAGAAAGCATATTCCTCCTCCATGGGACCTTAATTTTGTTTTGGTAAAATCGACTCAGACTCATTTTGAACCTGTAGATTCTGCTTCTTTGCAATATTGCACCTGGAAGACTGTTTTGTTGCTGGCTTTTACTTCTGCTCAGAAGGCTTCTCAGTTCCAGACCCTTAAAGCCATTCCTTCTTTTTTTGTTTTTTTCACAGGGACAGGGAGTCCCTTTGTACTAATCCTTCTTTTATATCCAAGGCAGTGAATGAGTTGTCCTTAAATCAGCCAGTACAACTCCCTTCCCTTTTCCCTTGTCCTCAGTCTGGTAGTGAAAAGGTCCTGTATACTCTGGATTTGCACAGACAGCTCAGGTACTGTTAAATAAAACTAGGACTACTTGTAAATCTTATCAGCTTTTTGTTTCCTTTCATCTTAGGTATTTGGGTTTGACTGTTTCTGAGCAAACTGTCTCCTCCTGGATATCTAAGGCCATTTATTTTTATTTTTTTCATGGCAAATCTCTGTCTACTTTTGTTAGAGCTCATCCCACTAGGCCTATTGCCTCATCTGGCACCTTCTTGAAGGGGTTGGACACCATTCCATCCTTGAAGTTGCTACTTGGTCTTCAGTGCTTACCTTTAATAAGCATTATATGTTGGATATGGTTTCCAGGGCAGAGCAGGTTTTGCTGAAACCATTTTATGTGGGGTTTTTTGAGGGCTGTTCTCAGCCTTCCACCTCACATTCTCTTCTTGAGCGTTTTTACTCTTCCCTTCTGTACAAATGCTGCAAGGACATCAACTGTTATGGTAAGACTTTAGACAGCTGTACTTTCTGTCACTTTGCTCCATCATCACTACCACGCATACCTCTTAACTGTCCAGATTTTCCCTGAATATCCAAATGTTTGCCTCATATTTTTGGTCTATTCCTCAAAAAAAAATAGATTTTCTGGCAAATCACTGACGACTGAAGTTACTAAATAATGACACACATTTGAGTTTCAGACTTCATATTCTACAGAAAATGCACACTAAGAAATCCTGTTATTCTAGCAACTTTCTAAGTTTATAAGAGCAGTATTTAAAATTGTCTCTATTTTGGGGCATCTGATCCTTATTATTTTAGGCTTTGTCCAGATATTTTGTGCTAAGAGGTTGAGAGGTATGCTTCATGGGATTAAGCTGGAATGGAAACAGTTTAGATGTTACCATGTAGGACTAATCTTTGTCAGTTGGAATTAGACAGTCATTAGGTACTGTTAGAATGAGGCCAAAAGCTGTACAGTGTCATTTCAGTTATTTGTTTATATATAGTAACAGTGGAACTAGAAACAAATTCATACAGATATAAAGTTAAAAGAAAAAAAAGTGTTGAAAATATAAATACAATGCAGTAACTCACTAAGATGTAGCATGTACACTAGAAAGTGCATTTGGCTAGTAGCTGGAAATCAGCAAAAAAATAAAAATAAAATGTGAAAGGAAAAGATGAGTGTATGCTAATTTTTAAACTTTGCATCACTCATGCTTCTACAGATGTACAAGCAGCCCGCTCATAAAAATAGTGCATTTGTCTAGTAATATTCAGAAATCAGCACATATCAAACTAGAAGCTGAAAAATTAACAGAAGAGTGTGTCTACTAATGCTCCAACCTTCTGTCACACACTTGCTTTATATAGAATTACTAGCAGGTCAGAAAGTTACTACACCAGGCTAGTATTCAAAAATTAGAATGCAATAAAACATGAAATGAAAGAACGAGAAATATGGTTTCCACTACTGTTTGCCTCACTCAGATTCTTTCTACAGGTAGAAGCCATGTCATGAGATTGCTGTAGTTGGCCAGGATTCACAGTCGCCACAGAATAAAATATGAAATGAAAGAAACAAAAAAACTCTGTTTACTAATGTTTTAAAAGCCTTGCATTACTGATGTGCTTTGTAGAATAGTAGCAGCAGCATCAGGTCATAAAATGCCTGAAAGGCTACTTTTCTCAGTGCATAAAATGCACAAATTAAAACAATGAATGGCTCACAGGCAGAGCTGTTGTCAGTACAACTGCAATTTGAGATGGAATTTGGCTAACACCTTTGAAACTTCCTCCAGGCACTCTTCCCCCACCCCCTCAGCCAAAGGTGAGCATGCTCAGAAAGGCAAACCTGAAATGTAAACAAAGGCTGAATCAAAACAAAAAATCCCTGGGATTGTCCCTTTAAAGCAAGGACCACAGCACAAGTCTTACTTTTACAAGGAGGCAGGATAATTTATTGTTAATGATATCATCACTGGATGTTTGAGAGAAAATTTTAGAAGGTCTGTCTGAAATGGACAGCTAGCCATGTACATCTGTCAAGTTATTAAAGATCTGCATATTACCATATTTATGAGTGTGCAAAGTGTAGCATTTTCTGTTGTGTTTCCAATGTGCAGGTATACCTTAAAAAGATAGCTTTGCAAATCATATGCAAACAGCTGTTCACATTACTACAAGTATTGGAAAATCTGAATGTGTATTTTCGTATAATGATGTTCATGGTATAAAAGAAAGCAGATTTATGTATTTATATAGTGTAGTTGATATATTTGTGAACAAGTATTGAGAGAAGTGCATGGGTGCATATAACAGATGGTTACAATATAAATATGTGCTCTTTCTTTCAAAAAGTGCCTTCCCTTAGCTTGTGTTTATACACATACTTTCATCTGATGAGACTAAATGGGCAGTAAACATAAGTCATGCATGCTAATATGCACTTTCCATAGGGGACTACCGAGCAGCACGTTTGGGTAATCAATGGCAAAGTGTTTGCGCATGCGAGATACACATTTATATCACTGTACCCCGTTTGCACATAGTTACGTGGTGAGTAAATGCGGGCTTGTGCTTCATTTATAAAATTATGAGAGGTCTTTTCATTTGCTTAACTCTGTGCAATCATGTTAAGCAAAAAGTTGCAGCAGTCAGCAGTGTGGTTAGAACTGAGTGTAAGAAACACACCTGCTGTTTAGCTGACTCTGTGTCAGCAGGTATAAATGCATTGAGGCTGCCAGTGGTAAGCCCAGATCTAACAACAAAAATAATCCACATTAACAGATTTCTTTTGTAGCCCAGAAGATACAGAGTTCGAATCCAGGTGCATCTAATAATTAAAAAAAAGTGTATTTTTAATGCAATGAAATAATTCTTTATTCTACATTCACTGTGTGTTACATTAATGCAGCATGTTTAAGCAGCATTGCATGGAGGTAACCATATCAATGAAGAGCCATTCACTGTCACTCTTCATTGGTGGGCAATGCCAAACTCCATGCAAAGACAGAGAACAAAACGTGAAGGGCTTTGTTGTGTTTACTTCACTTATGTGTGTGATGTGTGATTCTATTTTTTGACCAGATTAAAGGTGTTAAAATGGTGTAGATAGGAAAGTGGTGAAATGGGGGCAAGCAAAAGGGAACATGCCAAAGGGAGGTAGGAAAGAACCATAGCTATCCACTTCTTCAGTAGTGTAACATGAAAATATGTACAGAATATTATCTGATTTTGGAATGTTACCTCAACAAGAGCGATGGCACCAATGATATCATGTTGTATAGCCAAATGGACTAAATCAAGTGTGTCAGGAAAACATGTGTACCAAGTCCAGGGCTATGTATGGGGCCATAATTTTTTATTTATTTATTTATTTTTATGGGACAGGTGCCCATTTTTTTTTTATTTCAGTAAGAGATGAATTTTGGGTAAGGGACATAAGTACTTCTGGGTCAGGTACGTAGGTTAATTGAGAAAGCAGATGCAAACAGAACAAACAAAGCAAGACACAGGGATGATGAGGGAGATGACAGGTTGTGGGATACCATGATTGGGGTTAGGGAAAAGACAACAGATGCCCATGCCCATCAAACATGGGGACAGTGAGAATCTAGTCTCAACTGCACGACTGCCATCACTGTCCCTTTACGTGGCTGACTGTTGGAGTGATTGACATATTCTTCTATGCACCATAAAAGAGAACATCCTCTCCATCTGGTGTAGGCATGCACCAGTGGTGCTGTGCAAGACTCTATGGACCAAGCCAGGCAACTCCTGGGGAGGTGATAAAATCTCCACCTCCACCAGTACTCCCAGAGGATACCACAGCACTAGCTGACAGGGTAGTCCTACCTGATGTGGAGGGCCCAGGCAGTACAGGGGGCAGCAGAGGCAGTACTCCCAGGTTGGGTCCCAGATGTGCTGGGTGTTGGTGCAGGAGCTGCTGGAGTGGAGGAGGTTGAGCAATGGGGGTTGGCCTACCTCCATGTGCCTTTTTGTTATTTGTCAGAGACTGATGGCATGGAAATGTTTTGATGACACACAGAAAAATAAAAGAGAGAGATAAGGGTTGGGTTAAAAGAAAAAAAAGAGATATAATTGGTAGCATCATATGTGACATACAATGCAGTATCACAATAATAAATTATATTATCTCTACTTTTACATTTAAGTATACTTCTTAACAACTACAAACTAAAATTAAGGTTTGCTCAAAGTAATCCTTGCAATGTGCATATATTGCATATATGCCTGGTCCAATTATACAACTTAAGCTAACAGCAGGGCATTCATGTCACTTTTGTTGAACTTAAATTATGTAATATGTTTAAAGGATTTTACTATATATTTATTACTTGTGCTATTTGAACCCATAATGTCAGACTACGGTATTATACTTAACTCCTAAAGTTGACTTGTACTGCATACTGAAGCATGCATGCTTGTTTTTACAGTTAAGCTATGAGTGCATAAATTGCTACAAGTGTATAGAAGAGCAATACGTTAGCTAAAATTACAGTTATGTTGTGCTACATACATACCCCTTGTTTCACTCAATCTCTCTGGACACTGACCATCTGTATTCACCATAATCTCTCAGTCGGCTGTGGAATAAAGAGAAGCAAACAATAGAAGAGCCTTATGCATTCCAGTCTTGTCTATATGCAGTTTTATATCTGCTATAATTCTCTTTATCAGTATAGTTGCACGACTATGGGATGTCAGCAGTCCTGAACTCATCCAGCCACTGATTGAGTGTATCCCACTTGCCCCTTTTCAGGTCAATAAAATGATGCCTACACTGTTCTCCACTGTTTAGAATGGCAGTTGTACTGGAGACAGCCTTGGTCAGACTATTCCATGCCTCAGACTTGTACTAGAAGCCAGAATAGTCCCCTTGCAAGAGCCTGCAGCTGTGGAACCTTACAAGGAGTTCAGTGAAGATTCTGGACTCCTCAATACCCCACCTTTTCAACTTAAATCAGGCACCTTCCCTTCTACCACCAGACATGTCTGGGCAGAGAAAACAGCAATAGTTAATGATTTCCCACCAATGCATATTATCACATTCACTGGTAATGTGCAAACCTAAACAATGATGTCAGCCACATTTGCACAATCTTAAGCAGGGAGCAACAGTGCCAAACAGAGAATAAAACAGTTTTTGAAATTGGAAGGTTAATCTGACACTTGCCATTAATTTGAGGTCTGTTTGCTGATGTAATTGTTTGGTGATTTAACTTTGCAGGTATGCACTGGGGCATAATTTTTATGACATGACACATTTTTTTTGTGTGGCTTTACACACTGATAAAATAAATTTTTACAATGTTGGATTCAATCCTATGCATAAGAGACAAAACATTTTCCTTTACTGCAGTGATGCTTCATCTTTGTCATAGAACAAGTGATTCTCAGACATACTCATGAATTATATATATAAATACACATGACAAACTGAGGGGTTAACCTTGTATGTTTGTGACCTGATAAGTTCCTGGTTTATACATTCATGTATGCATGAGTATTATTGAAGTCTGAAGACTACCCACAGCCAGAGAACACCATTATAATTACAGAAGCATAGTAGTCAGTGTATCCTCAATCACACAAATAATGTATATGAGCTGCACTGCTATACATACTTATTGTTATTTACAATTAGGTTTAATTTTTTGTGTGTTTATTAAAATTGAGTGTACAACCCTTAATAAAACTGTGAGTGTGCAATAATTTTTTTCATGTGAATTTTAATATAAGGCAAAATGGAATAACAGTAAAACATATTTGAAAGTTGTTGTATTAGAACCCAGAATAATCTATGCTGCAGCCCTACACTTACACCTGCTGCCACAGAATTAGTTAAAAACAGTTGGGTATTTTCATATTCATTATTAACTTCTTTGTGTTAACTGCCATGTGACACCACTTACAGTGTTTGCATAGCACCCAACATACTTGATAGAATGTATTTGTTTTTAAAGTGTCTACTGACTGCTTGTTGTCTGCAGGCATTCTGGGCCTGCAGGTTTTGAGGAAGGTTGCTAACTGCCACGCAATGCTGCTTAACAGGTTTGTATGATGGAAAATGAAAGATGCATCAGTGTTTCCTTTCTGAAATTGAGAATGTCTGCATCTTGTCTGCAGGAGTTCTGTTAGCTTCATGTGTGGGCCATCAGTTCAGGTTGTGTTAAGCGAAAAGCAAAGATGAGAAGCAAAGCTAAACTTTTTTATCTGTGTGAGCAGTATTTTCTAGGTTTCATCCTTAAAAGACAAATGTGGGACTTGAACCGTGACTACTGATAATATATACTGTGTCGATCACCATGTTTAGCAGATATGCTACACATACACATAATTCACAGGTGGAGATTCTGTACTGATTATCATAGAAGTACATTACATGACATGTATTTATCCATTTTCCATGTTTGTGCACTGCTCAAATACTGGTATTAAAAACAAGCAAAAATTAGATCAAATAAACAACATTACAAAATAAATGTTAGTGCACATGAAATATTTTTGCATAAGTCTGGATTTGAACTGTCACACCAGTGATCCTACAAAACACAGTAAGGGTGTTTTATCCCTCTTTGCAACAGAAACAGCTTTGCAACAGGAATGAAATTCATTGTGAATGCAAGCAAGTCACAAATAATCCACAGTATTAGCAACAGATAAGGCACATATACACATCTGAGTTTTTTGTACATTTGTTAATTTCAGATGTAGTAAAATGAGTAATTACACAACCACTTATGAGAAGTATTTGCAGAAATGCAGCTCTGTCTTATCTTTACATGGTGTTAGTGTTTCTCTTATCTGATCAGTAAACTGAGACATGCAGTCTGTAAGGCATTTAATATCACTGTCCGTAAAATGTATGAGAATATTAAAGGGCAATGATATACACTTTTCAACAAATGCAGGGGAGTTTGGATATTACTGAATAGAAATGGAGAAATGTGTAATGCTTACTCACATTTACTTCTACCCTTTGTAAGTCTAACCTGGCTGACAAACTCACTGAAGGTAAGGGAGATGAATTGCTGTTGTGTTTTCCTTCTCCCTACCAATAATCATTCATAGTTGTAATCCATTAGCAACAAACACTGAGGGAGTGTTTACACCTGCTATACAGAGCCAAGATATTGGGAATCAGCAATTCTAATGAGTTCACACCTCATTTGCTTCTTCACCGTGCTCACAGGCCTGAATCTACACTATAAAAAGGGAACCATGTAGTTAGGGAAGCTGAAGGTGAGGAGAGTTGTATATGAATATAAAGACTACTGATCTTGATAAGATATGATTGCATGTTCAGTTATATACTGGATTTGCTCATGTCAGTAAGAAGTATATATATATATATATATATATATATATATATATATATATATATATAAATATATATATATATATATATTGTAAAAATAAGGACTGTCAAATATCATGCAGGAGTGATGATGGTTATTAACTGCAACAGGTCTCCAAATTAAAATCCTTTTACAAAGACGCCAAATCTCTATAATTCAAATCGAACTGTTCGAATATATAACAGAATCTAAGATGATGCAAGGCAGATTCCAACATAAAACTCCACTTGTAGTTAAAACAAAAGAAATTTATTTAGCATATATGACAAGTAAGCGCTTTCACCCGTAGGCTTTATCAAACTTCAACAGCTACTGGTATTACTATTTGAATTTATAACGCTTACAAATCCATCTAATAGGTTAATTGATCCAATTAAAACACATCCAATTACATTTTAAAGAAGTATTAAATTTTTTTTTTTTTCAAAAAGAAACTTTATGTTAAATAAAAATAACTGAACAACATTGCACAAAATACATATATAAAACCTATCAAACTATAAAGGCTGTAAAAACGTATATTAAAAACAAAAACAAAAATTTTTAATACTCCTTTAAAATGTAATTGGATGTGTTTTAATTGGATCAATTAACCTATTAGATGGATTTGTAAGCGTTATAAATTCAAATAGTAATACCAGTAGCTGTTGAAGTTTGATAAAGCCTACGGGTGAAAGCGCTTACTTGTCATATATGCTAAATAAATTTCTTTTGTTTTAACTACAAGTGGAGTTTTATGTTGGAATCTGCCTTGCATCATCTTAGATTCTGTTATATATTCGAACAGTTCGATTTGAATTATAGAGATTTGGCGTCTTTGTAAAAGGATTTTAATTTGGAGACATGTTGCAGTTAATAACCATCGTCACTCCTGCATGATATTTGACAGTCCTTATTTTTACAATTTAATTGGTGCCGGAGTGTTTATCTTCCTCATGGTTCGTGAAATATATATATATATATATATATATATATATATATATATATATATATATATATATATATATATATATAATCTATAGTACATTGACAAACACTTAAATGTTCGAATCTCTAAAGGTCGAATTTTAGAGATTGAACATTTAAATGTTCGAAGATGTCTAAAAATTAAAAAAAAAACTAAAGGGTGTAATCAGGGGGCAAACCCCCCTGCACCCCCACACCCCCCACTACTTAAATATACCAACTCCAAGATCACGCTACAGTGTAGGGAATGGAAGATTTTCCATTTCCACACTGTAGTGCACTGATATGCATGCTCAGAGTTGGTATATTTAAGTAGCAGGGGGTGTGTGGGGTGCAGAAGGGCTTGCCCCCCTGCTAAAACCCTTTCCTGTTACTTTTTTTAAATTTTATTTTATTTCATCTTCGAACATTTAAATGTTTGATCTCTAAAGGTCGACCTTTAGAGATTCAAACATTTAAGCATTCGTCGATGTAATATAGACCCTATATATATATATATATATATATATATATATATATATATATATATATATATATATATATATATATACACATTAGCAAATGCAACTTTTTTCTGTATACACTTCTCAAACATTTACTCATGGCATAAGCATTTTTTGCAGGGCATTTTACTTGCTCAGATGCACAGCCTTATTAACTTTCCTCACGCATGTTCCTGTTAAAACAAGTGTTACTGTCAAAACTGTTTCTCTTTACACTCTTCTGTGTTATTTCAGTGAAATGTAAATGTCCTATATTATCAATGACACAGGGGAGTGCTGGGCACGGGTACAGGTGGAAGTGACTGGTAATTGTTATGTCTTCTCCTTGTTTATTTAAATGTACTTTTTGTAAGACACTAAATTTGAAAATATGTGCATTTCCACACAATAAAATGTGTTTAGCCAATTTCTGACAAATGTGAGGCTATTCATTGTTTTAATCTTTGCTTGTCTTTAATATGTAGAAACTTCAACATTCTTCCAAATTGGCAAAAGATATACAACAACATTTTCAGTTGTACATGTTGCAAATGTAGTAAACTCAAAATTTTGATATGAAACAGGATGCACAAACTCACTATCCAAATAAATGTACTTACAAAAAGAACAACTATAACAGGGGATGGTAGATTTAGTATTAACTACAGAGCTTTTCTTTTCATGAAGGTCCTTATAACACAGATACTGCTTCAGATTTCTTTCTTTCTTTCTTAAATATAAACCACGAAGAGTCACCCACTATTTTCTTTACTTCTCCATCATATTCTAAAATTATTATTGACTTAATCTGGGGGGGTACCCCTATTAAGTTTTGCATTGCACCCCAGTAGTCTCATTGTTTCAGATGTACTATTCTCAAGAGAAGATATGTCATTGCTTAGTAGGTAAGATAGTTGTTTGTTAGCATTAACCATCTTCTTATCATAACCTCTAGTATAAAAGTCATTAGTCATGGTATTAATTCTGCAGTAAATCTATGTTTATTAATATTAAGCCTACTGGCCCTTAGGAACTGACTCCTTGCAACACTATTATAGATGTGTCTAGGATGCATACTAGTATTATGAACATATCTAGTGGTCTGAACATTTTTCCTTTGTATTGAAGTATGATGTTCTCCATTGATAAGTACCACATTAATATCTAAGAAATTAATATTCTGAGTGGAGTAAGATAGTTCAAATTACAAAAAATTAGTTGTTTGATGTAAGTAATCAACAAATGCTTTTAAAGACTCTATGCTTCCTGACCATATCAAAATGTGTCGTCTACAATGTGCTTATAAAATTTTACACTATCATTTAGATACTTTATTTGACCATTTACAGTCTTATATATGTAAAGTTCTTCCCAACTACAAAGTATTAAATTAATATAGCTATTAGCCACTGGGTCCCTATAACTATGTCTAATAGTTAATGAAAATCTCATCATTAAACATAAATACATTATTACTAAGCACTATGTCCAATATCATACAGATCATTAATATCTTGGTTGCAGAGCAGGTATGATGGCATAAAAATTCTCTTATATACTAAATACTCAGTTCATTTGGAGGCACCATGAAAATGGACTTAATGTCTAATGTGGCCAGAATTAAACTATTTGTATTTTTCTTTTTGGCAAGTCACTGGTACAAAGCATTAAGAAAGTAGTTAATATCTTTAATAAAACTGTCACTATATATTAATAGACTATGAAGTTCTTGTTCTATATATTTAGATAGAGGTGTAGTAATCCATCTACTGCCTGATATAATGGATCTCATAGGTGGTGTAACTAAGCTTTTATGTATCTTAGGCAAACCATAGATGACTGGGGTTACTGGATTTGCTGTATATAGAACTTTATATATGTCTGGTGTAATAGAACCTCCCATTAATAAGTCATATAAGAAAGACTTCCTCTGATAAATAATCTGTTTCAGATCAATGATGGAAATTCTCTTTAATGTATCAGTATCTAACAACAAATCCTACATCCATTTTGTATAGTCATCAACATTCATTATAACAACCTTATCACCTTTGTCTGCTAGCTTTATAATGATATCAATTCTAGCACATAAATCTACAAATTCTGTCTTTTCAGTTTGTTAAAATTATAAAACTCGGTCTTGTTAGTCTCAAAAAATACTCTCTTTCATTCTCACACATACTGTAGAAAGCTTTAGTAGTAGGTGTACTATTTGGAATAGACGTACTTGCTCGTTTTTGCTGCCCTTCAAATTGAGATGAATTATTTTTAAACATCAGTCTCAAGTCTATATTTCTAAAAAAATAGTCTAAGTTCTGATAATCCATAATTTGAATTTCCGTCCACTGATGACACAAAGGACAAACCTTTATCTAAAATGCTAAGCTCTGTTTCATTAAGCACAATATTAGATACATTCAGAACAGTATAAACTAAAGAGTTTAGTTCTTTGCTTGGTTTCTTGTTGGTCTCCAATGAGAGTAATTTAATGATCCCTTCTGTGTTCATGTGGCTCATCCTAAACTCCATTTTCTTCCCTGGTTCTTCCTGATGTTCTGCTTTTTTCTCTCAAAAGAGCTGGTAGTTCTATTGGCAAATTCAATTGAAAGTTAATTGCTTCTAAAAAAAACTGCTTGCTTAATTTCTTGCTGTATAGTTCATTTGAAAAGACACTGTGTCTGCCGTATTCATAACTTCCAAGTTAATGGCAGTGATATGAACTGCTGAAATAGAAGTAGAAGGTTTTTCAATCACTGTATTACTCTCAAGGGGTGGGAAGTCATCTAAATTATCTACTGTGTTTCCCACACATGCCGATTGGATAGATCATTCTCTACCTACAGCTGTATTTCTATAAAAGAAGGGACTGTCACAGGATGAATTGTAGAGTAGTTACAAAGATGAATTTCACCTGCATTAGAAGAATTAGGTTATAGCATCCTCAGCCACTGAAAAACCTTTCCGCTTTTAAAGTCTTGCAGATCTGTTAGATTTTTTTTTTTTTTGCAGCAATTAGTTTATTCTAAAAGAGTTCTAATTTTTCCAGCATGCATTGGAACTCCTGGAATACAGAACTAAATAATGAAGAACCAGTAATCTGGTTTTCAAGATTCTTGATATTATCAGATAATTTTGTCTCAATAGGTGCAAAAAATTCATTCATTAGCTTCATATAGCTAATAGAGACTTGTAAGTTAACTTCTTGACATCTTTTTAATAATATAGGATACTAGTTCCTCTATGTGGGCATCTTAACAGCTCTTAAGCCCCTAGGAACAATACTTAACTCTATATAGGCAAGGAAGCTGAATCTCTGTCACTGCAGTTTCTTACAGAAATGTACAAGAGCTTCCAAATCAAAAAATTGCTTAAGCAATGTTTTTCTCTCATCATTTGAGACAGCATGAGTAGCAGATTCATTATTTCTCAATTTAAGTAGGGAGACAAACATATTCTCACCAAAAGAAAGAAATCATTGAAATTTAATTGTAGAAGGTTCAGGCTGCATTTCCATTGTATAAGGATGGAAATATAGAAGGTGTGCTGCCAAACAAGTCAAAAAGAAATAGTCCAGAAAGAAAAAGATAGTAAGGCAGCTAAATGGGCCAATATGGTGCTTCAAAGTAAATAACTAACAAAAAAAACAGGGTCCAACTCTTTGTATAGTTAGTTTAATCAAGAACGCAAAGCTTTTAAGCCACTAAAGACTCTTCATCAGTGTTACAAAACCAACTTCACTAACATCATATTTAAATTAAAAAACAGCCTATCAAAAGCCAAAACAACAGTCACATGACATAAATTATAAATTAAATATATTAAAATAAACAAGTAAATAAAGTTTATAATATAATGCAGCACAACAGACCACAATATAAATACTAAGATAACAATTCAGACTTAACATAAAGCTAAGTCACTTAACTTTATCTCTTCAAAGGGATTTTGCACTATTCTTTATATTAAGACCCAGTGGTCTATTTCTTCTGAAATAGTTGATCCATCTATATTCTGTAACGTCTGCCTTATTAACTATGTCACCTCCTCGTTTATTCAAATGTACTTTTTGTAAGAGCCTAAATTTGAAATTGTGTTTTTTTTTCACTCAATTAATTGTGTCTAGCCAATACTTTACTTTCTGTTTTCCTCCAAAATTTCTGACAAATGGGAGGCTATTCATTCTTTTAATCTTTGCTTGGTTTTTAATATGTAGAAGCTTCCACATTCTTCCCAGTTGTCAAGATAAACAACATTTTCAAAAACTTTTTTTGAAATTTTTTCAAAATTTGAAACACCTTCTCCAACCATATGCGAATACTCATCAACTCCGTTCTACACACAAAACCCTCCTGCAAGTGTCCAAAAGCAAACACAAGGCTGGGTATTCCCTCTGTTCCCACCACATTTCTAAAATCAGGAACAACATTCTCCAACATATTTTAAACATCACAGCCATAACTCAATTTAAAAAACACCTAAAAGGCTATATAGCAACTGGATCTGCTCCTGTATCAACCCTGACTAATCTCCCCCTATATGTTTTCTTACCTAACCTGTGATTCTATACTTTCATCCCTGATGCATCCCCTTTCCTCTAAATCCTTTCTCCTCTTTCTCTCCTTATACTAATCTTGATTAAAAGCCAATTCCTTTCTCTTAAATACCTTCCATGTAAAAAAAAAAAAAAATCATACCTCCATAAACAAAGTTTTATGATGGTTATTTATCTATGTGTACTATCGCTTATTCTACTTGTTGTTGCTCTAAAATGCCAATTGTACATTTGTATTTCTCTTTTCATGTCAATGTATTTGCTCCTTTTATATTAATGCCTATGTAAATTGACTTATGAAGCTTTTCTCCCGAGGCCTTTGTTGAAAACGGGCTCACACCCAAAAGGGCTATCCCGGTTAACAAATGTAAAATGCATAAATAATAAATAATTTTCAGTTGTTCATGTTGCAAATGTATTAATCTCAAAAATTTGATTTGAAACAGGATGCACAAACTCAGTATTCAGAGTAATGTACTTACAAAAAGAACAATTATAACAAGGGAGGGTAACGTTGCTATTAACTACAAGCTTTTCTTTTCATGAAGGTCCTTATAACCTAGATACTGCTTCAGATTTCTTTCCTTCTTACATATAAATCATGGGAGTCACCCACAATTTTCTTTGCTTCTCCATCAGATTCTAAAATATTGCATCTTTCTTATTATTGACTTAATCAGGGGGGATGCCTATTAAATTTCATAATGTAACCCTTTGTTTCAGATGTATAATTCTCAAGAGAAGATAGGCCATTGCCTAGCAGGTACTGTTTAGCCAGGCCTTCTCTTTGTGATATTACTAGTTATTTGTTGATATTACTAGTTATTTGTTAGCATTGACCATCTTCTTATCATAACCTCTAGTATAAAAGTCATTAGTCATGGTATTAAGTTCAGCAGTAAATCCACTTTCACTAGTATTAAGCTTACTGGCCCTTAAGAAGTGACTCCTTGCAACACTATTATAGATGTGTCTAGGATGCATACTAGTATTATGAACATATCTAGTGGTCTGAATATTTTTTCCTGTGTATTGAATTATGAAGTTCTGCATTAATATCTAAGAAATTAATAAACCCAACATATTATCCATAGGAGACTCCATTGTGAGACACAGAGATGTGCCCTTTACCAGGCTGGATAAGGAGAAAGTCACAGTTAATTGTTTGTCAGGTGCCAGAATCCGCCATATCACCCATGCACTTAAACAAAAAAGAATGCACTCAAGTCTCTCAACAACAGGTACTGTTATGACTCTGTCATAGTCCATGTTGGCGTGAATGACTTGAGATGTACCTCCCTGGACTATATGAAGAAAGACATGACCGAGCTTGCTCAATATGTGTCCCAGGCAGGTATGACCCTAGCCTTAAACAGCATTCTACCATCACCCAGAATGATGCCTCAATACAAATAGAAAATGACTGACTTTAATAATTGGCTTAGTTTCTGGTGTCATTCCAAGGGAATCCAGTACCTGACAGCCTGGGAAGACATGATTGACAAACCAGAATGCTTTGCCAGAGATGCCCTGCATCTGTCTCCCTTGGGCTTCAGCTGCTGGCAAAGGATCTTGCCTCCACCATAGGGCTTTTTTAGGCAATGCCATGAAGTCAAAACTACCAACATGAAAATGTAATCAAAATGCAAATTAAAGGTCATGCTGCTAAACATGAAACTGCAATAATTGCAAGCATTCATAACCTTGGAAGATGCTCACGTTTGTGCAGTCACAGAAACCTGGTTTAAAGCTGCGGAGAGCACCCTAGCCATACCAGGTTACTCATCCTATCATACATTCAGACCTCAAACAGTGGTCAGCAAAGCAAAATGAGGTGGAGTTGCAATATATGTAAAAGGCATACACAGTTCCAGGCTGATCAAACAGTATGACTCACAGGAGACACTCCAGGTGCAGTTAATCATTGACAGGACCCCTATTCAAATCATAACTAGCTACAGGCCCCCAACTTTGACTCAATATGTGCACTCCACCTCTCTGAACGTCTTTGAATCTATCAAGATTCAACCTTTTAACCCTGATCCTGGGTGACTTTAACTAGCCAGACATAAATTGGAAGAACTACTCATGCCAAAACACAAATGCCCAGAGATTCCTTCATTTTGTTAATGCAAATGCCTTAGACTAGCTGGTGGACACCCCCACAAGAGGTGAAAATATCTTGGACTTGGTATTAACAAACAAGAGTTACCACTGCAGCATCCCTACAGTGTCATCCTCCCTAATAAGATCTAACCACAAAGCGGTCACTTTCGAAGTCACCATCTCCCCTGATGCCCCCCAGATAGGGTCAAACAAAAAAACTTCTCCAAAGCTGATTTTAACCTCCTGAGGAAAGGTATAAATAGCTTCACAGCCCCCTCCCCCTCCATAGGAACTGGCACATATGTCCAAACCTACACCAAAGTACTATATGAGTATTTATATAGCTGCATGGAATCAGGAGTACCCAACAGGACAAACCCTCCTCCTCAAGCAAGAGTAAACATGTCTGGTGGACATCTGCAATAAATAATCTCTATATTAAAAGGAAAAACAATTACTGTCCAGGACCAAGAAGGAGCAGGTGCCTAATTAGAAGTAATATCTCCTTACCTTGAACAAGCAAATAAGAGCACTAGTGAAATCCTCCAAAGCAAACTTCAAGTCCAAACTGGTCACATCTACTAAAGACAGTCACAAGGCTTTCTTCACATATGTCCACCAATCTCAAGAGAAACATCCAGATCTGCTCAGAACTGGTGGTCAAGGACACTACATACACAAATGTTATAGATATAGCCAACCCGCTGGCAGACAGGTTCAGTGAAAACTTCGAAAAAACATCCAAGAAAGCTCACTCCAGATATAAAACTTAAACCACTTTTATTTTCCACTTGTATCACAACATAGGTAAGCGTTTTCATCCCAAATTCAGTTTTAACAGAAACTTCATCAGACAAACCCAGAAATCACAGTCACATCTATAAATACACCTAAAACATAACATCACTTCCTGTAGCATATTTAAAGTGATAAATCTTCAAAAAAACATTTTATAAAATTACATTCATAAGGCCAGCAGAATACTGAATCTGTTTGTAAAAAGTTCAGTCTTTCAGTTTCAGCAACACTTCAAATCATTTTTAAATGTCTTGATAAACAAATATGCATCTTAAAAAAATAAAAGGACATATAGAAAGACATTTTTATTTAAAATATAAAATATAACACCCAAACCAAGAACCTTCGATTTAAGAGGCTAACGTAGCAAGTGAGCCACTTATCTACTTACCCCTGGATTCATGAAGCTTGCGCCAGGCGCATGCATAGCGTAGGTATTATAACGCCAAATATGGCCGTCGAGCGATTCAGGTATGATCCAATTCCACGTGCACTACCGGCGTACGCCAGATCTGTGCAGCCCCCGGTGTAGGTATGCTAATCACCCCATGTGCAGTGTCGCACCATGCAAATGAAGGCATATAGCGATTCATGAAGTGGTGCAGGAGTAGCGTAAGCCCACGGAAATGTAAACCAAAAAACACGGTTTACATTTTCCCAAACAGAACATCGGAGCTATGCAAGAAGGCCAGACCCAGGTATCACAATGTTAACATATGCCAATGGCGAAATACACAGCCAATGGCATAAGAAAAGATGCACAACATGTAAATAACAACATTTAATATCATGTCCACAGTAACACACAGCACAACCGCAGGGCATGTGTGCGGAAGCTGTAACATAAAGAAATAATATAAAAATGTCATAAAATCGCAATGTAATAGAAATCAGGTTTACAGCATAATACGCAATGGTAGGCATGGAACACCACAACCAAGGTGCAAGAGTTGCTAAGGGCTTGCGATAGTGCTCGGCGCGGTAACTATGAATTAGTAGTCAATGCCATGCAAATGAGGCAGATAATACTGAATCGCAAATGTCCTGCCGGATGAAGGTTGTACCATACGGCGCAGTGGTATAACACCGAGGAGTGGCTCACAGGAGATACATGACATCAGCAGAGGGGTGTGCCACCGTAGCAGTAAGCACATTGGAGCATTGCAAATCTGGCCTGTCTGTTGCTAAGCAAAGCTGCAGGACAGGGGTGGGGAGGAATCGTTTAGCTGAGAGCACACATGGTGCCTAAAAGCGCATGTGTACGAGGATGAAAACGTGCCCAAAACCCAGTAATCGGATGCACGTGCTGCAAACAATAGCAGAAACAGGAAGGTCAGGGGAAGAAAAGAAGGAAATGCGGAAGTAGGGTAATTGGAGTACTAATGAGCAATCAACACCAATCAACCCACGAAGGCAAATTGACGGCAGTTGACAAGTCTGCTTGCAGAAACCTGCAAAACAGGATAGGGGAGGCATTTGAATACAAAGAAAGGAGGGGAAGTATTGGATTTCAAAGATAGGAGACTTGACACAGCAGAGCAAAGCAAACTGACAGCAGACCGGCAGTAGCACACATAACGCAAGATACGCCAGGTCCAGGAAAGTACAAATGAAAGTAGGCTGCAGGATGTACGCCAGAAAATGGTAGGTGCAACGTGCAGAAATGTAAAGGGAAGGTCAAGAGGTAATCCACGGCAGGCAAATGAAATTCAACACCAAAGGCACCACAATAGTAGTTCTGGGAGTAAAACACATAAGATAACCTGTAGCTACGATCATACATACACACCCTATGACATCATCAGTGTTCACAGCACAATAGTATAAAGTGTGAAAGCACCCAACACACACCTGTGTATTCCCAAACACCGCACCATAGGTGTAAACACACGGGGAACTTTTAAAATGTACATGTTGGGAACTGCCATAGCTGTGATTCATCAGCATGTGTTAGAGACTGAAGGTGTTGTGGAGGATGATGCCGACAACCACCGCAGGCCTCGGAGGAGAAGGAGAGTGTTCAGACCAAGGGTAACCTACCAGGGGCTACATGACCTGGAGATAGTAGAGCATTACAGGGTGGACAGGGACATCTTACAGCAAATAGTGGAGCTGTGCCAGCCATGCCTGAGAACCAGAAACAACAGAGGGGAACCCATCCCAGTGGACACGAAGGTATGTGTAAGCCTGCGAATACTGGTCACAGGTACCTTTCAAAGGCCAACTGGAGATATAATGGGTATCTCACAGGCATCAGCATCCAGGGTACTACACCAGTTCCTGGATGCCATGTTACCACATGCCAATGAGCAGATATACTTCCCCAGAACTCAGGAGGAGTTGGCCAGAAATATGCGCCACTTCCACCGTGTGGCACAATACCCGGAGGTACTGGGTGTGATAGACTGCACGCACATACAAATCAAGTCACCACCCGGTGAGCAGGGTAGGCGCTACTTAAACCGCAAGGGATTCCACTCCATCAACTGCCAGGTCGTGTGCAATGCCCAGGGCATTATCATGGATGTGTGTGCTGGCAGCCCTGGAAGCTACCATGACTCCCATATCTGGCATGCCTCACAGCTGTATCAGGTATTTGTCAGGGGGGACATCCCACATGGCCATATCGTGGGGGATGCTGGCTATGCACTGGAGCCGTGGATGATGACTCCCATCAGAAATGCACACACACCCATGCAAGAATGCCATAATGAGGCACACGCACAAACCAGAATCATCATAGAGCGTGTGTTTGGGATGCTGAAATCACGGTTCCGGTGCTTGGATACATCTGGTGGAGCCTTGCAATACTCTCCAGGCACGTGTGCCCACATCGTCATAGTATGTGCCATGCTACTTAATATGATCCTGCGGAAGCAGCTGCAGCAGGGACAAAATGGTGAAGGCCCTCATAGCCCACCGCAATTGCCAAGGCCATTACAGGCACAGAGGGATTCAGACCATGAACACACTGTGCCAGCCCCAGTAGGCAGACGGAGGTGTGCCCAATATGCCTACACCTTGGCAAAGAGGGAACGTATAGCACATACTCTGACAGTGTAGGCCCCTACTTACTGACACCTCTCCACCTGCACACACAGTAAAATGGATGGCACACAAACATGACCACCTGTAAATTGTAATGTATAGGTGGCCCAATGTGTGACTCCTACATAGGCAGCCCTCAAACATTGTAAACACAACAGCCAGTAGAACATGGAATGGCAACACCTGAACAGTACATGAGTCTTACAGCATATGGTGGTGCTGTGTGCCTGTCACGTTCCCCGCCAGATATATATATACATATATATATATATATATATATATATATATATATATATATATATATATATATATATATAAATATATATGTACACATATGCATATATATAATACAGATAGAAAGGGCAATAGAGGGATATATGGTGATATAGATGGATTCAGCGATATCTGCAAATATAATAGATAGTTCAACGACATTCATAACATCTTGGAGGTACAAATAAATAGGATACCGCCAACCATGGAATGTGTAACATACCGACATGCGTAACCACGAGGCTGAAAGACCGATAGAACACAGTACCAGAACAGTACATCCGCGAGTAATAGTATGATGATATGAATGGACAGTTAGTCACCGCTGCCGGTGTCGCGGTCCACGTAGGTACTGTGTTCAACTGTGTCTGTGAGTGCCGTAGTCTGTGTAAGTGTGCATTGAGGGTGCCATGTGCGTCTCTGTGTGACTGTAATGTGTGTGTGTGTCCGCAACATGTGTTTGTTAGTGCCAAGTCAGAGACAGATCAGTACGGTAGGTGTGGGTATAGCTAGCCGTAGGCATACGGTTACTACCTGTCCCACAGTAGGAGGGACAGCCCCACCCTGGGCAGGTGTGTCCTGACATAAAACAGTACAAAGGGCAAATGTCCAAGATGGTAGGACATAAATATGTCCCATATATAATGTAGCAATCGTATTTAATAGTTATGCCTGTATGTAAGAAACTTAAATGTTACATGCAATATGATAAGTAGCCAAAGTCACACAACAATAGGTATGTAGTGAGGATAAAAGTATGTGCTAACCTGTGTACTAACCGTGGCTACGTGTTGGCCTGTAAACACCGCTTTGTGTCCCGCAAGTGTCCAACAATGACCATATGAAAAGGTGGCAACTCATGGCAAACAGGCTCTTTTAACAACACAACCACAATGACTGCAAATATCTGGGACAGAAATACAAGGGATAGCTGTCACTTACACATATCCCTTGATATATCGCTGCAATTACAGAGGTATACAAGTAGCAAGCTCACCTGCAGACGATATAGAAACCAATTAACAACGGCCCAACGTACAATCCCGTAACATAAGTCTACTAACTGTTAGCTCTCTAATTAGGGACGGAGCCCACACACATATATACGGATTATGTAGAAATGCAAGGACCACAAACCTGTATATTTTACGTACAACCACCGGCATCCCCCACACTAGAAACTAAAGCAATACAGACTGTAATAGCAGCACAAACATCCAGTCAGTCAATTACATCTGCAGAACCCTCAACATACTATGTGAGTGACACAATTAAAGGCGTCATGCAAAATTGCAGGCGTTGTATAATGGAACAAACAGCCATGTTACAGGTTTTGATTGCAATACTCCGTTATCAGACGTTGGGATGACAGGTACACCCACATGTTGAACCAAATACTCTACCTGTCACTCACAATCCACAGGGGACATGAATCCAAACTATACTTGTCTCTATGCATAGCAGTTGCAATTACACATAACAAAACACAATACAGACCGTCTCCCCAAAGGTAGGGCAAATAGGCAACGCCCAAGTGGAGAATCCAATTATACCCCACTGCCGCCACGTAATTGACGAATGGAGTAGCTGCACAGCTGATATGCAAGTAATTAGTCACTCAGGAACACCAGTTGGCGGGATGAATCCACATGTTTCAGGTATCGACGTATATAAGGATGACTTGCCAGACATTCAAACCGTATGCTCATACCGAATACCAGTTGAAACACTGTGAGAGAGATAGAAATGAAATGCCATAATGACAACAAGGTATGTAGAACGCCCGATATGTAAGGTTATGTATAGCATGATCTGTATTAATTAGTTTTACTGTATGTATAGACTGGTTTGCATTAATTAAACGTGTCCGCAATGCATAAAGTGGGGAAAGGTATTTATGTAATGATGTCTTGCTGAGCATACTAACGCTTGTAGAAACTGTGCGTCCAGCAGTGGGACACAAGGTACACAGCACAGACACCACAAGGGATGCTACATATGGGTGTTAAACAGAGCAATGCCATACAACCCGCCGTCAGTGGTAGGGTATGTCCAACAAGGACGTGCCATAGCAGGGGATAGTATATGTTGATATACTGTCACAGCATGCATGTGTATGGGCATATAATGTTAATGACATATGTAAGGTGGTCCTGCTGTGCAAGTATGCTTTGCATTATGGGATACTATGTGCAATATGTATAATGTATAGTATTATAGGTAGATATGACAGATAGTCTACACAGCATAACAGGCATATCATGCATACCACAGGTATCGTCTATTGGTATGTACAATAACAGGATACATATGGCCTGTAGGTATGGGACATAGTAATAGCATGATAGCTAATCTAAATGGAAGGGCTACCAAGTAACCATGCACAAAGGACATGTAATAGCTTCACAGGTGCATAGTGGGGTACTATGCAGTCTGGCAAGTCCATGTGTAAGCACAACGACAGTGTTCACACTAGTGGCACCTCTCTAGGGTAGTGTCCTGTGAACAGCAGAGCCAGGTGTCACCTGCACCTCTGCACAGTACAGCCACTGCAGTGATCCCAGGCCTACATGTGTCTCCCAACCACCAAGGGAGGTATCACATGAACAGTGCTACTGAGTGTCCCTGCGTGATGTACATAGGACTTATGTTCCACAGCATGGTGAGTGTCCGGTTTGGGAATGTAACCCACAAGCACATCCCACTCATTGTGGCGTGTGTGCACATATCCATGGGCATGTTGCTCACAGTGGCCTCTGCTTATGTCGCGTATGAGGAGTATATCCATCAATAATGTTGTGGACATGGGCCCTGTCTGATCAGCAGAGGTCACCCCTGAGTATGTAGTATGCAAATGTGTACAGATGTGGTGTCCGTAGTGCAGCCGCATATTTAAACTGTCGGACCTCAGTAAACGTCATGGCGTGTTAATGTTGTGGCATGTAAAGCTGTAGCTGTTGTGTAAGGTACACCCTAAATGGGGTGGTGTACCCTTGAATGTGTGTAGATGTCTTGAGTTCAGAGGTACAATGGGTGCCTATGTACCAGCTACACACCCAGTACAGATAGGTGTGGCCACGTAGAAGGATATCCACGCCACAGTGGCAATACGGTAACCACAGGAGTGGGTGTGACATATGTGTGTACTGCAAACATGTACAATGTGATATGTATGTAGGGGACTACCATCCATGTGATAGTCAGTGGGTGAATGGTGTAATGCAAAGGTGATGTGCATGCACCTTGTGTCATGCAGCTTGATGCCATGATAGTCATATTATGTATCTGTCACAGCGACACCCGTATGGTTGGAGTCAGTATCAGCTGGTGGAGCAATCATGGCACTTGGGGTTTGAAACCTAGGCAGGGAAAGTCCCCTGTTCTAGCCTGTTCCACAGGGAAACATATACTGAACATGAGGGGCCCTGTGACTGAGGACCGTGGTATGCCAAATGTACCTGACATGTAGTAGGTACTATGGTATGCTGGCCTCACTGTGTGTCCTGTCCATGAGCCACATAGCATAACATCCTGAGACACAGGGTACGATTTGCAGGTGAATGTGTATGTTGTCAATACCAGAATGGGGAATGGTGCTGAAAGGCAATGAGAGGACAATGTAGGATGTGTGGACTCCCGTACCATCAGCAACTGCCCTGGTAACTGTATGAAAGGAGTCCACCATGTGTAGGGGCCATGCTCTGGCCTTAACAAGCCCAACCCGGGTGGCAGCAAAGGACAGCCCAACAATGTCTCTGTGAATGACGTCCTTGATGATGTGCCCCATAGCCATGCAGAACAGTCCAGTCAGGTGTGTAGGACTATAGTCCCACTCGTGCAATGCGGTGCCACCTGTGTGTAGTGTGATAAATGCTGCTGTGTGCCATTCAGGGGCTACAATGTCTGAAACAAGGCTATTACTGAATATGGTGGCCTAGTGGGGAGACATGTAATTCAGAGGTTGGTGGACATCACAGCCTGGGACGTTGGAAGGTGACATGGGGCCAGTGTCCCAGGACATATAGAGTGTAGGTCAGTACTGTGTAGGTGTGACCACAGGGACACCACAATGTTCATGTATGGATTGCGGCCCTGTGGTGAGTGAGAGGGTGTAATGTCAGCATTGAATCCATCCTCCAGCATGTTGCCAACAACACCTGGGTCTGCAATGTTCCTGAGTGACTGTTGTATGTGACAGCAGATGTGGGTGTTGCCATCGAATACTGACATACCACCATAATGCCTGGTGGTACACCCCAGAATGTGTGGCAGTCATGGAGTATGTGATGAGGGACCCTGTGGCCCCACCACGGCTGACCAGTGAGCCACCCTACACATGGGAATGTACACCACTGTGCAACAGCCTACACCTCTGGTTGTACATCATAATCATATGTCCATGGAACATGACCACCAGAGTGGCGTCTGTTATCTGGTGTGTACCATCATGGCTCTGTGTGGAATAGCATGATCCATGCAGTTGTGTACATGTTAATGAAGTGCACTGGGGTATGTGTCAGCATTTGTATGTGCATTGTCCATCTGCATGGGTGTCATGATGATAACAACCGCTGTCAGCAGACGTCTGTAGTAGGTGTTGTAGTACACATGTACTGTGTATGCTGTGATGGGTGTGTTGCCGGGATGTGGCTAACAAGGTCAATTAGCATATGTTCGGAATCCACCAATGAGGGGATAACCCCAGGTGTGTAACACCAGTCACATGGTGGTAGTGTTCATGCCAAGGGTAATGTAGGTCTTGGAAGTGGTGTGTATGGGTTGATCCAGCAGAGCGGAGGGTATGACTCATGGATGTGTCGGTACATGAGTGGCTATCCCAGTGAAGTGTGGGGTAGTGTCAGCCACACATCAGTAGTAGCTGTCTGAGGCCCACTGTCCACTATACCAACATAGAAGGTATGTTACCCGTGGGGTATGATGTTGACTCTGTCACTTGTTACAATGTGTATAGCAGTCCCGGACACAGTTAGTTGCACGTGGAGCACCTCTGATGCATTGTGCTAAGTAACTTGCCAGGATGTGTGCAAAACATAGTGGGATATGGGAACCCCTCAGCTGTGGGTGTGCTGGTCCAGGTATGTGCCTGAAAGGTATGGTCTGTTAATAACCTGTCATTGCAGGTGTGCTCTGCAGAGCCTAGAGGCAGGTCCCAGTCACTGCAGAGATGTTTGAGTGGTGCATTATAAGGTGTGCCTTGCCTGCGTGCGTCACAGAGGAAGATGCAAGCATTGTGTCACATGACCCCATGTCGTGCCTGCCAGTTACCGCCCTGCCGGTGACAGTTATTGGAAACTGTGCAAGACAGGCAGTATAGAAGCAGCAAGAGCCTTACATTGAGCTGTACTCCCAGGGCTGACAGGTGCAAGTCATCTGTGCCACAGCATTGTGTTTGACCAGGACAGTCATAGCAGACAGATACCACATGCCTGTGGAATGACAATAGGAGCATAGGCAACTGTTGAAGTGACACAGTCTGTCATTGTACAGTGGTATCGTGTCCAGACGAATGCAAAATGCTCCCCAGGGCTAGGCCCACACCCTCAGGGCTATAAGACTGGTGAGCTATTGCATGTCCCTGCACACGTAGTCTGTGAAGTGGCATCACAGGGCAGTCACACTAACATGGAGAATGACAGTCATATCGTACCTGGTGAGGTGTGGCATGGGTGCACAGGTTATGTTGCAGAAGCAGTTACCCGACAGCAAGATGTAAGCGACTAACGCCTTGTGTAGCCTGCTGTGTGGAACTGCAGTGTGACTCCCTACAGAGTCAGCTATGACTGGTGTGTTGTGAATGTTATAACTCACTATTGGCTGTATGTGATGGGCACACATGAGTCTGTGGGCTATAAGCTGGTGATGTTGTCTTCCATGATGGGGGCTACCTCTGGTGCCTACAGTGAGTATGGAGATGTACTGCATAAGTTGTCCTCGTAGGTGTGGCCAGTGGTGTAGATCATGTGAGAGTATGTGATGGGTGGAGTGTGTTGCGAATGTTACACATCCCCAAATGACTGTCAGGTGCAGTCAGGGTTGGTGACAGCATTACCCCCAGCCATTGCTGTCAACCTCCTGTCCCCAAACTGAGGAACATTAGCCCTCATACTGCATGACAAATGGGCAAAATGTGGAACACTTACAACTGGCTTACTAACAGCTTCAACTAGGAAGGGCATATGATGGCTAAAATAGGCTGGTCTTACGTATAAAAAAGATATTCCAATGAATTAATATGATTCCCATCTATTTAGCCATGGCTAGCAGGTAAACAATTTACAACAATGAATGTATGACAGACCCTTCCAATGTGGAACCTTGAGGAACATGCACCTTTTAGAACCCCAAATGAGGTACATTCCTCGTAATGAGGTACACCTGAGAGCTATGCCCCCAGCACGGCTGCAGAAGTGCATCCCCCACAGGCTGTAGTGCCGTATGTTAGCAGGTGAGCATTGAATGTGTACATGAGACAATTGCTCTATTGCCACATGTACGACATATCCCTCATATAGACAGGCAGTAGCACTGGTGCGTGACAGTTGGACATGCCTGTATATACAACCATGTCCCACAGGATATGTGCGTTACGTGTGTACAACAGCTGTCATACCTTAAGCAAGCTGGGAAGTTTAGGACAGCCAGTGTACCTATGGGACATGGTGTGGAATGGGTGCTATAGTAATCAGTAGCTCATGACATGCTCACAAGTTCTGAACAAGTGCCTAGCATGACCATACAATACAGATAGGGTGTTGGATAATATCAACCCACAAGTGTTGATGACAGTCATTTAGGGTGGCACCACACTATAACCCTGCTGAGTATGGTGTGCATGTCCATAAACCATTAGCACTATAGATGTTAGCAGTACAGATGTACAAGACAGCACGGATATTTGATTACAAATACCTTTGCATGTCACAGGAGTGTTCCACCAGTGGCCTGTTGACAGACTCACAACTACAAAAGGTGCAAGAGTGACATGTGCACAGCACACCAGTGCCAGCTACAGTAGAACAGGGTTAATATGTTGTACCCCACCCTCATTGTAGCCCATACCACACAGACAAATGTTAGGCATCTGTGTATGTAAGGCTGTGAATGGCCATGACCTATCAGTATAGCTGTGTCAGTGTTGTGAACAACATACAGAATGGGCTGTGTGGGTGAGGTGTGTGACATATGTGCACAGTCTGATGGATGATACCAGCAGTGTCACCGCTAGGTGAACATCCCTGTACCCATAAACTACTACCTAGGCTGTGGTCAACATTATGGACACTGTGTAAGGGATGGTGCTGTGCAGTGCACCCCCCGACATGGTGGCGTCTCCAGGCCCCTTAGGTAGTCATATGAGGTACCCATGTCATGTCAGGGTGCCATCCATGAGCACGGAGATCACTGGACAAGCATATACAGCACTGTGGTGACCAATATTGGATCACATACCACCTGTAAGGGGTAATGGCTATGCATGGATGTGCGATACCAGCCTTCACAATCCTCACCTCCACTATGCAGCATGCTGTCTACCTTGCAGAAGGACATTTGCTACACCATGATGATGGACATGCTACATGTCCATATCCTGATCTATAAGACATATGTCATGGACAGCCACCGTCCTAATACTAGGATCGCCACAGGCTGGACAGATCCCTGTGCCATATATGTGACATACTCCCGCCATACCATGCAACCCTGTCCATCAAAGTTGCACATGTCATCCCAGTCATACATGGTGTGATGGCCACATGGTAGATGTACTATCAACTGACTGGATCAGTAATGTGGCACTGATGCACCTTGCGGTGGCACAATGGCTATCTGTTACAGCTTGGAAACTGTGCCCGCACATGCTATGGTTGATAACCATCCCTGCAAATGTCGTCTGACTAGCCATTGTCCCATGTCTATCACATGTGCAATACAGGCGATCCGTGGCAGGATGTTGAACAGTTGTACAGTGCTGTGTAGATGTATATGGCAAAACACATGCATGTACAGGTGTCCATGCGTATGTGTGCATTGTCACTGCTCAAGTCCATTACGGCTGTGTCTGTGTTGATATGTGACATATACACAGCATCCAGGTCAACAGTAGTACCGTGGACACATCCAGGCATGTGCAGATAGGTAAGAACACAAGTGCAGGCAAATAGACATGCCCACAGCAAGACAGCATTTACATGGAGTATGAACACTGTAATGAGGTGACACACATATACGGTGATGATATCCAATGCATAATGGGTGTGACATGTGTGACACAAACACGTCAGTCGTGTCAGTGTCATGATGCTTTGCAAAGATAACTGTGCAGATGTAGTAGATGTCATAGAAATGTATGTGCAGCAGTATCTCTGTACATCTCTGAAACTGTGACCTGTCACCATCATTATGTCTTACAGATAATGCCCCGTACATGCCTCCCAGCATACACCCACCAGGAGGATGATGTCCTCATCCCACAGCTCCATGACAACTATGACTTGTTGTTCAGCCATGTGCCACAGCATGCCCAGCAGCGGGATGACCTGTGGCAGGATCTACGCAGGAGGGTGAACGATGTGGGTGGCCATAACCGCACCTACCAGCAGGTGCGCAGACACTGCATGAACCTGGTACGACATGCAAAACAGTGTGCCACTGCAGTCGCCAGGGAACAAGGTGGAACAGATGGTGGGCCACCAACCCAGCCCCCACTCACACACACCGAGGAGCTACTGGCCAGTCTGGGGACACCCAGGGAACAGCATCCAGAAACACTAGCTGCCATCGTGGAGGTGGGTGTCTCCCAACCAATGAGCCTGGAGTTGCCTGGTAAGTCAGTACTGCACATATGGCTATTATATCCCATGTAGTTGCATGTGTCACTGTACATTATGTAAAGTAACAGCATATGCAAGGTATGTGGACACACATGCTGCATACTACAGTATGCTACGTTGTGTATGCACACATGTGCATACTATATGCTATTACACAGGTGAATGTGTTCACATGCACAGTGCAACCTGTGGCTGTCATACAGTCATGGATAATGTTCATACTGGTGTGTCACCCCTATACAGGTACCTCTGGCATGCCACACAGACATGGGTCCGTTGCAGGTGAGACTGTCATCAGTATCAGGCATGTTACAGTGTAGATCTATTTGCCATGTGGCCAGTTAACACTTGCACACCTGATGTTTGTTCCAGTCACGATATGCAGGTCGCACCACCCTTCATTCACACATGCCACCCATGTGCAATATATACAAACGTAATGATACACCGACTTGAAACCACAGTACTTGTCACTGCGACATGTGTGGTCAGCTGTGCATACAAAGGTGGAGGTGTTCTACAATGGAGGCATATGTAGTATGCATTGGAACAAAATGTGTGGTACGCACACAGTACCACACAGTGAGCTGTGATATGGGCAGCCCACAGGTGTCACCATTGTGTCATATGCCCCTGCATTGGGTGCACACATTGTGATGTGCCACCTGACATGTCCCAGACATGTAGTGTTCTGTCTGCAATATTGTCACACTATCGCATGACCTATACCCCACATACCAAACATACAACCCATTGTCTGCATAGCCCTGTGGATTGTGACATATCTGACATCTATGGGTGTATGTCATATGGGACAACACAGACATGTGGAACAGATGCCCATCACACACGATTGGCCAACACATGTGCACACATGGCCATGGGGGATGGCCAGAGACATGTAGCCACACAGTACTTGGGATGTGTATACACCATGTTGCACATTGTCCACACATGGTCCAATTATAGCCTTAGTTGACCGATTATACAGTTGATGTGGTACACTGGACAACCTAAAAGCCTGTGCACAGCTACTGGAGGTGTCACTGAAGTCTACCATATACGATCTGTTGAACATCACGACTGTGTTGCAGTTATGGCTATGCAATGTGTACATATGATGCATTCTACAGCAACATAGATGCCTCATGTTGCCATGCAATGGCACAGTGTCTGTACTTCACACTGTATAGCAATGTAGACGGCTCACACTACCCTCCCATGCTCATGCACATTTGCTAAACATGCATTCTATCTGTAGGGCATACACACAACACTGCCATGTGAAGCCCATTATGATGCTGTACATGTGTCAGGACACCATTGTGTCAAACATGTATGCATGTTAATGCACATGTCAGCAGATTACATGTCAAGGTCATGTCAGCCATGTGCACTGTTATCCTGTTCTGAGCCACATGGTGTATCACGGGGATGCATGCATACTACCATGATTGTGTGAACTGCATGGCTACTGATATGATACCTGCTTGCTGTAGTGTGCACCCCAGGGAGGTATGCTTACTAACACTATTAATGTCTGAGCTGCATGCCCTCTGCTGTATCGCAGGCATGCTGCATGCCATCTGACAAATCACATGCATGGTGTGTCTGTGTGTGTCTGTGTGTGTCTGTGTTTGTGTGTGTGTGTCTGTGTGTTTCTGTGTGTGTGTGTCTCTGTGTGTGTGTGTATGTCTGTGTCTGTTTGTGTGTGTGTCTGTGTGTGTGTGTGTGTGTCTGTGTGTGTGTGTGTGTGTGTGTGTGTGTGTGTGTGTGTGTGTGTGTGTGTGTGTGTGTGTGTCTATTGTACTTTACAGTATTTCTTTGCATTCACAGGTGATGTAGGTGCGTTACCCTCCTGCGGTCCATCTGATGTTAGTGTTCCCACAGATACTAGCGGTGATGAACATATGCATGAGGTACAGGCAGGGTTGTCAGGGGCTGAATCTGTGCCAATGGTTACCATCCCAGCTATGTCCCCCTCTTCCCCGCACACAGTTCTGCTGACAACACATACCGCATCACCAGTGGCCATAGAGGAAGGACAGTCAGCGTCTGTTAGCATGGAACAGGAATGTGTGGTGGCTACAGAAGGTGTGTCTACACACCATGGTGTCAGTGTAATGACTGCAGATGTGCCACACAGGCATGTGGCCGGTGCTGCTCATAGGAGGACCTCTGGCAGACATGCACCTGCAGGACAGAGCGCAGCAGCTGGTATCACCAGACGCATGTTCCAGACTGTAATGGCGGCACAGGCACATGCTGAACGGCAGAAAAGCGAAGGGCAGAGGCTGCAGAGGGCTGCTATCCATACCCTAAATGACAACATCCAGGCATTGGCAAATGCTCAACAGCAGATTGCTAATGTTCTGGATAGGCGATTAGGTGAAATGGTTGGAATCCTTGACCGAGGCATGGCAATCCGCGAGCAGGAGCTGTCTGTGCTGGAACACCTGGTAGGATGAAGGCATAGGCCAGCAACACCACCTAGTGTAGGTCAACGTGAGCGTGCCACCTCACATGCCCGCTCCCATAGTGCCAGTAGCAGTGCAGCTGGTTCTGCGCTATCAACACCAGGACACAGCAGGCCACGTGGACGTGGCCCTGGACGGTCTCAGCGGGGACACGGTTCCAGTGGACATGTGTCGTCGGACAGTAGCCACTCTGTACCTCCACCTAGTAGTGCCCGTGCAACCCCAGGCAGGCACAGGTCACATGGCCATGGACGGACACAGTGAGCTGTACAACCTGCTCTGTACAATCTGGGTCTGTCAATTATGCCCCGTGTAGGCATCACAAATGGCAGAACTGTGTACATACATACACACACATAGCAAACACAACTGTAGGGCTCCACAACATCCACATGCATTCTGCACAGACATGTCCAGTCAACTCACCGGCCCTTACACACACACATGATGTTATCCATTGGTGCAGCCTATGCCCCTGGCAAACATATCACCCTGTGCATATGATGAAGCCTGTGCCACATCCCTGTCATCCACACCATCGGTGCAGGGTTATGCACAAATATTCTGATGCACAGGGTGAACAGCATAGTGAGAGGTGTATGTAATATTACCTGTGTATGCATAGTGAGGGATGTGTATGTTGCAGTGGTTGTGTGAGAATACTGAGAGATGTGTATGTGACATAGGTTGTGTACTGTCGACATGCACCAGTCATACCATGTAGTGCAGGTGCAGCATGCATTGTGATGTGTTCACGGTATGTGTCTCGGTTACATCTGTAGCACCATGTTGGTTGTGATACCCTGGTTCCCTCCTATGGTGTACTTGCATGTGCCTACAGGTAGCAGTGTTTGCAGTCCCCCACGTGTAGCTGTGGATTACTCACAGGCACGTCTGGCAATATCAGCATGCTACATGTACCCTCAACCTGACTGTTGGACACCCCAACATGACACAGATGTCCGCACATATACTGCACCTGACGCATGTAGTCGATGCCACAGGCTACACTGGACAGAGACATGACATACATAGCAGGACACATTACAGGTATGGTGACATGGTGCAGGGGTTGTACACAGCGGCCCGGCCAATGATGATGTGAGGTGTCACTTGGTAGCTGGAGGCCACACTGTGCAGCAGTAGGACCCTGTAACAGTACGGGAACATGGCCACATTCACGGGGTGTACACCACTATAACGCACACCCCATAGTGTGCAGGTGGGGACCCTTGCCTGTGTGGTCATCACCCTCACAGTACTATGCACCCACACGACGTGTCACAGAGAAGGGACATGCACAGGTAGCCAGTAAGGCTGGGACCTATGGCATCAACAGGGTTGTGCAATGCATCACCATTATGGGTTAGTCACCACGTGGGGTTAGTGATCATTTCTCACCGTATATTAGCATACACCCTCACACCAAGCACCAGACATAAATACAGACACACACACACACACTGTGGTGACCACACATGTGTATACGGACAGCCGACGTGTGTGATGCACCACACCGGCCGACGTTATGCTTCCCACACTGACTTATGTACAGATCTCTACAATGGTGTACAGGGATGTGTAGCAACTGGGACATATTCCCCGCGATATGTGGCATCCCTGGTCACACAGTTGGACACACATGGCAGTGCTGGGAATGATACACCTGCCATAAGATGACACCTTTGATAGACATACAGCGGTATTGATTGCATTATGTGTACCAACGCTATATCTGGCAAATGTGCTGCTATATGCACATGGGAGGTTGTAAGTCTTACAGGTGCCATGTGACATATAGTTGTTAATACCTGACCGCTGTGTATGCATTATGTCAGCACAGTCATGTAACAGCGACATAGCATACTGTTTGCACATGGCATGATAGGATGGTGTGTGACACAACTGTGAGCCACCCCCTGCACACATACATCTAGACAGGTGGTTCACCACATTATGTACACACATCCCTCCATACGTGCTGTTTGTATGTCACCGTATACAGGTGTCAATGATGGGTCTGCATTGTGTCTGCATGTCGTAGGTAGGTGCAACTATGTTACGGACATCGGCCACTGCACATGCATGGTTGCTGCATGCACAGTACAGATGTCACATGTGTCTCCTGTTGCCATGTTTGTATGCATTGCTATTGTTGGACATGTGTGTTGAGATACATAACACATGGACTGCGGTATGATATCATGGGTGTCACAGGCGAGCAGTACAAGGGTATGTGTCCCGGTCAACACTGCTACCCCCTGTAGTGTGAGCATTCAACAGACATGGGCCCACCTTCCATTCGCGTGTGTAGCATTGATTAGGCCAGTGATATGCACGAGGTACATCAAAGGCTATGTATGTATGTGTTGTGTGTGCAGTCCATTCACACATCCTCACAATCACATGTATGACATATTCAGACGTGTGTTCATTGGTGTACAGCAACAGTCAGGTGTCACAGCTGTGTAAGGGCCGTGGTATGTGTTGAGCCGACCTGTTCATGTATACTGGTATCATTGCAATGCATAACACCTGTTGGATCCCTGCTGGTACATGTGTACTCTGCACAGCTGGTGTACACCACTGTACAGCCCAGTGGTCATGTGTCACATGGTGTTGTGGGACCGTAAGGCTGTGTAGTGCTGCACTGACGACATGGTGCTGACTTGACAGCTACAGTGTACACTGCAGTGTGTACGTGTGTGACCTGCACCTGTGACAGCTGTGATGGCAGCTGTGTGTGTACAGGTCACTGCATGTGTGACCGCCCTGTGCGTGATGACAGTTATACCTTACTGTGCCCTTCTGTACTGTGCCCTTCTGTGTGTACACTCCATCTGCATGCAAGATGGCCCTTTGCAACAGCTAAGTGTATGAGCATGCCCAGTATGCTGTTGTGTAGATGGACACACAGTACATTTCACACTGTGCCCTTCCGTGATTAGACTCCATGTGCATGCAAGTTGGCCCTTTGCAACTGCTAAGTGTGTGAGCATGCCCAGTACGCCATTGTGTAGATGGACACACAGTACATTCCAAACAGACGTGTGATACTAAGCGTGTGGGCATGGCCATTGACATCCTGTATAGCCATGGTGGTCATCCAGGCAATCGATGTCCATTTTCAATGTCACGATGGATGTCTACATTGAACACACTGGTTGCTCTCTCGAAGGGTGTACTGTCTGTGGCGCATCCAGTATCTATTTAGTGTTGTAGTGCTCCGTAGATATTTAGTTGGCCCGATGACAGCACTGCCGTGTTTGTGTATGTCTACCTTGGGACAGTAATATGCTTTCAGACTGCTCACTCTCTAAACATTCCCTATCGGCATCTTTGCCTTTGCAGATGATGTCACCCACCTAGAAGTATGCCTCTGGGAGTGCTGTGTTCAGTAATCTCGGTAGCGCGTTCTGTAAATGCGTAATGCTGTAGTGTGAGAAGGTAGTTAGGTGTATGTTCAACTCCCGGCCCTGCCAAGTGTGTGTGTGTGTGTGTTTCCAGCTGCCTGGGGACACAGTAATGCTTTTAGATGCCTCACAAGACATACATTCCCTATCGGTGTCTTTGCCTTTGCGGATGATATCACCCACCTAGAAGTATGCCTCTGGGAGTGCTGTGTTCAGTAATCTCGGTAGCGCGTTCTGTAAATGAGTAATGCTGTAGTGTGATAAGGTAGTTAGGTGTATGTTCAACTCCCGGCCCTGCCAAGTGTGTGTGTGTATGTGTGTGTGTGTGTGTGTGTGTGTGTGTGTGTGTGTGTGTGTGTGTGTGTGTGTGTGTTTCCAGCTGCCTGGGGACACAGTAATGCTTTTAGATGCCTCACAACACATACATTCCCTATCAGCGTCTTTGCCTTTGCGGATGATGTCACCCACCTAGAAGTATGCCTCTGGGAGCACTGTGTTCAGTAATCTCGGTAGCGCCTTCTGTAAATGCGCAATGCTGTAGCGTGTTAAAGTAGTTAGGTGTATGTTCAACTTCCGGCCCTTCCAAGTGTGTGTGTGTGTGTGTGTGTTTCCAGCTGCCTGGGGACACAGTAATGCTTTTAGATGCCTCCCAACACATACATTCCCTATCGGCGTCTTTGCCTTTGCGGATGATGTCACCCACCTAGAAGTATGCCTCTAGGAGTGCTGTGTTCAGTAATCTCAGTAGTGCGTTCTGTAAATGCGTAATGCTGTAGTGTGTTAAAGTAGTTAGGTGTATGTTCAACTCCCGGCCCTTCCAAGTGTGTGTGTGTGTGTGTGTGTGTGTGTGTGTGTGTGTGTGTGTGCGTGTTTCCAGCTGCCTGGGAACACAGTAATGCTTTTAGATGCCTCACAACACATACATTCCCTATCGGCGTCTTTGCCTTTGCGGATGATGTCACCCACCTAGAAGTATGCCTCTGGGAGTGCTGTGTTCAGTAATCTCAGTAGCGCATTCTGTAAATGCATAATGCTGTAGTGTGATAAGGTAGTTAGGTGTATGTTCAACTCCTGGCCCTGCCAGGTGTGTGTGTGTGTGTGTTTCCAGCTGCCTGGGGACACAGTAATGCTTTTAGTTGCCTCACAACACATACATTCCCTATCGGCGTCTTTGCCTTTGCAGATGATGTCACCCACCTAGAAGTATGCCTCTGGGTGTGCTGTGTTCAGTAATCTCGGTAGCGCATTCTGTAAATGCGTCATGCTGTAGTGTAATAGCATAGTTAGGTGTAAGTTCGATTCCCAGGCCTGCCAGATGTGTGTGTGTGCGTGTGTGTGTGTGTGTGTGTGTGTGTGTGTGTGTGTGTGTGAGTGTGTGCATGCTCCCATCCGCCTGGGGTCTCAGGTTATGCTTTTAGATGCTTCGCAACACAGATATATCCTGCTGACGTCTTTGTCTTTGCGGATGTTGACACGCACCTAGTAGAATGCCTGTGTGTCTGCTGTGTTTAGTAATCTCGGTAGCGCGTTCTGTAAATGCGTCATGCTGTAGTGTGATAGGGTAGTAATGTGTAAGTTCGATTACCAGCCCTGCCACGTGTGTGTCTGTGTGTGTATGTCTGTATCTCTCTCTCTCTCTCTCTATATATATATATATATATTTATATATATATATATATATAAAATCTATTTTCTGCCCATAACTCTGCTCTTGCATGGACAGCTGACTGTTTCATGTATCGCATATTTGCATAGCTTTCACATACCAATGGGGTATGTTGCAAATCCCAACATTGTCCATGCAACGTCCATGTTACGGGCGGTGTTACACGCCCTCTATCCTTGCTGTACTCTCACTGTACTCGTACATGCCGGAGGCTTCATGTATCATGGCCTAGTTTTGCTGTGTGTATGTCTATTTGTGCTGTGTGCATGGCTGTGGGTATGTCCCACTATCATCATTTGTAAAGGTGACAGTGCTATAGGTACTTCATGTAGACTGCTGTGTCATTTGACATGTCAGCACATACCTGCGGACAGCACTGAACGTCCTACTGCAGCGCATTTCATACCTTCTGCATTATCTTGCAGTCGATATTGCTGTTTCCTTATACATGTATCTGTTTCTGATCATACCACTCCACCTCCTAGAGCAAATTTCTGGACAAGGCCTTATCTGATAGTGGGACACATAGGGGCAGTATTGACATGTTGCTCTTACAAACGTAGATAGTTGACACAATAATAGGTTTTGCATTATTATGGCTTTTCTGTCGGATTTGGTGTCTTAATCACATGTTTGTCATTATTTCATGACTTCAGTTATCAGGAATGTGCCAGAATGTTACTGATGTTACGTGGAACATACCAAACATATGAGGCAGAACTCTGCACATTTTGCGTAAATCTGTACTGTTGCGGAGTATGTGTCTGATACAAGATATCAACTTTCTGACACCAATACACACACTGTATGGCGGCATCACAGGCCACATGCCATTACATTTATATTGCAGGACACACCCACTCAGACAGTTGGATTCCTCACACAGGCCAACAGCTGCTTATCCACACTAATTGGTCTATCATGTACCGTATGTGTGCGCCGGTATTTGCGCTTTCCGTCAGTGGCAGAGCTCACGTACGAGTATGGGGGACTGGACATTGTTACGGTGACACTGCATGACACCCTGAGGGACACATTACTTTTGTGTCTATTACCCTTCCACATTGACATTCACAGGGCATACTTTGTCATTCACATTTGTCGGAGTACATGTGTATGACTTGCACATGTTTTCTCATTTGTCCTGATGTCTTTCTTCTCACCTGTCCACGTAGTATCACTAGTTCTGTACATGTATTTTGGACAGGTTACCTTCATACCCCTAACCTGTACACATTATGGGTAAACACCCTGATGTTTGACCTTTGTCCTTGTTACATTTGTCATAGTAATGTGCCTTTCTGGTAAATTGCTGGCAAGGCATTATGAACTGTGCGGTTAGATAATAGTGACTGACATTTCCATTACATGATTAGTAACACTCATAACATACGTATTCCTGGCTACGCCAGTATTCTCACAACGTTCTGACTTTGTCTTGGGTATATCTAATATAGTCCCTATTTGTATTTCATGTACTATGCCTTAGTGCAGCTGTGTTATTCTGACAGTTTGCCAGTTATGGGTACCATCTTGGTCGTACGCATGTCCATCCATGATAATCGCCTACCTGACACTGATATAGGGCTCTACATATTGCCAAAATGGTTTACGCAATATACAGTGGATGGTTTGCCCCATTATTGAGAATATAGGCGTGTGCTATACCCACATCACTCCCACGGGGCGGGCCTATGAAATCTCTGCCAAACAACACCTAGGCCCATTTCTGCATACCCATGATTCCCATACCTGACAACCCTCTACAGTACCCTTTACACATGTTGAATGTGTGCGGTACTGAAGTGTGGAGACACTTATATGCACTCCCCACTCTCCGGATATCAGTTCGTACGTCATACATTCTATCGACACATGTGTCATCACCCTTGCACCTGCTACTGTTGCATGTACAGCTATATCATATTTGCTGAGGTCACTTATTTTGCGTCAATGTCAGTTGACACTACGTATGGATCAATTTTTGGGGTCCTGCAATGTACAACTATCTGCATGTTTAAAGTGTAGAACTTGCTGGACTGTCACTTTCTGGCCAATGGTTTGGAATGCAGCGGTTTATTCACCTTTCATGCATGTCTGTTTGTCTACCCATATTAGCTATAACGTGGCCTATTTATGTACATATGTCATATCTACGGGACATATGTCTGTTGTGTATACATATATACATGTACAATCCTCATTTCATAACTTGCTTTGGTTTACGTCTGTGGATTATGTGTATACACATATATCTATATCCATACCATACCTTTCCACTGTACAGATTGTTGCAGAGTGTACAGCTGGTTGCCTCTTTATCTTCAGTGTGTTTTACATAAACCTGTGTCTATCTGGCAATGTAGTGGCATTTCATTTGAGACTTACAGTGGGGAATACTGGCAAGCAGTTCAGGTTACGACTGCATACCCTTCAGAGAATCCATGCTACTGACACACCCGTTATTCTATCCACTTTCTATGTTTGTTCTGGCACATATCTGGGGTTTGTCCCTATTTGTACCGGTAGTTTGCATGCCTTTGTCTGGTTTCATACTTTACGGGGTTAACAGGTTTGAGCCATGTATATCTAACGTGGGGGAAACAGCATTCATTTACTATGCTGTGAGCGGATCACAGACGCACAGGCGCACTTGCATTTTGCTTATTGTGGGTTACGCGCAGGCGCACATGCATATCCTTATTGTGGGTTACATATGTTTACTAAGTCTTTGTGCTTACATGGGCTTTATTACTTGTGTCAGTACCAGTAAATTATCTGTAATCCGGTTAACGGATGTATGCGAAACACACGTTCACCTTTACATATTTAACTGTCTGTACAGCACAGACACATTCATTACACTTTCACATTATATGTGCTGTAGTCGTAGTTGAACCGGGACTACATTCACGTTGGCCGGATGCTGTAACCACTATACTTTTGGTGTTCTGACTCATTTATATGCATACCCATAGTACATAGCTACATTAACATATGCCTCACCGCTTCACTTACGACACAAGCATCCATTCTCCTGCTGGGAAAAATGCGGTACTACATGTTACACATTCCCTATTCCCTACTGCTCTGGACCCAAGCTGCATATTTAATCACTGCAGGGATATTCAGAACCCCAAGGCTTATAGTCCTGACACATACAGGCCTTTAATTGTCAGGGTGTTCATGTGGTGATCTGGGTTTAGGCTTGTCCGCCTGGTGAACGGAACTGCCCTGACCGTGTTCAAATGTCAGACAAAGCACATGGACAGGGTTTGTCCATTTTAAACATTTTATCTGTGTTTACAGACACAGGTGTCTGGGCACCTGTCAGCAGCTTATAATGTTGGCAGTACATAATATGGGTGGGGGTGGTTACAATACATAATCCACGGTGAGTGCTGTTCCCATTCACATTTGACTATTTCCTGTATTCATTCTTACCAGGATTATTATTTTGCACATGACGTAACTATGAATTAACTACAGGTATGCAGTAGTACAGTGAACATATGTGACGGTTTGTTACAGTATAAATGTACGGACCTCTGTAATACTGGGGACTACCCCACATCCTTCACAACATTTCATGCTAATGTACATACTATTATTCTGTGAACTTTTGAAGTTTGTGAGAGCAGTAATTACATCTGTCCCTATTTGTCCACCCATCCTTTTAGGCTTTGTCCAGATTTTGTTGCTGTAATAGGTTGAGAGGTGGTGTCGGTATGTGATTGAGTTGAATATATACTGTCGATAATTCAGTGGGGAGTAGGGTTACCACCTGTTCCTCTTTGCGAGGAGAAGTCCCACTTTGGACAGTTGTGTCCTGTGATGAAACCTAAGACATGGCAAATGTCCTGTGATTTTAAGACAAATATATATTTCTTATTTTCTTTACTAGTTGCATGATACAGGTATTTTGTATCTGGAACACATAACTATTATTTGGGATAGCATAACCTATTCAAATGCTATGGAATAAGCTTTTATCTTGGCATACAAGTGTAATTCTGTCCTTTGCACTGGCCGGGGGTATGTTTTATCCTGCAAATTCTCACATTTCTACAAGGGATGTCCCACCTTGGGCATGTGAACAGGTGGCAACCCTAATGGGGAGACCTGCATGGTGGACAGCTGTTCCATCCTGTGTAGTATGTTTTGCATGTCTGTGTAGAAACTGAACAGCACCGTGACTACACATACATGTTTTGTCCAGATGTGTACAGTACTGGACACCGTGGCGTGTAAACAACTCTGAGGTTTCAACAGGTTACTTATCCCACGCGGGATGTACACACATTTTGCCAAAACATGAACGCGCGGGCATTTGGATTTACGTAACTGTGATGGGATGTTTACAAACGTGGGATACATATTTGCAATCCTGACACTGCCTAGGATGATACTTCCTACTACATATGGGGAATACTCGCTATGTGTAGGTGTACGGCTGCGCAAGGCTGGTAGCTGGATTTGGTGGACATTCGGACATAGGTGCGGGTTATGTGTTATACAGGGGTTGTTGCGTATTGCATTTGCATGCATGAGTTCTGCTTTTGGATAGCCCGGTTCCGCATATAGCATCCTATGTGTATGTGCCGGTTACGTTCCTGTTTATGTGTATAGCACATTTTAATATACATATGTTTGTGTGTGTTTGGTATACAATTTGGACTGTCAGGTTTCTTTACGGTTGTTATATAGCTACAACTGCCCAGCTGTGTACTATCACTACCAATGTGGGACTGCTGGTGACCATGCCCATGGGGCTAAACGTGTGTATTGGCAGCGCGCTGACATGATGCGCTTCACTTTCACTGGTTATAACTACTTACAGTGCAGTACATTACGGACACACGATTTTAAATATCATTTGTTCCATGGACGGAAACTCATATTGTGTTGCGTGCATTTCTGTTTGGTTCTCCATTTTGTGTGGCCGGGAATTGCCTTGCATGCTTTGCATACATTTCATTATCCACGGACACTGATAGGTGCGATTACTATTGCAGGCAGGCTATAATATTCAGCAGTTTAGGTTGCTCATCGCCAGCCAACATTGACACGCCTCCGGGCACAGCTTAGTAACGCCCCATACACTCGCGCACGTGTCCTATGCACGTGGATGTGGTGGCAGCGCACCTTCATTAATATGCATATGGCACTACTACACCATATATACACCGCACGGCCAACGCAGGCCTTACACCGGCCTTGCGCCGAGCTTTATGAATCCGTGGGTTAGTGTTTTTAATTTTAAAAGACTGGTAATGGATAAACATTCGTTTAATCCAGGACAACGGGTATAATCTAGACATACTTGTCAACACAGTTCAGCTTTCTCTAATAAATATTGCCATGCACCTCCCCTGCAGGGAGAAGAAATAGTCTCAAGAAGAAATAGTGTCAAGAATAATAAACTTAAATTTGTGCCCAGGATGTTGTCTAATATGTTTAGCAAGAGTGTTGGTGTCACAATTGTCCCTGATATTTCTGAGATGTTCCCCTATCCTATTCTTGAGTTTACACTCGGTTTTACAGATCTAAAAACAAGGACATAATTCACACAAGGCACCATAAACAACTCTCTCTGTATAACAGCTAAATCTATTCTTGATTTGAATTTTCATCCCTTTTATAATTACTTCTTTCACTTCTAGTATATAAGGGCAAAACTTACAAGACCCACATTTATACATATGGCCATTTTTGTGGGGTTGCCTTTGATGTTCAAGTAAGGTTCTGATGTTGTTCCCTTTATGAAATACACAAGTAGGTCTATCCCCCAAAATTGCTCTGACATCTGTTTCACCTGTCAGAAGTGCCCAATTTTTCTCCAAGATGTTTTTTATCTCATAGGCATCAGTAGAAAAAGTTGTAATAAAACTTGTTCTATACCTATTAGCTTGTTCAGTTAATGTTCCGGACGTAGAGCCTAAATTTTCTAAAGATTCACCACTGTGAGTATTTGCGGGGATATTGTCCCCAACATTTTCACCTGTATTTAAAAGAGGGAAAAATGACCACTCTCTCTTTTAGAAATTACCTCTTTCATTATGTTTGCTACCATTGAATGGGGTACCCCCTACTGATAAACATACCACTCAATTTTTAGCATTCATTCAGAAAAAAAAAATCATGTAAAGTGACCATTCGAGCAGCTCTTACAAAATGTCCTCTTAAAACCCTCTTTTTTGAATATATAGGTGTGACAACTTCTAAAGTTCAAAAAAATGTTAGAATAGATTAATTTATCGTATAGCTCAGACACAACGCTGTTGTTTTGAACATCTTTTCTAAGTAAAATGTCTAAATAAGCGGTTTCAGTCTCACCTAAAGTGTGTGTGAATTTCAAAAAAGATGTGGAATTATTGATGTAGTCAAGGAAAGAGCCTATTAGTTCTTTTAGTCTGTCCCATAAAATAAAAATGTTGTCGAAAAAGCTGGTATACAGATGGCAGAATGGGAAAAAATGGGATGTAATAAGAAATGTTTTCTCCCATTCCAGCATGACAACGTTGGCATACATGCTTCCGCATGCTGCCCCTATCGCTACTCCTTCTTTCTGGAAGTACATTTGTTTTTCAAACACAATAAAGTTGTTCTTTAATACCATCTCTAGTAACTGTTCTAACATGTTAATTCTATCCTGTGGTATATTTTTGTCTCCCAGATAGTCGCAAAACCATTGGATTCCTGTCTCAAGGGGAGTAACAGTGTAAAGATCCTTTACATCTACAGTTATGAAAGTGAAGGAATTGTTGAAGGTGACAGTGTTTATTTTTTTCAAAAAAATCCCAAGAATCCTTATACAATAAAGGTTCAGATTTTAATAAATCCTTAACCTCAAAATCTAAGAACTTTGCTTATGGTTGGGTGATGGACCCTCTAGCATCTACAATGGGGCATAAAGGGGGTTGGTGTATGTCCTTTTGTATCTTTGGTATTCCAAAGATGATGGGAGTAATATGATGATCAATAGATAGAAACTGGAATTCAGTGAAAACTTCACCCCTCTGTCCCCCCATCATAAATCAGGATATCCCCAGCACCTGCCCTCTTCCCCTTATCTCTAGAGAGCAAGTCATCACTGCCCTCTCAAAGACAAAAAAATACAGTCTCCATGGGACCTAATAACATCCCGGGCTGCATCCTACATGAACTCAGGCAGGAACTTGCAGCACCATTAGGCACCCTATTCAACCAAAGCCTGAGTATCGGCTTCATTCCAGCTGAGTGGAGGACAGCCACTGTCATCTCTTTGCACAAAGGTGAAGCATCCTCCAAGCCAGAAAATTATAGACCCATCAACCTAACTAGCCTGATCTGCAAGGCCATGGAGCGGATTATCATGGACCTCATTAACAAGGACATTGCAACCTCCAAACACTCGATCCCACACAGTTTGATTTCATCAAGGAGAAGTCATGCCTGTTAAATTTGTTCAACTTCTTTGGGACAGTCACCAAAGCCATGGATGAGGGGAAGACAGTGCACATCACCTACCTTGATCTGGCCAAAGCCTTTGATACTATTCCCCACTCAGGTATAATGGATAGAATCCCTCAACTAGGCATCAATATGTATGTTACCAGATGGATAACAAACTGGCTCACTGATAGAACACACCTAGCCAAAATAGGGGAAGCCACCTCAAGCAGTTGACCCGTAAAGAGTGTTTTTCCCCAGGAATCAGTCTTGAGGCCTTTGTTGTTTGAGATATACTTAGTTTGCAGATGATTGCAATCTGGGTGCTGTCATCAATTCCCCTAGTGATGTGGGCATCCTCCAAGAGGGTCTCACTCAAACAAATGACTGGTGCCAGAAAGATGGCCTCAAACTAAATGCAAAAAATGCATTATTGTCCCCTTTGGGGAGAGTAACATCCCCACAAATTATCACATTAATAACAAGTTCCTAAGCACACAATCAGTCATGAATGACTTGGGTACCAAGTTGAAAGCAAACTGACTTTTGACCACCAAATTGCCTCCATTGTATGGAAAGCTTTCTACATGGCCCACCTCATTAGTAAGGGTATCTCATCCAGGGACAAGTTGATCATAACATCTCTGTATTCTTCCCTTATAAGACCAATTATTGAGTACAATGCCCCTTTCAGCATGTACCTCGCAAAGAACATGCAGCAGCTGGAGAGACCACAGGGGTTCCTCACCAGGTGAACCCAAGGCCTCAAATATTTATTCTACACAGATAGGCTAAAGGCCGTGTCCCTCTACACAGTCTCCTACAGACTCCTAAGAGCTGACCTCTGTCTGGCATACAAAGCAATTTCAGACCCCACCTTGATGGGACTGCTGCATATCCGCAAGTCAAGCTCCACTCGAGTAACCCACACGCACGACCTCAACATGGTCTGCGTCATCAATAGGACTTGTTGCTGGGACAAATTTGTATCCCAGAGATTCCAGCTTTTGTGGAATAGACTCCCACTCCTCGTCAAGCAGAACACCTCATTAACCCTTTTTAAGCGCATCCTGGATAACTGAATGGGTAACAGAAAATATTCCCCTGGGATTCCAACTGTGTCCCTGTTGGACAGGGGCATTGGGTCCTGACCTGTCAGAACATGGGCTAAATTCTTGGCTATGCTTGTAAGGACATCAGGGCTAATAGCCTAGTAACTTCCTATGATCCTATGATCCTATGTTCTCAATGGAGTAAGATAGTTCAAATTACAAAAAATACGTTGTTTGATATAAATAATCAACAAATACTTCCTGATCATATGAAAAATGTGTCATCCACAAAGCCCTTATAAATCAAATAAATCAGGTACATCATCAGGCCACTGACATGAATTTATTAGTCTGAAGGAGAGCAGCTGCAGCGGCCAGTGGATAGCTGGCTACTGGGAGTGAGCCTGTTACAGAGCCACCACTGACACCAAATGATAAGTTCCTGTCCATTGTAAGGGATCAAGAGAGCTCAGTGGAAAGTGCACAACAACATGTGATTGATGTTGGAGCTGCTGTTTCAGGGAGGACAAGTATGTCCCAGGCGGAGCTTCCAGGTAGGCTTACATATATCAATTTTAAAATTTTTAAAAAGTTCTTCTATAGTAAAATATTGAGAGGCGTAGTTAAGTTGGTTTAGTAAATTTTTTTGGAGGGTAACTATTTATCAATTTTGATACAGTTGACAACACATTCTGATTCATTACACATAGGCTTGGGGTTGATGTGTCATCATAGTTTCAGTTAAATGTATTGTTAATGGACATATAAAGGCCAAAATGTTTCCCTATTGTTATTGTGATGATGGTGTCCTTACATTTTAGGTTCATAGGGTAATGGTCCAGGAGCCTTTACAAGCCTAGCCCATAGGATTACCCTGGCATTGTGCCACCCGACCTTAGTTACTAGTGCCTCTGTCGAATAGAGCCACTGGAGTGATTCCCCAGGGTGAATTTTCTATTTCCCATCCACTCATCAATATTTCTCAGGAAGAGGGCAAGTGAGGTGCTCTGCTATAGTTCATAGGTGTAATATACAGCCCGTGCAGGTCTTGAACCCAGGTCCCTGCACACCATAGCCAAAGCAATTTACCAGTAAACTATCTCTGATTTTTGCTTGACTTTTTCCAGGACCATCCTCCCTAGCAAGTGTGGAGTCCTCTTCACATGGTAACCAAACAATTTTATTTCAATACTGATGAGCATTTGACCAAAATATGCATTTATCTATATGTGTGAGGTGGGTGTCAGGGCTGTGTGTGTATTGCTGTACCTTCTGTGGTACTTTGTTAGCATATATTAAACTGTAGTGGTGTAGCTATTAATTTCTTTCCTGTGTTTGTTGAGTATTATCACAAGTGATCCTGACAGTGGAAGTGCAGGACTCTTACCACCTGATGTCAGACTATAGGCAGACTTTGATGATGATGGTGGCCAAACACAGACATAGTCAAGGGGTGCAGAGGTTGAATCTGACACTGAAGTTGACACTCAGCCATCCCCTGTAATTCCATTGGACACAGCCTTTAAGCCTATGCAAACCCCTTCCACTGAGTCCTCAGATATTGGACAGGTGGTTGGGGAGACACTTGATCAGGGTAGTGTGGTCACTGTGGTTTCAGTGACTGTTGATTCTGGCTGTATCCAAAGTGTGGGCAAAGTGCCATGCAGGAGGGTTGTTAGGGGTGCTCGGAGGAGGCCTACTGTCTATCCTCCACCTGATTCAGGTGTGTCTACCTGTGCCACTTGATGAATGTTTAGGGACATCATGGAGGCACAGACATGTTCCAATAGTGCCTCCAAGGAATTGCTTAGGGTTGTAGATATAGCACAGGCTGACGTGAGTGACTGCCTCCACATTTTTGCCAGTTAAATGGATCAGCAAAATGACATGTTGGAATGGGTGGTGTCTGTGACAGAATGTCTTCTGGGAGGTGGACAGCATCCACATGGGTGTAGGTCAGCCACATCATATGATGTTAGACAGATGTGGCTGTTCCCAATCCTGACCCTGTACTGGCACTTCTTCCAGTGCCCCATCAGTGGTTGAGGTGTCCGCAACCAGATGTGGCAGGATATGAGGTTGTGTTCCTGGATGTACTCATGAAGAGAGCTCATCCAGCAGACATTAGTCACTTTAAGGTAGCAGCAGTGCTTCTGATCTTGGGGCATGGATTTGCCAGTGCAACACCTGGCAGAGCCAGTTCTCGGGGTCGGGGATGACGATGATGAACTGTCACTTTTACTATGCACAGCTCACACCTGTCAGACATACCTGACATAGAGCTAGCACAGAGCTTGGCTATGTTCTTGCAGATGCTCACACACCAATTTGACCTGAAGTGCCAATACAGACACACACACACACATAACAGTTACATGGGTCAGTTGTGACACTTAAAGCTCATTCTGTCTCAGTGGTTATCTGATGCTTTATCCAAATGTCTGCCTGTTTCTCTTTTTTACACACACTAACTCACTACCTTTTGTGTCAGCCTAGGCCTCCTGCCCCCCCCCCCCCCACATACTTACGTACACACACCTTGTGCAAATGATAATAACTGCCATATCCTTGATTTCTATCTTTTAGATTTAGGGATACAAAAGTCTTTTGTCTAATGATCAGGGTGCATAGCTGGCTTAGTGCTTAGTATAGCTGTTTTTCTGATGCTGTTTTCAAATTGTAATGCTTTCTTACAGGATTTATAATGTGTACACCCCTCCCAAACTCCTACACCAACAAAGTTGGACAAAGCCATTAATAAAAGTGTGACAAAGGACCAGCAATGGGGAAAGGTTTTAAACATCATGGCCTTACAAATGTAAACAGTTGATAGAATAATAGGTTTTGAATGACAATTTTTATGTTTGTTCTGAGGGATATGAAGTCTGAAACTGAAACGTGTGTCATTATTTTCTAACTTAACTCTTTAATGATTTACCACCACAAACATGTGAGGCCAGATTGCAGCCTATTAGCTGATAGAGGACACATGTATTCACATTAGTCACTGCTGTCACATCTTGATGTAATTGCTGTAAAAATCACCCATCTTATACCAAGTAACAGTATGCAAGGATATGTCATTCATTTGTATTCTTAGACATTTATTTTTCTATTCTAGGTTCAACACTTATCTTGGAAATCTAGCAGCTGCAAGAGTTTAAGTTCAGTGCTGACTCTGTCTGATGCTAGCAGTACACAGCCATTACATGGGTTGTGACTGTAGCCTGGCATCAATGTTACTGCATGTATATGTGTGTAGGATGAAGGTTTTAGCCACTTAGGGAGTGAGCGTGTGTGCTATATGTTGCCTGTTGGCCAGTGTGAGGTCATATCATGCACGGCTACATCTGCCTACACCCACAACGGTTGCTGGTACCCCATCTGACTCCTCACCTGCGTGGGCTATACTAACCTTGCCAATGGTGGTGGGGTGTGTGGCTCCTTTCCTTGCTGTTCCTGCTGAACTTGTTTTCTCAGGATAATGTCGTGAAGTATGGTACAGACTGTGAATATTTCAGTACATGTACTGGGATTGTACTGCAGGGCTCCCCCAGATATATCTAGACACAGGAACAGTGACTTCAGCAGCCCAAACACGTGCTCTATAATATTTCTTGCTTGACCATGTGTCTCATTAGATTGTTCTTCACTTGGTGTGTGTGCATTTCTGATGGGCGTTATCAGCCACAGTTCCAGTGCATAACCTGCATCCCCCAGAAAGTGACCCTGTGAAATATTCCCCCTAGTAAACATCTCATATAGTTGAGAGTTGTGCCAGATATGTGAGTTGTGGTAACTGTCTGGGTAGACAGCACACACATTCAGGGTGATTCCCTTGGTGTTACACATGACCTGGCAGTTAGTGGAGTGCTAGCCCTTTCTATTTATGGACACCCTTCCCTGTTCCCCAGGTGGTGCTTTGATTTCTACATGTGTACAGTCTATGGCACCAAGGATATCAGGGTAATGTGCTACAGGGTAGAACTCCTGCATAGTTCTTGCTCTGTCCTCAGGTGTACAGGGAAAATGTATGCACTCACTGGCATGTTGCAGCATAGCATTCTGGAATTGATTGAGGATCCTGAATGCTGATGCCTGTGACACCCCCAGCATGTCCTCTGTTGCTCTCTGGAAGGCCCCTGTATCAAAAATTTTAAGTCCTACACATACCTTGGTCTCCACTGGTATTGGTTCCCCTCGGTTTCTCCTTGTTCTCAATTGAGGACAACAGAGGTTGCAGAGTTCCTGTACTGTGTCTCTATCCACCTTGTAGCACTCTATAATTTTCACCATATGCACATTATGAAAAGCTAAACAAGGCCTAAAAACCCTTCTCCTTCCTGCCCATGGTCTGTTAGCAGTAGCACAGACATGGGCCTGCTACACATACACATGAATAAGACCAACCGCAGCCCCTAACATTCTTTCTATGTATTCTAGTATTCGTGGCTGTATTCCAATAGGTTTGGGAATTTACAGGGAAAACCAGCACTGAGTCTACATGGTTGCTTTATAGCTTGTTGAATAGCCCCTCCATCTTGGATTGTTTGATTAGCGTACAGTTCAATTGCTTATGCTGTAATTAGCATGCCAAGACGTTTACTGGGTTTGCACAGATCTACATACTGTGTAAAGCTGCTTACTGAATACAAAACAGTGCACTATTGTGTGAGTTCATAGGTTCATAGGTAGGTACTAGGCTATTGGCCCTAGGGCCTATATAAGCCTAGCTAAAACGGTACCCTGGCTTTCGCCACCCAAGAAAATTATTTTCCTGTGCCCCTGTCAAGCAGAGCTACAGAAGTGATCCCCGAGGTGAATTTCCTATCTCCCATCCAATCATCAAGATTTTTCTTGAAGAGGGCTAATGACAAGCTTTGTTTGATATAGACAGGTAGTTTGTTCCAGAGTATAGGAAGTCTCTGGGACAGGAATCTATCCCTCCAGCATGTTCTGTTTATTGTTGTGACAAAGTTGAGGTCCCTAGAGCATGTAGCTCAGAAGGATTGGGATTTCTTTAAGTGGAGCACGTCCAACAGCTCGGGGTTTAACATAGCTTTATATGTTAAGCAGAGACCACCTCTGAGTAGGCGATATATGACTGAGTAAAGCTGGATTTTTTTGAGATGGTCTGCGTAGGGCATTTGTTTGAGGCCAGTAATCCTCTTTGTGAGGTATTTTTTTATATTTGTGAGGTATTCTGCGGCCTTTCCAGTTGTTGTAGATGTCTTGTGAGGTACATACCAAAAGGGACACTGTATTCTATAATGGGTCTAATGAGTGATGAGTAGAGGGGAACAATGACCTCTTTTTTCATGGATGAGAAACCTTTTGTGATGAGGTGTGCCACATAGAAGGATTTCCTGACTACTATGATGATGTAATTATCAAAGGAGAGACTACTGCCCACCGATGTCCCAAGGTCTCTTATCACACTTTCAGTGTTAAGTAGACTATTGCCTTTGTGGTAGTTCATGGGTACAGAGTTTTTACCAAAAGGAATGACAATGCACTTTTTGGCATTGAGCTTGAGGCCATGGCTTTGACACCAGGCATCTGTCTCAGTGATGCCCTTTTGCTGGATGTCCACATTGTTAGGAGTTTCGATTATGGCTCCTAGTTTGCAGTCATCTGTGAACATTGTTAGCCAAAGACCTTCTGTGTTAGCCTGTACTTCAGAGAAGTAGATACCAAACAGGAAAGGACCCAGGACTGAACCCTGTGGTACTCCACTTGTCACCGGTCTGAAGTTGGATTTGGAGTCTGCTACTTTCACAGTGTGGGTTCTGTCAGTGAGCCAGTTGGCAACCCATCTTGGTGCATAGGGATTTATACCTAGTTTAATGAGTTTATCTATAATTCCAGAGTGGGGGATGGTGTCAAAAGCCTTGGCGAGATCTAGATAGGCTGTGTGAACCACCTTACCCTCATCTACGGATTTGGTGACCACTTCAAAGAAGTCTATCAGGTTTAGGAGACATGATCTGCCTTTTACAAACCTGAACTGGGTAGGGTCCAGAGACTGGAGATTTCCAATGTCATTGTTTATAAGTTCCATGATGATACGTTCCATAGCCTTGCAGACCAGGCTCATCAGGCTAATGGGGCAGTAGTTCCCCGGGGTCCATGGTGGCTCCCCCTTTGTGGAGTGGGATGACTGTAGCTGTGCACCATTCAGTGGGCACAAAGCCTGAGGTAAGGCTATGATTGAACATGGTACTTAGGTGGGGTGCCAATCCGTTCTCTAGTTCATGTAGAACCCAGCCTGTGATGTTGTCAGGTCCCATGGATGTTGTGTTCTTGGCTTTGGAGAGTGTGTTTTTTACCAAAGTGTCATGCCAAGACATGAACATGGTTTTAGCAGACCGTGTAGGCACCAAAGACTCATTACAGCATATTATTATTTTTTTATGCAGTCAATGATGTCTGCTGTAATCAATAATAGTGTAATTTAATGACAACATGTGAGCCATCACCAACATTGTAATTTTAAAAAACTGACGTACCTGACCTCATTGCAGTAATTGCTTTTTTTTGCAAGATTAGCAGAAATTCAAAGTCCTCACATATCTCAATTTATAATGCCTTGGTGGGACATAATGTTGATAACCAGAAGCATAGCTCCTTCACAATTTATAAATTCTTGTTAACAAAATATTTTGCACCCTGAAAAACAGCAAAGTAGTTAAAGATCTCCATTGGGCTTCTAATATACTAAGGTTCACATGAATTATATGAATTACTTTATCCATAATATTATGCTTTTTATTAAAATGTGCTTAAAATAATTTTGAGACTGGCTTTATGCATTTTGAATACTAGTATAAACCCATATTAAATTTATAATTAAACCATAGTAAACTTAGATTTTGATCATCTATACCCAAGAATATCATGCTACATTTCTCAGGTTGGCATTATTATCACAACTATTGTCTGAACTTTGGTTATTAGTATGACAACCCACTGGACCAGTATTTAAGGAGCCTCAATGCTCTCATCTGGCAATAGTGGGGGGTGTTAACTAAGAGGATGACAAGTACACACACAGTATTTACCTTTAGAGTACACAGTGACCACAGTCAGTCTGGGGCTGGTCACTCCCTCTTCCTCCAGATCCCCAATAAGACTCCCCACTGGCACAGCTATACAGTTGATATATCAGCTGAGTGACAAAGACAAAACCTCCAGCACCCTCTCTGTCTGACCAGTGTTTCATGTCCCTGCCCAAGTAGCTGACACACACAATCTTTGAAGTTTGATTTATACACACACCTGAGAAAGGCTGGCACAGGATTACTAGCTATGCCCCTTCTGTCCAGACCATAAGGTAGTTTTCATTGCCACCAGTCAGTCTTTATCAGCTACTTTAAGGCCTTTAGAGGGTGTCCAATCTTACTGTGTAATATTAATATTAATACAAATGGTAGCTTGATCAAGAGCAAGGCTATCAGGATGGGCCCACACAGTGTCAACAAATAAATATGCAAGTACTCTTAAAACTTCAATATCTCTACAAAAATCAGCCACAATGAAAGGTTTAAATATATTTAATAATAAGTAATAAAAGAATGAGACAATAATAAATATATATTCACAGTGACATCAGAGTTCAAAACCACAGGAAATATTTAAAATATCATTGGCAGTACAGGCTCACACAAATAAAGAAAAACATCTAAACTAGGCTTTACTATATTCCTGACTGTATCTAAGATAATTATACTGTTCCCTAGAAACTTACTTCATTAGAACAAAGCGGATGTTGTGGTGAATGGCTTCTTGTCAGTTCCAAGACCAAATACAGAATGCTCTGTCTCACAAAGAGACTTCTCAAAATAATATCTGAAATATTATTGCTGACATAGCTTGCAGAATTACATCATTTCTGGTCATCTGACGTCTAGTTCTCAGGCCAAACCCCCATCACTAGAAGCTGGCAGTATTTAGCATCTACCTGTAAAAATATACAGACATGGGCTTTTCCTCAGATCTTTGGCAGATGCTGGAAGTCATAAAACAATTGCATTCCTTCATGTTTCAAAAGTAGCAATTAGTTCACCCCGAGGACAATACACAAATCTTGCTAGTACAGACTTTATGTCATTAGCTGCACTGAAAACGTAAGAGATGGCATGTTTATTGCGTAGCCTATATAGTAAATTAATTTCAGATATTTTTCTAAAGTTTGGTGGACTAAGGTTAACCTCCTGTATTCCAGTTTTCACTGTTAAAATATATACATTTAAACAGTTACATTATACAACTACCCCCCATTAATATTCCAAAACATGCACGCTGATTGGTCAGTATGCACTTTGTAAAGCAGACTTACACTAATGGAAAAAGGTCCGGTCGCCCGGACTTTTTCCATTAGTATAAGTCTTTTTTTTTTTTGTAGCAATGGAGAACGCAAGATCTCCATTGCTTTTTAGAAACTATCTCGCTATGTTAAAGGAGTTTAACATAGTGAGACAGCTTTAAAAAAAGTAACGGAGATCTTCCTTTCTCCGTTGTTTTTTTAAAGCTGTCTCGCTATGTTAAATGGGTTTAACATAGTGAGACAGCTTTAAAAAAAGCAACAGAGATTCTCCTTTGCTTTTTTAAAGCTGTCTCGCTATGTTAAACTCCTTTAACATAGCGAGACACTTTTAAAAAGCAAAGGAGATCTTGCTTTATCCGTTGCTTCCACCCACAGCTCTGATGTACTCAGTAGCATATGCATGTGCAGTACTTCAGAACTGCTGCAGAATACCAGACGCTACGGAAGGGCAGCACAGAGGCATTATACAACGCCATTATTTAAGAAAAGTAAGTATTTTTTTTCTTAAATAATGTCATTGTATAATAGCTATAACCCACTTCTGGGTGTAGGTAATGCTGGATTTACCCACAGTTGTCTATGTTTGGCCACTCGGGCTTCGCCCTCGTGACCAAACCACACCAACCGTGGGTAAATCCAGCATTACCTACATCCAGGCGTGGGTTGTTGCTTAAATAGTGCATGTACATTTCTGTTCTCTTCCAGTAAGGCATGCTGTGGTTACATTTCAAATAGCACTTTGCAAATACCTTTTCAACATATATGTCTTTACAAGCGGTTTGCTATACACATGACATACAGTTCTAAGACATTTGTAACACAAGCATCTTGTGTAAATCATTTTGGTATTCACCAATGACATATAATTTTTTACAAAATTCCAGCTAGCTGTGCTGGCAGAATCTCCTTTCATCACAATAAGATATAACTGAAATCATATTTCTGTGAATTCCACTCTAATTTGCAAAACTGAATTTGAAGGTTAATTCTTTTTTTTTAAAACTATGAAAGCGAGGGTTGGGGGGGTAGCAAGACTCCTAGACTTGCATATTGGAAGCTTCAGTCTCTGCACTCCTTCTTAATATAAATATTTACACATCAGTCCATATTTATGAAATGGACTGCCCCATTAAGAAATGTTTAGTTTCATACTCTGCAATATTCACAAACAGTAATTCAAAATGATTTTATAATACTTTAAACTTGCATGTAACAAGTTGTGCATTTCAAGTAGTTGGATTATAATTTTTCTTCATTTGGATAATTAAAAAATTGTGAAATAGTTTTGAAATGAAGCTTTATTCCATTTGTGTAGTACTGTTACTTGACATTTTTTGGGGGGAGTATCAATTTGCCTGGGGCAACATAAAAATGCCAAAAGTTCATCTGTGATCTTAAGAGGTCTCCTGGGTTCTTTATTCCACAGCAGTTTTGGCAGATGTTATGATTCTGTTTCTCCTTTCACTGCAGTCACAAACATAAAAAATGGCAGAGCAGATGCCGATTAAGATGTGTTTACCTTCCACCCACATGTACTTAAACTTAACTTCTTTCTCCTCCTTTAAAAAGTGGGCTAAAAAGAATGGATGCCTGCAGAAACCTAACACTCACACCTTTTTTCAGACTTTCAGTGACAAATATGATGTTGTAAAAAATGGTGACTCTGCAAAAAATAGGGAGTGCATAACATATGCATGTTTTTCAAAAACGACATAACCTCTGGCTAGTCTATAATGCTATGACAATAATGAAGAAAGCTATGTTCAATCTGCGTCCTTACAGTGGAAGTTGTGTCTTTCAGAAGCATAATGTAATGCTATGACAATAATGAAGAAAGCTATGTACAATCTGTGTCCTTACAGTGGAAGTTGTGTCTTTCAGAAACATAATGTAATGTTATGACAATAATGAAGAAAGCTATGTACAATCTGTGTCCTTACAGTGGAAGGTGTGTCTTTCAGAAACATAATGAACTTCTTATTACATTGCATTATTGCTTCTTGTTTATTTCTTTTTATAAAACAGGCTAGTGAGAGAGAGAGAGAGAGACAGACAGACAGACAGAAGCAACAGTTTGCATTCCTTTCACATGTATATGTTGCTGGCAGTAAGAGACTTATGTTGTAATGCCATCAAAGAAGAAAACCGGATGAAAGTAGATGAATCTGGGGAATAAAAGAAGGCAAAATATTTTGGCTGTATTTGAATCGGTGATATCGAAATGCTTATAAAGCCTAAAATTTCATAATCTACTAGCAAATGAACTGGATAAATGAAATAACATTCACTGTTTTATAAGTAAACTTGGGCCTGGATTCATACATATCTAGTACAATGCACAGAGCAAATTAGCACAGATAGCAGCAGAACAAAGGGTGTGGGTGATTCAGGGACACAAATACTATGGCAGTACAATGTAAAAAATAGTGTGACATGCAGTCCATGCAAATGAAAGCATAATGATATGGAAATGAGGAAATATATGCAAAGGGGGCACACCGACTATTCAAAATATGAGATCAACATGGTACAGCAACTCAGAAACATATAAAAACAGCACAGAAAGTTATGATGCATGCTATGAATATGTTACAAGTAGCAGTGGCTATAGCCAGACAACGTTCATTAGTGGCTGCCATCAGGCAGTATTGCGGGCAGCTTGCACTATCACAGAAAGTACCGTCAGAGCCTTATGTACCAGCACCTAATGTATCATCAGATAGTGGACGTATACCTTGTGGACAGGGACACCATATCTGAGTTAGTTGAAACGTATTGCCTACATATATAATGAATGGAATTGCATGGAAGGCCCATCGCAGTAACACAAACGTATGGGTAACAGTAACTATCTTCATTACAGGGATCTTTTCGTGACCAGCGGGGACATATTAGGCATATCGCAAGCATCGGCCTCATGTTTCCCCACTATTCCCTGACTAGACTCCACGCTATAAGTAGAACTTGCCTACTTACCAGTCCTTCCTTTCCTCTTGTCCTATTTGCTACCATGCAACTATATCAATTACATGTCATTTTTAGATTATTAAATGCACCTTTTTAAGAATGTTTAAGACAAATAATATTCTCTTTGTATGTTTTTGTTTATATCTGTATTTCTTTTTTGGAACTAATTGTAATCTTTGTTTCTGGAGCTTTTCTCCTCAGGTCTCTGCTGAAAAAGGACACCTGTCCAGCCAGACTAACCCAGTTAATAAATGGCAAATAAAAAATAAATAAATAAATAAATGTAACTTATATCCCATTCCTTGATATCATGCTGTAGGATATAATGAAGTATATCTGGTTCACCAAGACTGCTGAAAACAGAACCGTGCCTATATAGTATTTTACAGTATAGTTAACTTGTCTTGTATCCTAGAAACAACACATTGCACTCTTTTGCCACTAAGGCCTGAAATGGTCGACATCGACTAAGATACAGCTATAGGAAGGACTTCCACTCCCTTAACTGTCATGATGGGGGTTAACACCCAAAGCATTATATGTATATAATCTATCAGTTCACTACACTGGCTATTTATTTTATTTATTTACTTGGCATTTGTTTACCAGGAAAGTCTGACTGGGCATGAATCCCATGATCAGCAAATGCCTGGGGAGAAAACCTCCAACATACATAATTCAGTTAATAAATTACATAATATTATCACATGAAGTGCAGTAATGAATAGTAGAATTGACATACAGGATAAATAAAATCAGATCAGAAAATCCTACAGTGGACATTAAGTAACAATCATAGGATATTGAACACCTAAGTAAGGTACAATCAGTAGAGAAAACCATTGGTAAAGATGTTAAGTATTTCAAATATGGGCAAACGACTAAGAGAAAGAAAAAGAGATTTTGCAGTAGGGGGATTAGGAAACGGAGTTTAAACAGGGAGCTATTGGAAAAGTAACCAGTGCTTTGGATAATAAGGGGCAGGAGGAAAGAAGGGAAGAAGAAGAGCAAGGGAACGAGAAGGAAGAAGGGAGAGAAAGGAAGAGACGGAAGGAGTAACGGGTAGTGTCAGCCTGCTGTAGGACATGTACAGAGCCAGCGGTTAGGGAGAAATCTCTTTAGAGGTTGTTTGAATAGGTGACTACATGGCATTGCTCTAATATCTGTAGGAATACTGTTCCAGATTCCTTATAATTCAGACATATATCATAAGTCCGACCTATAACACCAGTTTAAGTAGGGGGACCCACCAGAGGGTTATTTTGTCAGTACATGCACACATTAGTGGGCTATACAGGAGAATATATAACCATGCCATGCATGTAGGGAACAAGCCACATGTAATAGTGTGACTGCTGTTTGCTGCAGGTGATGCTAGACATGCTTTTGAGCTGTGGACAATGACCTCCATCCACAACCCTTGAACTGTGGCAGTGATGGTATAGAACAATGGCCATCCAGAAATACATAGCATTGCCCTGATTGTATTTGGATAACTAAAGGGGTGATTCTGCTGCCTGGATACCTCAAACAGGGCACTGCAATATGCAACGGACATCTGCAGAAAGGCCATTGTAGTGCATGCCATGTTGTAAAAAATATTCATTTGGCAGCACCTAGCCATATTCCAGTATTGCATAAACAGCTGCAGCAGCAAGGAAGCATTTCAGCAAGGCTCAGTTTACCAGTATAGCCAGCAGAGGAAGAGCATACAGTAGAGTCTGAGGATAAAGATGCAGCAGTGGTAGCACATGTGAGAGGCAGGTGAGTTCAAAACATTTTAGCAGTGAAGAGGAGGCAACTGGTCTACAACTATGGGTCATAACAAACACAAAGCAGAATACAATGATGCCTGAGTTATCACACCCAGGATATGCAACGTAGTTCATTCATCAGCCACACTGTGCAACAGATATAACCAAATCACCCCATCATCAGTAGTGGATAGTGCACACTAATCACTTTGCACATGTTTGGGGAGCATAGTGACAGGTGACAACATTATGACATGGGGTAGAGTCATAAGAGGTAAATTTGGTAGCCACATGCTCTGCTGGGAGGCTGTGTGAAGTCAGGGATCTCATCATCCAGTGATGGGTTAGGGTCATGAGATGCGAATTTGGTAACATACCTCTCAATTTCTTAGCACCAGAATTCTGGACAAAGTCTAAATAATAGGAGGACAAATGCCCCAAAATAGGGACAGATTTTAAATATGTGTTAGCATGCATTTTCTGAATGATATGAAGTCTGAAATGTATGAAAACTCAAATGTATGCCATTATTTAGTGACTTCATTCCTCAGTGATTTGCCAGAAAACTCAAATTTTATCAGGAACAGATAAAAAATACGAGGCATAAATCTGGAAATTCTGCTAGAATCTGGACAGCTGGGAGGTATGTTTGATAGCTTTGTCGACTGAGATGACGTTGTGGAAAGTCAGGAATCACAACTTCTAGTGGTAAAGACTGAGCTTGTGTGCAATGAGCATAGAAATTGTCCACTGTGGTGTCCTGTAATCCCATCACTTGATATAGCCCATAGTAGTGAAAGTACAGGAGAATACATCAGCTGCATGCATACTGAAGGGGTGTCCTAAATCAGATGCTTACAGAGTTTTGTTGCCTGCGACCTAGATGACCAGCAGAAGCTAAGTTGGTCATCTGTGGCCTCTTAGAAGACATAGAGAGGGAAAAAAAGCACAAGACTGTTTACCATCCACCTGGCGAGGAATTCCAGACGTGTTATCACCCACAACTGCGTAATAGCACATGGCCATGAGTGGCTGGCTGTACGGTCATGGTTCACGAACAAGCCATATCAGGAATGGTTTGTGTATGTCCAGCCCCTTCACGTTCATATCTGCGCACATCTGCAGACAACATAACCTACAGAGACAGACAGGATATCTGTTACCAAGTGCCTCACCAAAACAACGAAAGAGTCAACATTTGCCACCAGAGATCAGAACAACAACCTTTGCTCCTTGTCTGTATACTCCAAACAGGTGTTGTGCATCACTGTGCAAGCCATGCACCACAGTCAGCTGTCTGTACCTGCACCACTCTTCTGCACATTCAATGATTCATGCCAAGTGTTGCACCTGGAGCTGTGATTGATATAATGTCATGGCAATGCTGCATCGCATCCCCCCAGCCTCTTTCCTATGAAGGGTGTGCATATCAGGGGCAGTTTAAATATCACTGGTTGTTTAAAGTGTGTAATCATGGAAAGACTGCACACAATTCACAGTTTAAAGCTGGTCACCTTTCCCTAGTGATGTGGTTTCAACCTGTACAGCCACTGGGACCCATGTTGTCAGTTATGTGGGTGAGTCCTTTTATGTTAGTGCTGACATAGTACCACTATGTCATTGGACTGTGCTGTGTGCGTATTGTCATCATCATTAAGTCAGAGTAGACCTTTTGACATCATACAAATCCTGCTGTGATGGAATCTCCATTATAAGAACCCATGAAATCATGTACACATGATACTTTTGACAGCACCCAGACATATATCAATACCACCCCATAAAATGCCTAGTGTTAGACAACTCTGTGTGTGAGTAGCATATGAAAACTTCCATATCTTAAAATTTGGGTTATTTCAGAAAAGAGGTACATGAAAGAACATAAATACAGAAGGTCCTTGGTGAATCAGTCTCATGACACACACAGTGCACTATACACCATCCAGATGTTTGTCACACACAGTACACTCTACACCATGCAGATGTTTGTCACACATAGTACACTATACATCATGCAGGTGTTTGTTGGGTTGTTTTAATCTGGTGCATCCTCACCCCTGCCCGACACGCTGGGTATTTTTCCTAGCCCAGCTCCCATATCCTGGGCTCCCCCAGGTTGGAAGGTCCACTTTCCCCATCCCGGACAGGAAAAGTGGCAACTTTCCAATCTAGGTGAACCATTTCTGTATTAGTTGTCCACCTCCTGTGGTGGTTATTCTATTGATAATGTCCCATACATTATTTTATTGCAGATCATATCCATTATCATATAGTGTACCTGTTACAGAGACGTATTATTGCTGCCCATAAATTTGGTCCTGCACCAATCTCTGCTTCACCAAATCCTGATTTGTCTTGTCAGTATCACTTTTGTCCAGGTTGTGAATGTCCTGCATGTAGAGGGCTTACATTATCACCTTATTCTCCTGAGTGGTGAACTTTCTCAGCCATCACCTCTCTCAGGGACCCATGGCAAGCCCTGTACACTTGCAAGTTACCCATATCAGTGAAAGATTGTGTCAGATAGTGTGCAGGTGTTATCCACCTATGACCACTGACTACATTTCCATCATTCTGCAGTAAGTAGCAGGACTCTGTTCTACTATGCACATGCCACTGCAATGGCCATGTACTCCCTGACCACTTTTTGCATCTCTGTATTACCCTCATCACACCCTGTTACCCTTCTGCCCCTTACAATTATTTGTTCTGCCTAAACTTATGTACAATAGTTTTTCATGTCCCTTGTATCCTGTCCTTCCCTAGATGTCCAACAGCCACAGCCTTCACCAGCACCAGCATAGCTGGAGATGCCATTGCCACACCACTGTGCTCTGTAACCTCTCACACATAAGACGGGTGTTGATCACACTGCTTGGGTGCATTTCCAGCTGTTTTTTCTTCCTCTGTATTCACGTGCCCACTTCTAAAGACTTGCACAATAAACTCTAAGCATTTCTCAGACAAACTGGTGCACACTTGTTATACAGTGCTAATTGAAACATTGTAATGGGGGTATGTGTACTACAGAGTCAGTATAGCACTTATGCCTCTGAATTGGACCTGGGACACGATGAACTACTGCACCCATTTAGTGCTCAGCACAGAGGTAGAGAAGCATGTGACCAGCATGTTAGTGGACACAGACTCTCTGGCCCTGTAGCACCACAGCATGGCACTATACTTGTTTGGTTGAGGCAGTTGCTACACTACACTGCACACCATGTGACCTCTGAATTTGTATCCATGTGTATATGGTTAACATTTTACTCCATGCATGGACCTGTGTAGTGGTCTCAGTTTCCTCTGGCACTGGGACAAGCAGGGCTCCACCATGGTGTGCTAGGGGAAGCAAGATGTTAGTTTTCTTCCTGCATTCTCTCTGGGGAAGTACAAAGACCCCCTGTACAAGGTAGATGCCTGGAACAAACTTAGTTGGATAGTGAGTGATGTTATGGTCATCACCTGTCCTGGGGACCATTGCTGGCATCAGTGCAGTCACTTACTGTGGCTGCACCCTGAACCATTACAGTATTGTAATGCAGAGGTTAGGGAGAGAGGACAGGTATTATATGCATTTTCCACCTGTTATTATGCTACCTGTTGTACCTGTTTACGCAGGAGTACTGATTTTCCATTATAAAGGTAGAGGAGCTATAATTGGGCATTGAAAGATTTTACAGGAGGTGGAAGTGATTCTCCTGGTGATGGCTTGCATGTGTCATTTGTAGCACTCCACTGTATAACTGCCATTGTATGAGAGCCATATGTGTGCACTCATGTGTTTTTTTTTCTAATCCTTCTGCCGGTTCAGTTGTGGTGCAGGTCCTGGAGTAGCAGTGGTCATATCTTCAAGTGTCAGCCAATGCTTCTGCTGCTGAAATACAAATGGTCACCAGGTCTGTTTGTCAACAGGGTGATGGAGATTATTCTTATGGCATTCACCTGTTGGGACTAATGGTGGCTTCTGTGGCCACTTCTCAGGAGGGAAGCAGAGATTCCTCTTCTAAATGATGTTTACATTGGTCTCCAAGATTTACTTGCAGAAGCTGGTGTCATCTCAGCTGTGCTGGATACCTGCCTGAGAACCATGAAGTGCCTCCTGGCACTACTTACCGAATCATGTGACTTACAAGTCCTCACTATTGACCCATCAAAGGCTCAAGCTGCCTTCGACATCAGTCACAGAGGTAATTAATAATTGGGTTTCACCCTCTAGACTGGCCTGGCATCTGGTCATGGTTCCAGCCCTATTCCCATTCATGTTTTGTCCTCCCTAATGTATGATCCCCCTATGTTGTTGTTGTCCAACCTCCTCCATTAACTGATGTCCACTCTCTGTCGGTCTGTGTGCAGGTACTATATTTCCACCTTTGACATGTATAGTCTGTCTGTCTGTCTGTCAACTACTTGCAGAATTTTCTTCTCCCTCCCCAGTCATTCCTCAATATGCACCAAGTAAACTCGACTTCATCTTTGTTAAATAATCTCATTACTCCCCTTCAGTAAAGCAAAAAATATATATATTTCCCATCTTTTCCCCCACTTACTATACATTCAGGATACCCTCTTATCTTTTCCCATGCTTGCTATTCACAGTTTCCAATTTCCTATATCTCTTAACTCCCCATTTCAGTGATGAATCTAGCTGAAGTTTGCTGTAGTGACCCTCTGTTGACTATCGGGATTGACAGCTATGTTGTACTTGTATTATTACTTGTCACACCAACATGGCTTGGAGGTGTTATCTACCACACTCAACATGTACCTGCCAGTCAGGCTACTCCTCCATTATGTCTGTGTACCCTGCTTTTCCTTGTAACATGGTCCTTCTATTTTATTATGCAGTCCTTTATTTTGGTATCTCATCACTGTGCTGACACTAATACACATCCGATTAGTTTTGGGCCACATTGTACTATATGATATGTGACATTTAGAACTGCACTGGAGTGCAGCTCTTGTGTTTGAATGTCAACTTTCTTATTGTACATTTCATTGTTTGATATGCACAGTAGTCCGCAGAAGACCAAATGTGAACCCCAGATTTAATCCTTCTCTTTGTTTTACAGTAGTCAGTGGTGTTTATATTTTAAGACAGGTATGAGGGAAAATGCCCTGAGTCATGCAAATAGTATACTGAATGACACAGTTGGCAAGCATTGCGTGGCAAAACTGATGCTTGTTTTTTTTTTCTTTTTTCCTAGAAAAAACACTGTACAGTTTTGTAGTTTGAACATGTTACAAGTACAACAGGGGAAATAAGTAATCTCATACTTAGCTAAAGATGCTGGCTGCGAATGCTGTCACCACCAATGATTAACTTAAAAAATAGGAACCCTTACTTCTAGTGTAAACTCGATTTTTTTCCAGATGTATCGTATTCCCACAAAAATGCTTATTAGACTATCACTGGCATTCACAAAAGTTTATTTACTAAGGTATTTGTGTCTCTGTAATCCTATCTGATTCACAAACTACTCTCCCATTATAGTCTTCTGTTGGTGATAGCCATAGTAAAGGGAGCAGTCGTAATGTGGAAGCTATTGGAAAATATGGCAGCCCAAGGGAGCTGCAAATGCTGACCATGTAGTCTACCTTGCAAATGGCAGCTACACTAGGTTAATTTGGCAAAGGGAATCTAGTTATTTTTTTCATACGGAGGAAAATGTGTCCACCATGTTTGGATAGTGTACGCCCTTCAGCCCTTTGAAACTGGTTAAGGCTTATGCCATGTCTTCAGGTAAATATAGAGAAGGTATGTATGTATGTGTGTGCGCGCTCGGGTACGTGCATGCATATGTGCGTGCGTGCTTGCGTGTGTGTACATTGGAGATGGCTATGCTACAGCAATGAATGGACTGGTAAGTAGAACACTTGCATGGTCAGGTCTGACTGTGCAGTGTTTGATTGAGATGCATGGTAATTAGTTGCTAACATGGTACTGCCTTATGCATCATTGTCTTGTCTCTAATTGAGATGTTCTCTGCATCCCACTAATTGTTTAATCCATGTCAGCTAATTAGCATGATCAAAGAGAATGTTTATGAATCCTTACTAATAATTCTAACACCTCGCACTCCCCCTCTTTTATTTATTTATTTATTTATTTACACTAAGTATTGTAGTTATATAACACTGTATGTATAATTCATCACATCATATTTTAACCTTTATATTCACATTTTGTTTGTGCGCCGTTATTATTTGTTCTAATCACTGGCTGAGTCTGAAAATGGCCCACATGAATTACTGCCTTACCCCATTTAACAAAATAAAGAAACAAATCTGCCATTGCAGACTAACTTACTTAACAGTATTTTGCTTTTCTTATCTGCATTTCTTGTTTTCATATCAAAATGCTTCATTCAGTGCTCTACATTTAAAAATTCCATTTGAGTCTGCTTATATATAGAAACTAAAATTATAACAAAATTAACATACTGACCAGAAATAAAAGTAAAAAATCTTTGTTATAATTTTAAAACTTTCAGGTCATAGAAATGAAATATCATTATATTTAATAGCCATGAGCTGATGACCTTTATATATGTTCATAACCTCCTATGCAGAATGAGTACCGACAAGGATAAAAATCTGACCTTTGCTGACCTAGCATCATCAGTGCTGAAAGCTATTTCCGTAAGACCACATTATTATTATCAAACTTAACCTTGAATACTTTTATACTTTCAGATGAGACTACATCATAAGGTCTGCCTTTATTATGCTGGAATTATCTGGGAGATCGTTCAAGACCACTTTGATATTCTGGTCAGAGATCTTGACAGCAAAATGTTGGTTGTCCTGTTACAATCCAATGTTTATGACAGCTTCAGAACTTTCATCTCTAACAGTACCTGACCAGTTGTGAACTTAATATGTTGGGCAGAGCAATCCCACCTGTAGTGTGAACAGAAAATAAGTTAAATGAATTAAAGTTGTTTCCTAATCTAATTATTTGTTAACTTGGCAACTGGACTGTCCCAACTTCAGGCATTTCCAGACATAAACCAGGCCATATAAATGGAAATTTAGCATAACAAATTAATCACCACATGTTTGGAGGTGGAGTGAAGCCACAGTACCTAAACAATTCCACTCAGACATGCAGTGAAGATGTAAAAATTCCTGCAGGCATTGACCAGATGTGAGGACTGAACCCCAGACCCCTGAGTTCTGAGGCTATCTTATTAGTATTTCACCCAGCTGTCCCCTACTAATTGCTGTAGTTTTCCAGTGTCTTAATTTTTTAATGGGAAGAGATGTTGCATTTTCTAAAAGATTTTTAATATACATGTACATGTGTATGAGCATGAGGGTAAGTGTTTGTATGTATGTGCACATGTATGTGTGTATGTATGCATGCATGTGTAATTGCAGTGCTGTTTTGAACACTACAGTCTGTCTAATTTCTGAAGGGTACTATATTTTAGTCAAATCAGGCCTAATTATCAGCTGATATTTTTGAAGGTAGATCCTCCAGTTATAGTGCACAGGGGTGGGTGCATGGAATCATAATTGTTCACACGTGAAGTTGGTAGTTTTATGGCAGGACAAATTTAAAATAAAGAGAGTATCCATGCTGTCAGGTTCCTTGAACTTTACTAATGAATATTCAGACATATGGTCTCTAAAGCCATTTAAACTAATCCAGTCCATTAGCTGCTCTCTCTATATCTCTGTCCTATTGAATTGCTCAATATTTAAGTTTTCCTAACTCCTCTTTAGTGGATCTGTGGCCATGGATATACACTTCCTGATTCTCTCTGTGTCCAGTCTGGTTGTGATGGGTATTCTGAGACATTGTAGCAATTATCTCATGTGCACTGACAACCCCCTTACTCTTAATAAAACAGATACGGTATGCAAGAAGAGTAAATACACTTTAACGCTAGAGGCAACACTCTCTCATACAACCAAAACGAATCCCACAGAGGTTGTCAGTGACACTTGCTCCACACCTACTGCACGAGATAGACTCTACACATAAAACTACTTATGCTGAAGCACTTACAGGTAACCAACCTAAAACACTAAGACCTCCTGCACGATACAGTCAAAGAAAGGGTCTTCAGCCATCACAGACACACTCTGATAAAACACCACCCACAGCCATACATAGTAAAACTGTATCCAGTATGTCCACTGCTAAGCACATAGCCAAACTTCCTAATCATTGGTCATTTTATAGTGAAGCAGACTGATGTCCACCTCACCAGACCAAGTAAGGAAAGAGTCACAGTTAATTGCCTTTGCGGGGCTAGGATCCATCTAGTCACACAGGCACTCAGTCATTGAACCACAGGTACCAGTGTGACTCTGTCATAGTTCATGTGTGTATTAATGACTTGAGATGTACCTCCCTTGACGATATGAAGTGAGACGTGATCAAGCTTGCTGATTATGCATTTCAGGCAGGTATTAACCTAGCACTCAGCAGCATATTACCTTCTCTAAGGAAGTTGCCATGTTACAAACAAAAAATAATTTATTTTAACAATTAACTTAGCTTCTGGTGTCAGTACTGGGGGGGGGGGTGCAATATCTGACAGCCTGGAAAGACACGGTTGACAGACCACATTGCTTTGTCAGGGATGGTCTGCACTTATCCTGTCTAGATTTTCAGATATTGGAAAATATCTTTTCATCCCCCATAGTCCCTTTTTTAGTTAATTCCAAACTGATAAACCTACTGACTTAACTGAACCTATGAAGGAATATGTGAAGGTGGTACAGATCATTGCTAGAAGTCTTAACAAGAAATTCCACTCTCTGCAAGCCTTCCGCTCTCTCTGGAGAGTGTAGACATTTGTATAGTAATGGAGACATGGTTTAAAGTAGAAATAGAAAAAAAATAAAAACAAAAACCAGGATACAGAACTCAAACTTAGAAAAATATCTGAATACCAAAGAAAAAACACAGCAGAGTCCAAGCATGGCAGAAAGGCAACTCCAGTTAAAAACAACACTTTTTAATGTACAGGATACTGCTTTCATGGTCAAAGACAGCTTCATCAGAAAACATCATAAAAAACCTAACACTCTTTATACTATAAGCAGCCAATAGGGAAAGTCTCTTAATTAGCTAAGTACATGGCTTAAAGTCAAACTGATGAAATAAACAACTGAATCAAATTACTTGCCAAAGAACCAGACCGACTACTTCCTAAAAACTTTTAACATGAAGCTCTTTTTGTCTTGCCTTTTAGCAAGACTTCTTCAGGTAACAGATACTTTCAATACTACAGGTTATATACACATTAAATTAGTCACATAATCAATTTAAAAGCAGTAAAGCACACACTTTTTCACTACAACCCTCCCATAACATTCCATCTGGCATTTAACCCCTCAGCTCCCATTATACAAACTTTTTTACTCACTAAATACAATGTAAAAAATTGTTATAATTTATATATGCATACTTATACTAGTTTATAACAAACTTGCTTTCACACTTAATATACTTCATAATAAAATTATTTATAAATTAACACAAATTAAACTTCATCTATTTAAGCTTCTCAACTTTAAAATACAGATAATGGAACACACTTCGTTCAGACCGGGGTAATGATATGCATCAGTATGAAATTGCCACAACAGTTCCGATCTTTCTAGTAACAATGTTTCTGGGCCACCCCTGCCATCTGGTATGATGCAATCTATTGCTCGGAATTTGAACTGATGCTGTGGGTATTCTTTTATACGCCTTGCTAAGGCGTTCTCCCATTTTAATTTACTAATAGCATATTGATGTTTGTAGACTCGTTCTCTCAGTCTTCTCTTCGTTTTAGCTATATAAAAGGCTGAGCAGCTTTGGCACAAAGCTACATACACCACTAGCTTAGACTGGCAATCTAGCTTCTGTTTTATCTTATAACGTTGCCACCTGATGGTAAAATTATGCCCTATATCTATATATTTACAAAAATTACACATAACGCATTTAAACATTCCTGTCCTATGTGTAAGGAGATTCGGTTTCCTCTCCAGGATGCTTTTCAGGTTAGGACCCCACCTGAAGGTAATATAAGGAAGCTCTTGTAGTTTTTGTCTCACCATACAGTAATTTTGAACTATATCCCAGTTTTTAATCAGAATAGAATACATTTCTTGAGCATTCACACTATACATCGTGACTAGATTGTGTGTACCATAGAATGACGTTGCTGAGTTATTCATAGATTCAGTCAAATCACTATTCAGTGAAACTAATATTTCCCTCTGTGATAAAATGGGTTGATAGAAACCTTTCATTCTTTTATGTTGTACTTCCCACATCACTTCTAATACTAAATTCTGGGGATATCCTCTTTTAGTAAACATGTCATGTAAATTTTTACATTCATAATCAAAGTCAACCTCTAAAGATGTCATGCGTGATGCCCTTACAAATTGACCCTTGATTATTGACTTTTACTAATGAAGTGGGTGACAGCTACTGAAATGTAGTAATGAGTTAGAGTAAGTTTCTTTTCTAAAGATCTTAGCTATAGCGCATTTATTAATACTGTCTTTACTCAAATACACATCTAAATAGGCAGTCCTGTTGGCATCAAAATTGTAAGTAAACGTCAGAAACTGGGTAGTAGAGTTAAAGTAAGTCACTAACTCTTCCGCTATAGATGCATCACCTTTGAATAGAGTAAAAATGTCATCCAAAAATCTAGTATAATGACATATTTTTTTCTTTTATTTCAGTCATTTTAAAGATATATTCCTGCTCCCAATAAGCCATAACTAAATTGGCGAAGCTGGCCCCACAAGGGGAGCCCATAGCCACGCCAATTTGATCTGAACCTGTAAGCCAAAAGGTTGGCAATGCTCTCTGGTTCAGTATGGATGATGCCATCTGCAATAAGTTTTGCACATTGTTGTGTATTTCCTCTGAAGTTAGGAACATAGCTGTAGAAAGCTTTGTTGTTGTCCTTTGCATGAGAAGTTATTGTTTCTTCAGATTTACCCTTTGAAGTATTAATTACCCCTCTGAGCTGCCTGTTTAGACTGGTGAGGGGGCTTTTAGTATGTTGGGCTTTGCTCCTCCTACACACGGCCAAGATTTTTTTTCTTTTATTGTACAACCAACTGATAGTGTGATTCCACCAGGGTGTCAAGTTGTTAATAACTTGTGGTAAGGTTGTTGACCAATTTTTAAAATAGTATGTGGTGATGGAAAAACATATTTGTAATGACTCATGGTCCTTTCTGGAGGTTATTAGCAACTTGACATATTAGAACGAGCTTAATTTTATGACAGTAGACACCAAAGATTTGTACTCTTCTATCCCTCATCTAAAGGGGATTGAGTGGGTAAGTTGTTTACTACGGAACAGAGGGGCCCCAAGAACTAAGGTGAATCTTGTAGAAGAGTTATTGGACTTAATTTTGTTCAATAACTACATCACCTTTAACAACAGATACTTCCTGCAAAAAATTGGTGTTGCTATGGGCTCCCCTTGTGGGGCCAGCTTTGCAAATCTAGTTATGGCTTATTGGGAGCAGGAATATATCTTTAAAATGACTGAAATAAAAGAAAAAAATATGTCATTATACTATATTTTTGGATGACATTTTTATTCTTTTGAAAGGTGATGCATCTATAGCGGAAGAGTTAGTGACTTACTTTAACTCTACTACCCAATTTCTGACATTTACTTACAATTTTGATGCCAACAGGATTGCCTATTTAGATGTGTATTTGAGTAAAGACAGTATTAATAAATGCGCTATAGCTAAGATCTTTAGAAAAGCAACTTACTCTAACTCATTACTACATTTCAGTAGTCGTCACCCACTTCATCAGTAAAAGTCAGTAAGCAAGGGTCAATTTGTAAGGGCATCACGCATGACATCTTTAGAGGTTGACTTTGATTATGAATGTAAAAATTTACATGACATGTTTATTAAAAGAGGATACCCCCAGAATTTAGTATTAAAAGTGATGTGGGAAGTACAACATAAAAGAATGACAGGTTTCTATCAACCCATTCCATCACATAGGGAAATATTAGTTCCATCAAATAGTGGTTTGACTGAATCTATGAATAACTCAGCAAGGTCATTCTGTGGTACACACAATCTAGTCATGGTGTATAGTGTGAATGCCCAAGAAATGTATTTTATTCTGATTAAAAACTGGGATATAGTTCAAAATGACTGTATGGTGAGACAAATACTACAAGAGCTCCCTTATATTACCTTCAAGTGGGGTCCCAACCTGAAAAGCATCCTGGAGAGGAAACCGAATCTCCTTATACATGGGACAGGAATGTTTAAATGCTTCACATGTAATTTTTGTAAATATATAGATATAGGGCATAATTTTACCATCAGGTGGCAACGTTATAAGATAAAACACAAGCTAGATTGCCAATCTAAGCTAGTGGTGTATGTAGCTTTGTGCCAAAGCTGCCCGGCCTTTTATATAGGTAAAACAAAGAGAAGACTGAGAGAACGAGTCTATGAACATCAATATGCTATTAGTAAATTAAAATTGGAGAACGCCTTAGCAAGGCATATAAAAGAATACCCACAGCATCAGTTCAAATTCCGAGCAATAGATTGCATCATACCAGATGGCAGGGTGGCCCAGAAACATTGTTACTAGAAAGATCGGAACTGTTTTGGCAATTCCGTACTGATGCATCTCATTACCCTGGTCTGAACGAAGTGTGTTCCATTATCTGTATTTTAAAGTTGAGAAGCTTAAATAGATGAAGTTTAATTTTTATTAATTTATAAATAATTTTATTATGAAGTATATTAAGTGTGAAAGTAAGTTTGTTATAAACTAGTATAAGTATGCATATATAAATTATAACAATTTTTTACATTGTATGTAGTGAGTAAAAACATTTGTATAATGGGAGCTGAGGGGTTAAGTGCCAGATGGAATGTTATGGGAGGGTTGTAGTGAAAAAGTGTGTGCTTTACTGCTTTTAAAATGATCATGTGACTAAATTAATGTGTATATAACTTGTAGTATTGAAAGTATCTGTTATCTGAAGAAGTCTTGCTAAAAGGCAAGACAAAAAGAGCTTCATATTAAAGTTTTTAGGAAGTAGCCTGTCTGGTTATTTGGCAAGTCATTTGATTTACATGGTTTAAAGTCACTGAGAGTACCCCAGCAATACAAAGTTATAACACCTTTCACACCTTTACATCAGCTACTGTGCAGGAGGTAACTAAAGGTGGAGGAGTGTCAGTCTATATTAAGACTAATCTCGCATCCAGACTAGTTAAAGTGTATGACCCACTGGAACTCATACATGTGCAACTCACCATAAACAGGGTCCGTACCATATCCTTGTAACATATAGCTCTCTATGTCCCCGGAAACTCATATTACCAGTCTCACTGTTCAACCTATTATGATATTCATGGGGGATCTCAACTGCTCCTCCACAGATTGGGAATCCTACACCACGTCTAATACACAAGCCCATTGATTACTAAACTTTGTTAATACCAACATCCTAGAATAGTTGGTCCATTCTCCTACTAGGAGTAAAAACATCCTTGGCCTTCTACTCACCCAATGTAATATCTTCGCTCATCAGATCTGACCATAAGGCAGTATTACTTGAAATAAAAGTTAAATCCGAGGATCCAGCCAAACCAAAATCCTTTAGGAACTATTGCAAGGCTAGCCTCTCTCTACTAAGCAACACTTTGGCTAAATAACAAGCATTTTCAAACCCAGTAAACACTGTACATCCATATCAATAGCTGTATAGATCGAGCTGTGCCCACTCATATTAAGAATAAAACAAAGTCAAAAGACAAGTCACCCTGGTGGGATCACACTATCAGTTGGTTATACAATAAAAGAAAAAAAAATCTTGGCCATGTGTAGGAGGAACAAAGCCCGACATACGAAAAGCCCTCTGACCAGTCTAAACAGGCAGCTAAGAGGGGTAATTAATACTTCAAAGATTAAATTTGAAGAAACAATAACTTCTCAGGCAAAGGAAAACAACAAAGCTTTCTACAGCTATGTCCGTAACTTCACAGGAAATACACAACAATGTGCAGAACTTATTGTAGATAGCATCATCCACACTGAACCAAAGGCCATTGCCAACCTTTTGGCTTACAGGTTCAGATCAAATTTCTCCTCCCATTCCCCCAGATAGTACAAAGGAAATACCACGTAACACAATCTACCCAACCATTGCTAGACAACAGGTCATTAATGCCCATTCCAAGGCCAAAAACACTGCATTGATAACATCCCAGGATGTTTAATAATAGCATGAAACATGACCTCTCTGGTCCACTTGAATCACTTTTTAACTGGAGCCTTCAGTCAGGTTTTGAGCCCAAGGAATGGAAGATGACTGAAGTCATTTTTCTGGACAAAGAAGTCCAACCACTGATCACGGTAACTAAAGGCCCATAAGTCTTACCAGCCTCATATGTAAAGCCATGTAAAGAATAATCATGGACATTATAGATGAAGGTCACCAAAGTACTGGATGAAGATAAGACTTTGCACACAGCTTACTTTGACCTGGCCAAAGCTTTTGATACAATACCCCACTCAGCATTATAGAGAAGCTCACTAATTTAGGTATAAACCCTTTTGTCACCCACTGGGTAGCCAACTGCCTCACTGATAGGACCCAGGAGGTTAAAATAGTTAAAGCCACCTCCACCAAGAGGCCAGTCACTAGTAGAGTGTACCAGGGCTCAGTATTGGGCCTACTCTTTTTTGGCATCTATTTCTCTGAAATGGAACAAATGCTGAAGGTTTACGGCTGACTAAGTTTGCAGATGATTGTAAACTGGGAGTTATCATCAACTTCCCTACATACACTAGCATTCTTCAAGAAGGTCTATCTGTGACTAATAAATGGTGCCAAAGCCATGGTCTTAAACTCAATGCTAAGAATTGCATAACTGACCCCTTTGGGAAATCAACCATCCCGGCAAATTACCATGTTGATTAAAAAAACCTAAGAGTCGACCCAGTGGTCTGGGATCAGGGTGTGCACGTAGGCAGTAGCCTTACCCTTCGACCACCACATGGCCAGAGTAGTGAGGAAATCTTTTTTCGTTGCACAACTGTTAAGTAAGGGCATGGCATCCAGATCCAAAGAGGTCACTATCCCACTGTACTCTGCCCTTATCAGACCAATTATAGAGTACAATATTCCCTTTGGTATGTACCTGACCAAGCATATGCAGCAACTAGTGTAACCTAAATGTTTCCTTACAAAAAGAATACAAGGTGTAAAAAACCTGCCTTATGCAGAGCACCTTAAAGCCCTTTCCCTGTACTCAGTCTCCTATAGATTGCTGAGAGGTGATCTATGACTGGTTTAAAAGCTATCTGCAAAGCCCACACTTATAAATCTTCTACATATCTGTAAGTCAGTCAGTTTTCTATGCAGAAAATGATGCTCTTTGTTTACAAGCCTATTTCTCATTTTAAATTATATTGAGGGATTCATAGGCTAATAGGTTCATAGGTGTTTACTAGGCTAATGACCACAAGGACCTTTTTAAGCCTCGCCATGCATACTAAATCTCTGACAGGTTCTGGTACCCTTGATAAGTGTAAGCAGGGACTTGGGAGTTGAAACATTCACAGGTTGCCTGTGTCCATTAGAGACATAGGTGCCAAGCCAGGGATGAATTTCTTGTTGCCCATCCAATTGTTCAAGTCAAACTTGAACTGGGTTAGGGAAGAACCCTCCTTCACATGGATAGACAGCCTGTTCCAAACATAGGGTAGTCTCTGGGATGCAGCAGATCCTATTATATCACAGGCAAGGTTTCTCTCTTTAGAATGGGTAATTCTGGTGCTGTTTGTTTTGCGGATATGCAGGAGATCCATCAGAGTGGGATCTGACAATGCCCTGTATCAATCTCCCCTCAACAGTCTGTAGGAGACAGAACACAGGGATAGATCCTTGAGGCGGTCTGCAAAGGACATTTTACTTATGCCCTGTATTCTTTTAGTGAGGAACCTCTGTGGATGTTCCATTTCTTCGATATGCCTGCTTAAGTACATACCAAAGGGGGCATTTACTCAATGATAGGTCTGATGAATGCCGAATACAGTGGAACAATGACTTCCTTGGACCTAGATGCCATACCTTTGTTTATAAGTGGCGCAACATAGATTGATTTCCTACCTACTGTAGACACGTGATGACCAATGGCTACATTACTGTCTATGTTTGCCCCCAAGTCCCTGAATACTTGATCAGCTGTAAGGGGCATGTTGTCAATATGAAAGTTACCAGGGCTGGATGACTTCCTGAAGGATACTATTAAGCATTTCTTGGCATTTAGTTTTAGTCCATGGCTTACCAGTTATTTATCTATGTCAGCCCTTCCTGGAGAACATTTGTGTTGGTGTGGGATTCAATGACAGCCCCTAATTTACAATCATCTGCAAATTTAGTCAGCTGGAGACCACTGACATTGTCCTTAACTTCAGAGAAGTAAATTCCAAAAAGAAGCGGTCCAAGGATTGATCCCTGAGGGAGTCCACTTGTGACTGGCCTCTTTCTAGAGGCAGACTCCTCAATTCTAACTTCCTGGGTCCTGTCTGTGAGCCAGTTGGTTATCCACTGGATGATATACGGGTTTGTACCTAACCTCTTGTCAACAATGCCCAAGTGGGGTATTATGTCAAATGCCTTGACCAGGTCAAGGTAGGGAGTGTGAACTACTTTGCCCTCATCCATTGCTTTGGTAACCTTCCCAAAGAAGTCCACCAGGTTCAGTAGGCATGTCTTGCCGTTGATGAAACCAAACTGGGTTGGGTCCAGTGTTTGGAGGCTTACTATATCATTACTGATCATTTCCATGATAATTCTTTCAATGACTTTGCACAGAAGACTAGTGAGACTTATGGGTCTGTAGTTTCCAGGGTCTGTAAATGGCCCACCTTTGTGGAGAGGCATGACTGTTGCTATTCTCCATTCATGAGGCACGAAGCCTGTTTGGAGGCTGCAGTTAAATAGCAATTCAAGAGGGCCTGATAGGTTATGTTACATGATATTTAGAAGGCATTGTGGGATATCATCTTTGCCTATTGATGTAGTGCTCTTGGCCTTAGAGATAGCATTAAGGACATGTTCCCTAGTAATAGTAGGGTTAGAATGATATTTGACTTTCTTCCTGAGGAAAGGTTGAAGGGAAGAGAGGGGTAAGAAAGGTTTGCTATATCTTCTGTTTCAGTTTAGGTGGCAATGAGCTGTGGACACAATTGTGTATTGCCTTTGAGGTTGTGGACATAGTTAAAGAATGCCTTGTGGTTATCCTTGGTCTGGGAGGACAACTTTACCGCATATTTGGCTTTGATAGACTTTATTTGTCCTCTGAGTTATTTGTTTAGTTTGATGAGAGTGTTTTTATCTTGCTGGGTGCAGCACCTCCTAATTTTTGCCATATTTTTTTTCCTTCTGTTGTACAGCCTATTGATTTTGTGATTCCACCAGGGTGGCTTGTTTTTTGAGTTAGTTCTGTACTTCTTCCTGTTGGGTACAGCTGCCTCTATGCATCTATTAACATGTTAAAAAGTCCCAAGTGTCCACAAAGAGTCCACATACAGATAAAATGCAAAAACCCACCAGCAAAGTAACACAGAAAAGAGCGATGATGTTGCTTCAAGACAAACCATGTATCTCCAAAGATTTAAAACTTTTATTGTACAAATGTAAGCGCTTTCACGGTTATCCAAGACCGCTTCATCAGACAACAATACAATGAAAACCAACACTTCTTATACCTCACGTTAATATCAATTACTCAATTAAAATAACAAAGTTTCCCTCCAAAATTTTTAAAGAAACATTAGCTAAATTCACTGCTTACTTTAGTCTTTTTAATTTTAACACTGGCTTGACAGAAACAAACTCATTCAGGCCAAACTCTTTGTGAAATGCCAATCTAAAGATCCATTGTAGTTCTATATTTTCTGTATTTGATGCAACCGGTCCTAATCTATTAGACCCCTTCTCTGTGGCACATCTCATTACTAAGGGTTTTTCATCCAGGAAGAAAGAGGACATTGTCTCCCTCTACTTTTCCCTCATTAGGCCAGTCATCGAGTACAATGCCCCATTTGGCATGTACCTCACTAGACATCTACAACAACTGGAGAGGCCACAAAAGTACCTCACAAAGAGGATCCTAGGCCTTAATCACTTGTCCTATATGGACAGAGTAAAAAAACTCCTACTATTCTCTGTCTCATATCACCTACTTATAGGCGATCTCTGCTTGACTTACAAAGCCATGACGACTGAGCTCTGTTAGAAATGATACATCTAAAGAAATCCCAATCCCTCCGCACCACACACTCCAGAGACCTCAACCTTATTACCACAATCAACAGAACGTGCTGGAGGGACAGGTTCATAACCCAGAGACTGCCCATGCTATGGAATAGACTTCCCATACATGTCAAAAAGAGCACCTCACTGGCCCTCTTCAAGAGAAATCTTGACGAGTGGATGGGAAATAGAAAATTCACCCCAGGGATCACTCCAATGGATCTATTTGACAGAGGCACTGGGAACTAATGTCAGGTGGCACAATAAACTCTGTATCTTTATGCCTTTTTTTAAAAATGGGGAGCACTGTCTACTTAAGTGACTCGCTCAAAGTCACACAGTAGGCAAATGGAGATGTGAAGAGTAGAACTCAGTTCGCTTATCTAGAGGAAGTAGCTGATTAAGAGCTTGAGCCTTAATCCTCTGCACTTACTCTCATAATTTGATTAACTTCTATATTTTTGGATAAAACACTCAGGATTTTCTAGTCAGTCAATAACGGCAGTCATTAGAGTTTCATAGTTCCTGTTCAGAAAATGCACATGAAGCACCTTTTGCTTGTTTAAACTTTTTAACTTTTTAACTGAGCTATTAATGCACTGAATACTGTACTCATTAGCACAGGTTTGAATCCTTACACCTCATTTGCCTGCTGTGTGTATTTGAGCAAGTCAGTTAACCAAACAGCGCCTCTGGTTTTCTTGATAATCAGATAGATAAAATGCTATTTAAAATTTTCACCCCTTATAGGTTCATAGGTTCATAGGTTCGTACTAGGCTATCTGCCCTAGGGCATTTATAAGCCTAGCCAGAGTTGTGTGTGGCTTTCACCACCCCTTAGGATGAGAATACTACGCCCTTTTAGGGTTTAGTTTACTGTGCCTCTGTCTAGTAGTGACACAGAGATGACCCCCGGGGTAAACCTACGATCTCCCATCCACTCGTCAAGATTTCTCTTGAATAGAGTCAGTGAGGGGCTCTGCCTAACATGGATTGGGATTCTGTTCCAGAGTGTAGGGAGCCTCTGGGTTATGAATCTGTCCCTCCAGCACGTCCTATTTATTTCTGTGTTGAGGTTTAAGTCTCTTGCTCTCGTGGCTCTGGTGGATTTGGATTTACTGAGGTGGAGCATGTCCATTAATTCCGGATTGGACATGGCCTTGTACGTCAGGCACAGATCACCTCTGAGTAGGCGGTATGCGACTGAATAGAGCTGGAGTTTCAGTCGGGCAGCATATGACATATGTTTAAGACCCTTTATCCTCTTGGTGAGGAACTTTTGGGGTCTTTCCAACTGCTGCAGGTGACGGGTAAGATACATCCCAAATGGGGCATTGTACTCAATCATTGGCCTGATAAGAGAAGAATACAGGGGCACAATGACCTCTCTTGATCTAGATGTGAAACCCTTCATGATAAGGTGGGCAATATAGAAGGTCTTCCTAACCACTTTGGCAATGTGAGTGTCAAATGAGAGGTTTCTGTCAACCTGGGTCCCAAGGTCCCTGATTACTACTTCCGTGCTTAATGGATTACCACCTAGGTGGTAATTTGTGGGTACCTTGTTTTTCCCAAACGGTATGACTATACATTTTTTGGCATTCAGCTTAAGGCCATGGCTCTGGCACCAATTATCCGTTTCTATGAGGCCTCTCTGAAGGATGTTTGTGTCCGCTGGAGTATCAATTATGGCGCCCAGTTTGCAGTCATCTGCGAACTTTGTCAGCCACAATCCTCCTATGTTTGCCTGTACCTCGGAAAAATAAATGCCGAACAAGAGGGGTCCCAGGACTGAGCCCTGTGGGACACCGCTTGTGACTGGCTTAGAGTCTGACATAGCTCCAGCAACTCTGACCCTGTGGGTTCTGTCCTTGAGCCAGTTTGCAACCCATCTTGTGACATATGGGTTTACATTTAAGCTGGTGAGTTTGTCTATGATGCCCGAGTGGGGTATTGTGTCAAAGGCTTTTGCAAGGTCAAGGTAGGCTGTGTGAACTGCCTTACCCTCATCAATGGCCTTAGTGACTGTTTCAAAGAAGTCTATCAAGTTCAAAAGGCAGGATCTGCCTTTGACAAAGCCAAATTGGGTAGGATCCAATGTCTGTAGGTCCCCAATGTCTTTGTTTATGAGTTCCATAATGATCCTCTCCATAGCTTTGCAGACCAGGCTCATCAAGCTTATGGGGCGGTAATTTCCAGGGTCCGTAGAAGCACTGACTTTTTGAAGTGGTACCACTGTCGCCGTACACCACTCTTTGGGTACGTATCCTGTAGTAAGGCTAAGATTAAACAGCAGCCTTATGTGTGGGTTTAGTTCCTCTTGGAGTTCATGTAGCACACAGCCCGGGACACCGTCCAGTCCCATTGATGCTGTGTTTTTAGCTTTAGAGAGGGCGGCTCTCACATGGGCATCTGAGATGTTAGGGAGGCTACACTCTGCTGGGATAGTTATTTCTCCTTTTGGGGGGGAGGAGAAATTTGCACTGAACCTGTCTGCCAGAATGTTGGCAATGTCAGTGGGTTCAGTGTATTTTGTATCATTTTGGACTAACTCTGAGCATATCTGAGAGTTTCCACCCAGGTTTCTAACATAGCTAAAGAAGGCCTTGTGATTGTCTTTTGTGTCTTTTGCGATTTTTCTCTCAAAGTTGGCCTTGGATGATTTTATGAGTGATCGTAGTTTTTGCTAGTACTGATCAGAGATGCCTTCCCTTTTAGGGATTTTGCTCTGTCATGTAGTAGCTTCCTCCTCCTGTTGTAGAGTTTGTTTATGGCTGAGGTCCACCAGACCGGGCGCCTGCCTTTGGGGGAATGGGTCTTGGTTTTATTTGGGATTGCATGATCCATGCATTCTTGAAGGTGCCCGTAGAAGGCATTTGCAAAGGATTCAGCAGTGTGGGTTGTGGTTTCCTCTGGCCCAGGGGCCTTGAAGGATACCACTTCAGTCTTAAGAAGTGTGAAGTTGGCTTTTGAGAAGTTCTTCACTGTGGTCTTTTGTGCAGGGGGTGGGGGCGGGATGTGGATTTCCAGTGAGATTAATTTATGGTCTGATCTTACCAAAGAGGGATATACTTCCGGTGTGGAGCATTTTGTCCCCATGTTTGTGATGATCAGGTCTAGTATATTGTCTCCTCTTGTGGGAATGGTGGCCAGTTGTTCCATTGCATTTGAGTTTATGAATTCTAGGAACCTTTGGGCTAGGGTGTTGGGGCTTGAGTAATGTTCCCAGTCTATGTTTGGGTAGTTGAAGTCTCCCAATATGATGGTATTTGGAGAGACATTCATACTCTCTAGTGTCTTCAGGAAGGCTGTGTGTGGTTCCTGAGTTTGAGAGGGTGGTCTGTAGCATGCTACAAACTGTAAGGCAGTTTTGCCTATGGTTAGTTGCACCTGGATGGTCTCCGATGCTTCGTGCGTTGCCACTAACCTGGAGGTGTGGTTATCTTTGATGAATATGGATACTCCCCCTCCTTTTGTGGTTCGGTCCAAGATTTGGGGCCGGAAAGCATGATATGAAGTAAAACCTGATAGTGCTGGGGTGCTCTCTGGAGCCTTGAACCAGGTTTCAGTCACTGCACAGACATCGATGTTCTCCATACAGAGAAGGGCTTCGAGGGCGTGCATCTTGAGGTTTAGACTTCTGGCATTGAGCAGCATTACCCTTAGTTTTTCCACTTGTGTTTTCTAGAGAGGTAGGTTTGTCCTTTGAGCCTTGCCTAAAAAAGGCACTATGGGGGTGGCAAGAGCCTTGGCCAATATCCGGAAGCCCAGGGGTGACAGGTGCAAGCCGTCCCTTGCAAAGCAGCGTGGCTTGTCAAGCATGTCATCCCAAGCAGACAGACATTGGATCCCCTTAGAATGACACCAGTAATTAAGCCAATTGTTAAAACTGATCATTTTGTCTTTGTACTGTGGCATCATTCTTGGTGAGGGTAAGATGCTGCTCAGGGTCAGGGTCATACCGGCCTGGGCTACATAATCAGAGAGCTCCTCTATGTCTCTTTTCATGTAGTCCAGGGAGGTACATCTCAGGTCGTTCACACCGGCATGTACAATGACTGAGTCATATTTGTACTTGCTGTGGAGTGACCTGAGTGCTTGTGTTATGTGGCGGATTCTAGCTCCCGACAGGCAGCTTACTGTGACCCTCTCCTTGTTCAGTCTGGTGAGCGGTACGTCAGTGTGTCTGACTATGGAGTCACCTATTACAAGTGTGTCTGGCATGTTGTTAGGCCTTAAGGGCTGTGACTGTTTAGCACACTGACTTTGTGAACTGTGTGTTGCATGTGCTATGTCTTGAGGTGGCAGTTGCTTGGGTGTCTGCTTTGGATGCCTCTGTTGTTTTGGTAGATTTTTAATCAGCGCCTCCGAGTATGTTTTTGTGTGTTTATGTGTTTGGTTTGCAGTTGTGATAGTTCTATGTGAGACTGGGTTTGTGGTGTGCGTGGTTACCTTCTCCTCCTGACTGGTCTTGCCAGTACTGAATTGAGGGAGCTCAGCCTCCAGTTTGGCTATATAGTTGCATCTCTCGCATATATTTGTATTTGTTGGGAGGAGGAGAGGGTTGTCTGTGTACATGAGGCAATTATAACATTGCCTTAAGATTCCCAGATTCACCAGCTGAACAGGAGAGGACGCTAGCAACTGACCCTTCGACATGCTAGAATTAGTGAAAAAGATTGCTGTGTAACTGAGTCAGAAAGGACCTATAGGGAAATGGGTACTCAAGGGAATTTAGGTGAATGAAGTACTTTCTTTTGTTTAAGAGTGCTTTACTTGTATAAAGAAATGCTTTAGGAGCAAGTGCTGAACTTTTCAGATAGAGTATAGGCTGTATAGATTGCAAGTAGAACAGTTCTAAGGGAAAAATTGAAGAGCAGACTTTACGGAGCCAGAAATAGTTTAAACTTGATTAACCGGCGCTGCCCTATGCTGCTCTATGAGCAACTTCACGCTAAATTTTTGGCTTTGTCCAGAATACCTGAGCAAAGAAATGAATATGTATTTTGCCTGTTCCTTGTACAATCTGTGGCTTTCTGGTATGTTGTTTTAGATTGCAGTCAGTAAACAATAAAAGGTATATGTTCCAGTCTTTGATTTATTTAGAAAATGCATATTAGCACAAATCTTTTTATTTTAAAAAATGGTTTAAGTATACAAGAGAAGTATTTAAGATTTTTGCCTCTGATTTCTGAGCTAAGAAGTTGAGAGAGTAGGTGGATTTGCAATGGGATGCTCCGCATGGTTTTAGCTGTAACAAGCATTTCAGGACCATTGTTTATGAATTTATTCATAAAGTTGATCTTAAGCAGATGTTTGAGGTGTACATTCATAGAAGGGCATGTAACTGCTGATTATGTGTGTGTGTGACTGTACAGACTACCCCCTGGATTTACTAAATGTCCGTGCAGGACTAATCTAGTCCTGCACGGAAGCGGTAGTTTAGGAGGAGGACGGCAGTGCGCCAAGCATAATAATGAAGGCGTGCTGCCTGAACTCCAAATACTACACGGAGCGTGGACGAATGCAGGGGGTGTGTCTGGGAGCAGAGCTCACAGAATAAACATGCTCCTTCAAAGTAGAACAGAAGAAAGTGTAAATAAATGAGCAAGACTGCTCAAAGGTGTCCGCATATCCCCACAAACAGTCCCCATGAGTTCAACAGCAGCAGTACATTTAAATAAAATGAAGAGACCCTTTTATTTATTTTTTTAAAACCTTGAGTACTGCTAACCATAGATGGGCGGGTGTGCCCATCACCTAGCTACGGCTAAAGCAGCTGAAAAGGCTGAAGAGGATAACAAGGAATATTTATGTAAATGAAGCAGCACATCAATAGTGGAGTGGTTAGAGCATCAGCCAAACGAACAGGCATTCCTGGTTTGAGTCCCACTGCAGCACAAATCATTTTCCACGGGAAATCTGTATATGAACATAATTTTACATTGCTACGTCATATAACTTACAGAGGAACAATTAAATGTAAACTGGAGTATTGCATGAAATGCACATGTGAAGTGTTAGTGTCATAATGAATAAGGCACATGTAAGCAGGTCTAAGCACAAATAAGAAGCGGTAAGCATGTCCAAGTACATTTGCGTGGGGGTAAGCATTGCCCACACAGAGTAAGCAAAGTAGAAGCTAATGAGTGTAAGAAACTGTAACCAGAGGTTAACAGTGCTTACCATCGCGCAAACCCATGCACATCTGCTCAAAAGTGCCTTAATCACACTGTACCCAATGGCCCTTGTTCTGCCTAGCAACAAAGCAAGCAGCCGCTGCTAGGATCAAACCCAGGATCCTGGGCACCACAGCCAAAGTGAGTTACCACTAAGCCATCTCAGATATACAAATCCTTGATGTATTCACAAACATATCATCCAGCCCAGTCATTCAACAGTACAGAGAATGTATTCCAACATGTAGATGTATGTGTGTGAGTAAATATATTAATGTCTAAACGGTTACAACATATTGATATATGTATACATATATATATATATATATATATATATATATATATATATATATATATATATATATATATATACATATATATATATATATATATATATATACATATATATATATATATATATATATATATGTATAGACATATATATATATATATATATATATATATATGTATAGACACATATAAATATTTATGAACATATAAACATGTACATGCCTGCATCTATAGATATATATGTCCACGTCTACATGTCTAAATATGTACAGCAGGTTATATAATTATGTCAGCAGATATATATATATATATATATATATATATATATATATATATATATATATATATATATATATATATGTGTGTGTATATATATATATATGTATATATATATATATATATATCTATATATATATGTATACATATATAGGTATATACGGTCATACATCTGTAGATAATGTGGAAATTACAAAACATATATGTCCTCATGCAACGTTAATGGGGTTGAGAGGCCCCACACAATATACATCTGGTACGAATAGGTATACCCCCCCAGCCAAGCACGACCCCCTGTAATACAGTACCAAGTGTTGCAAATCCCATAACCAGGACCAGACATGACATGGCCATCCCTAGGTTGCATATACACAGACACATATATGAAGATACAGGTATATATATATATATATATATATATATATATATATATATATATATATATATATATATATATATATATATATATATATATATATATACCTACACATACACACACGGATTTGTTCAGTAATATACATATGTAGTATGTTCACACAATATGGAGCAGCCGGTATTCCTGCAGTCACCACCTTACCAACTGGAAACTGTATGAGCCACACATACGAATGACATTCATAGCCAGCAACATATACCCACAGACATATCAAAGGGTATAACACCACAAACACACAGGTGTGCATAAATGAATGTGAAAGCTTTATTTGTGTACCTTGACAGTTGTATATGCCATGTCATATATCTGTTTAGACACTGACATCCGCATGAACAGTGTAATGCAGCTGTGAAACAGTTATACTAAGACATTTGTCTGGAAAAGTTGACATATGCTGCTGTCCAGGCCGAGGCCTACAAGTAGTACATTAGTAATGACAGACTGGGCCACAGCATACCAGACAATCAACAGTACATAATGCAGACGTATAGGTCAGCAGCCTCTATCTACACTCTGTAAACAATCCCTACGAGGGACAGACCCCAGATGACACAATGGGATGTATCTGTTACATAACAAGGCATACCTGACACCATCACAATCACACTGACAAACAGAACATGCCGTATGGCAGGACACAGTAGGCCTGCATTTACCCAAGGTGAATTGTATGGTAAAGTAGCGACTTAGGTAGCGACTTAGGTAAAGTACTAGGCTAGCTGCCCTTGTGGGCCATTTTAAGCCTAGCCAATTTTCCTTTCAAAGGTGAGAATGAAACTCTGTACCTTGTGTCTGTGAGGTGAAGACCTTAACCAATATACCAATACCCAGAACCCTAAATAAATCATACAAGCGACCAGATACATTAAGGCAGCCTATCCCAGATACTCACACATGTTGTAACAGCCTAGGTTAGTCATGGTGCATCCTCCTATACTCACTAACACTGGGCCATATACCACTGTTACATACACTGGCATCTGGAGTGCATTAGGGCACACATGTATTGTGTAGGTGAAACCCACACACATATATGGCCCCAACCCCCCAGTATGTGTGGGGGACACAACAGCAGTGGAGTGATGGCAGGAATGACAGCATGACATACACATAGCCCACTACATACAACCCCTGACAGAATGTCATATGCGCAAGGCCTGGTATGTAGGTGGAGGACAAAGGCTGGAACACAGGCACATATGTGTAAAACTGTTATCATACAGTAAGCAAGATATGTATATGTGTACATATCTATATGGATATATGTAAACTTATATATACATATATGTTCACCATATGTCCTGCACATGGAGTGCAGCCCTATCTCAGCCCCAACAGTCCCAATCTCTCAGTGCAAGAGGATATCATGTATGTAGTGCAGGTATATTTGTAGACTATTTCTACTGTAATAGGGATTGTCTTCACAGAAATGGTGCATGTGTGAGGCCACAACTGCTGTTAACATGTGCGCCATTTGCTACTTACAGACATCCTAAGGTCATCATAGTGCAGTACCACTGCTAGCACAGTAACACCCCTGTGGACTACAGCTGCAATATGGCCAATATATGTGGACAGTCTGACACACTCAGTTCAGTCCAGGGGTATACACAGAACCCCTTCATGCAAGACGTGGACCAGGCCTGTCAGTGTGGATGTTAACAGCCATGTAGATGGGTATAACACACACATGCTGGTATACAATTGCCCCATAGGTTATGCATTCATACACCCCTGTCTGTCCTGACACATAATAACCGCTGGTACAGAGGCGCCATGGCAACATATACTATCCACTAGTAAGTGACATACATCTGAACAGCATCCCACTGCTTTGTCTGACATACATGACTGTCATGGTGGCCAGGCAGCAGTACATCTGGCAAGTATCTGGACATGACATCTCACTGGATAAGTACAGTAAGCTGCTAGGCATGTAACAAAGTACAGTGCAGGCTACAGGCAGACTGACCCAACACTGGGCTACTTCTCCTATGTGGGAATACACATGTACCTGCATAGACAGCAGGTTCTACAGGCATGTCACATCACAGAGTAACAGACACCTGTGTGAAAGTGCATAACCACAACCAATGTGAACATAGCCACATATGGTAAGCTAGCGTACTATTACAGTATATGGACTATCTGATGTACACCATCCTCATATGGGCCACTCACACAACATCCCTACATATACTGGGCCACTACACAATGTGGTCTGATGGCTGTATGTGGTTTGGGACATGTTTGTGTCTGCCGCTACAAACATGTAAGCTGATAGGGTGACATGCAGTGGAGCAGCATGTAACATCAGATAGAATAGGACCAAGAACAATGACATCTACCATAGTCTCTACACAGGCCAAGGTACATATGCACTATACACACACTGTCGACAATTACCAGACTTACACATACCTCAGTACTGTACACACAACCACAGAATGCCCAGGCTATGTCCTCAAATAGAACCCTTACTATACATAACATTTGTAGCAGTCTGATATTCCACTAGCTTATCAGATATGCTGTCACTGAATATGGTGTACAGAACATATGCACCCCCTACTGCATGACATATGTACAAAGGTTGACAGGGTTGTGGTGGAGGCACCAACACAGGCCCAATATTGACATGTCGCTGTGATGACCTCATACATTACCTGTCGTAACAGGGTTTGATGCAACATATGTCCTATGAGGGATATGACATCAGTAACCCCCGGCTGTCACCATCTACTGACTGCAATCCTGACATTACCTTCTGCAGTTGAAAGATAGGTGGTCTATGGGTAACACAAGGAACACAAGGCACCACACACTGCCCGGTCTGTAGATGACCCTACAGATGGGGATTCCTCATACACATAGCACTGACATGACAAGTATTAAAATGTGCAGGACACCCATATCCACACACACCCTGTGAAACCAATAGTGCCCCAAATGCAGTATAGCAGCACTTACAGTCTGTAGTCTGGACAGGCACATCCCCCTCCTGTGTGTTGGCCTGTTTCCACAGTGTATGTTGTCAGAGGTAAGTCCCCAATCCATCTGTGATGCTGTTTTCCAAACAACAGATCTAGTTCCTGCTCACAGTGAATGAAAAGGCCTAACACCAACAAGATGTTCCTAGATATTGGAGTGTGTTTCCATGCGCTTGGCTATGGAAATGTTACCACAGCTGTTCCACATGCAATCAGCTAGAGGAGGGCTGTAATCTGTGCAGAGCCATCATTTGATCATGAGCATTACTGACAATACACATGCCACTGCCTAAGCAAAGCAGGTGTAACTCTCCACATCCACCAGAGAGAGAGTGAGAGAGGCAGACAGAGGCAAAGGTAAGTCAGGGTGGGTTGGGAGAGTAAAAGGTAAGCATGTTTGTGTCACACACCTACCATTCCAGGGTATCGAACCCGTGACTGACTATGTACTGATATCACATCTGTTATCCCTGCATGGTGGATATTGTGAGTTATGCTAGGGGCACCATATAGGAAATATTAAAAACACACTCAGCACTGGGTTTAGTTGTTACACACTCACAACCACCACCACACAGGACATGAATGACAAACATCAACACACACACATGTTACATCTAGGATTAGAACCCCGACCTAACTAGTTGTTACACTACAGCACTATGTCATTACAGAATGTGCCACGGAGATTACTGGAGTACTCTTTCCACAAAGGTTTATTTCGCAGTGAGTGACATCAGCAGGACTGCCAAAGTAGAGCAAATGAATTGTAGTGACTGTGACTAGCCAAACATGCAGTGCTCTCTACACAGGCACATGAACAGACACAAAAGCATCCACAACTCCCATGTGTGGAATAGAACCCCTACCAGAGTTCCATATCACATTACAGCATTATGCTGTTATAGCATGCACCACAGAGATTGCTGGAGTGCACTTTCCCCATAGGTGTACTTCACATTGACATCAGCAGGATTGCCAAAGCAGGGCATTTGAATTGTATTGAGTGTGACTAACCTACATTACCCTAATCAGTCTGTATGCATTCACTGCTGTTCTGGCCAGAACAAAAATAACCTGCCTTTGCAGGTCATGAACCCAGGACGCTGTACAATATAGCTACAGTAATTAACCACTAAGCCATCACAACAGTACATGGGACTGTGGTTCCACCAAAAGGAATCCCCCCATAGCCTATTCAAACTGAACATGTGAAAGGAAAATATATACAGTTGTCCATAAAATGTAAAAGACCTCTCCAAGGCCAACATCATGCTACTCAAGGCAGAAGTGACAATGTTTGTGACACCCATGGAGAGGGGAGCTGACAGTTCAACTGATGAATCCTGCATTAAGGCACTGTATGAGCACAGCCACTTGTGCATGATTCCTGACATCCCACATAGAACCACGATGCTCACCTCCCAAATAATCAAGCCAGTCTGGTGGTCTCCTGCCATTAACAGAGTATACTACAGACGGTAGACACTGTTGAAGAAAAAAGGATATTCCAAGGATGCAAACAACTCCCTTACCAGCCCCAGTAAGACATTGAGGTCCCTCGTGGAATCCTCCAAAGCTGATTATGTAACTAAAATAGCCACAGATTCCACGGACAACCACACAGCATTCTATAGTTATGTCCAAATTCTAACTGGCAATGGTCAGAAGTGCTCTGAGCAGCAACAGAATGGCATTACATAGACTGCTCCCACGGAGTGTGCCGATATTCTGGCAGATTGCTTTAGTGCCACATTCACCCCCTCACACCCCCAAAAGGGCCCATGTCAATACATAAAGGGCTCCATTGCCCAGTAATTACGGCCACACAGGCAGACACCACACTACCCACAACTAAGAATACAACATCAATGGGACCAGATGACATTCTGGGCTATGTACTACATGAACTGCAAAATGGAATGTCAACTCACCTAACTGTCATGTGCAATCATAGCCTCACATCAGGCTTAGTGCAAACTGAGTGGTGCACAGCTGCAGTTATCCCACTCCACAAGGGGGATCCACCTGTGATCCCTGAAACTACTGTCACATCAGTCTGACGTGTCTGATCTGCATGGCCATGGAATGCATTATCAGGGATGTTTTGAACACAGACATTGGCAACCCTCAAACACTGGACATTACTGGAGTACTTTTTCCCCAAAGGTGTATTTCACATTGAATGACATCAGCAGGATTGCCAAAGAAGGCCATTTCAGCTGTACTGTGAGTGACTAGCCTAAAATGCATTGCTCCCTACACAGACAGTGAGACACACACAAAACATCCACAACTAACGTGTGGGTATAGAACCCCTGACCAAGGTTTCTCAAATGTACATGATTTGTTTTCCTCAGTAGTTAGTCTAGAGAGTGTTATCATCTGGCCCCTCACCAAGTTCTTTTTTTTTTGCCAGTGTGGATGGTCACTTTCAAAGTGTAGAAAAACATTGGAATATGTGGGTTTTCTATAAATGGATGACTCATAACAATTCTGTTCCCTATTCATGTAGAAGTGCACTTCCAAGGAATTACAGCCTTCTGTCTCCTTTATGTGTGTAAATGATAAAAGGGTAGTAGTAGAATTAATATAATCTATAAACTTGGGAAGTCCTGGTGTGTCACCTGTCCATAAAATAACTGTCATCCAAAAACCTAAAGTATTTATAAACAGAATCATAATATTCTGATTCAAATATAAATTTGGTTTCCCACAACCACAACACGATGTTTGCAAAAACTGGGGGAGATGATGCTTCCATAGCCATGCCCCTTATCTGTTTGAAGTACTCGCCCTGAAACCAAACGAAGATGTTTTTCAAAGCTAATTCCATTAAGGTGGATAGAACATAAATGGAATCCTGAGTGATATTAAAATCAATGTTTAAAGCCACTATAAAGTACTTAATGCCTTCATCATGGGGTATAGACATAAAAAGATCCTTCACATCAGTGCTGAGGAATGTGACTTCTTCCTTATATTCACAGGTGGCTAAACACTTCAGTAAATGCCAGGAATCTTTTAGAACATGTGGCTTGTCATCAAAAAAATCCTTCAGATGATTTATACATTTTGCTAGGGGTTCTGTCTTAGAACCCCTAGCTGCATGACAGGGATAGCTTCATGTCTGTTCACTGTTTTGATTATGTGGTATTGGTTTGTGGGCTTAGCATGCACTTAATCTATTACCTCTCAGGTAAGAACGTACTAGAATACGTCTTACTGATTATTAAGGCCAGCTCAGCCACGGCCATAATCTACACAGCTTACTGAACAAATGTTGATTTTTGGTTGGTTCAACAATAAGAGAATGCCGTACCTCTCAACTTCCTTGTGTAATAAATGTGGACAACATCTGACAAAATTGGAGTACAAAGACCAAAAAATAGGGACATGCCAATGTTTAATACTTGGAAACATAGCCCATTACTCAAAGAGTAACTCCATCTCTAAGCAGCTTAATTTATAAGCTGTTGAGTCTAGTGCTTTATCCTGCATTAGGTGGAACAGTGAACATCAAATCCGACACATCAGTTTTATTTCCAGCCTCAGACCATAAGTACAGTTCTTATTGGAACACAAGGTAGAAACCATTTCTGTGTTTGAACCAACACAGAGGAACTTGCTGGCATCCAGTGATAGAGCCTTGTCAATATACAGAAAATGTTTTTACCAAACTAAAGGCACACAAAGCTAGTGATGGCAAAATACAGCTGAAGCTTGGAGGTAACTAAAATATTGCACCACAGTTGCACTGCTGCCCCCCCCCCTTCTCTCTAAAGCTATTTTTACCTTGACGACTCATTTCCTGTGACAAAATTAGGATACTGTATCCATAGGATGAAATGATAAAGAAGTTGTTATTCTTCACCTTAGTGTGCTTGTTATTCACTAAAAGTGAACCACCTGTGACAGTACGGTGCACATAAGTGACTTTTGTAAGCTATAACTATACTAGTTGCTGGCATCCACTGTGCGGTTTGTCATTAAACTAGACGGGCAATTGGTTGGGAGGGGGCTGTGCATGTCCTAAGTAACATTTAAGATGTACCACTGAGAAAAATGCCATCTCAGAAAAATATGTGTAATGTCATAATTCCCTGCTCCATGGACAGTCAACAATACTGAAACTCAGGCGGGAAGGGCAGGCATCTGCCTGAGACTAATAAAAGAAAGAATTATGTCTATATGAGACTAGCTCTTAACAGAAGGAACCAAAGTGTGGTGTCAGAGACTCTACAGCTAACATACTTGCTTTTGCTGGTAGAAATGCAGAACACTGTGTTGTCTAGCCTTATACCAGCTGCTTGGATATATCCTGTAATATACTTTCGTAACAGTATAACAGAGATGCTGCTTCCTTATGTTGTGTCTTTTAAAATGAGATGTTAAAATAAGGTCCCATCTATTTCAACTGGTGGTAACTCATGGAGATAAAAAAGGTGTCATGATAGTTACCTAAAAGAAGAAGATAATTTTATTAATAGTAATATACAATGACAAAAAAATGTATAAAAAAGCAAAAATATATATACAGTAGCTTCTGCATTGCATATAATAAAACTATCTCTGTTCTCGTAACAACCTGTCCTATGAAAACGTCAAAAAACCTTCAAACGGTATTTGCCTGGTGTCTTGGACATCCCTACTCAGTATAAATACCACTTTGGGTGTCCCTTACAATAGATGATGTCTGCTAGGAATAACTCTATCAACAAGAAATAAATAAGCAAAATAAATGTAGCATTACATGGAGAATAAAGGATATTAGAGTAAAATGGAATATCACTGAAAAATACTGAGCTCTAAACCTTTGTGCTTAAAATGTAGTTTATGTTCATATATTATAGTGTTTGATATTGTAAATGTATTGTAATGTCAGGAAATGTGCAGTAATCCTTTTGAAATATTTGGCCTTTACAGCTCACCAAAATGTTAAAGTCAGCACGTAAACTTAAATGTTAAAGTAAAAACTTAAGCATCAATTAGTAACTGAGGCAATCCAGCCTACAAGATATCAGCCCTAGGGTTGTAACCCTATAATTAGTCTTTGTCAATGAGAAATCAGATGATAATTGCCACTGTTTTCAGCGGTTCCTCTGGCATATCATATTAATGTGCTTTTACATAATTAAGAGTAGAACAAAATCTTGAGAGACTAATTATAGTGTTGTACTTCTAAGAACTGTGCTACACTAATCTATAAATACTCAATCTGCGACCTCATGTATCACTCCGGATACATGTAACCTGCAGGAAGTGTTAATAAAGCTGCATATGTTCCTACTTTGACTGCTAATAGTATTTCTGCCTTATAAGAAAATGCTTTTAATGTGAATTACTTCCACTAACACTATATTATAAAACTTTCTGAACTCTGTTTAACTAAGATTAGATAAAGGATCCTAGGCCTAGGCCTTAAACACTTGTCCTATATGGACAGACACAAAAAACTCCAACTATTCTCTGTTTCATATCGCCTACTTCGAGGCAATCTCTGCTTGACTTACAAAGCCATGTGTGACCTAGCTCTGTTAGAAATGCTACATATAAAGAAATCCCAATCCCTCCGCACCACATGCTCCAGAAACCTCAAGCTCATTACCACAATCAACAGAACATGCTGGAGGGACAGGTTTATAACCCAGAGACTGCCCATGCTATAGGATAGGCTTCCCATGCATGTTAAGCAGAGCACCTCACTGGCCCTCTTCAAGAAAAATCTTGATGAGTGGATGGGAAATAGAAAATTCATCCCAGGGATCACTCTAGTGGCTCTACTCAACAGAGACACTGGGAACTAAGGTCATGTGGCATGATGCCAGGGTAATCCTATGGGCTAGGCTTGTAAAGGCTCCAGGGCCATTAGCCTAGTGCACACCTATGACCCTATGTTGTATATTAAAATGTTAAATAAATAACTTCTAAGAGATTCTTTTATCAATAAAATTATTTTCTTCTATAGGTATAATTGTTACATTAAATATTGTATCTGTATTTTTTTTTGTATTCTTTGTTTTAACTAATGCTGCAGATATTTACAGGTAAATTGGTATGGGTTCATTTATTCCTTTTCCAGTTAATTGCTTATTCTAATTCAGGGTCAGGTGGGAGTTGGATCCTATCCCAGAATTCAGCAGGTGTTTGGTAGGGAAATTTATATTGGGTGGAACATTAGCCCATCACAGGATGCCTGAAACACACCATGCACACACACACGGACACACCATTCATCTCTGTTGCTGAGTACTTTGCCAGATTTCAAATTTCAAGCACAAGGAAATTATTTCTGAAAGCTGACATGTTTTAAAACTCCATTTTTTTAAATATTTTTGCATCACTTTGTCAATTTCTCTGCTAGCTGTGGTCACGAATGTACCTGTCCAGCTACATATAACACACAATATGGTGCCTTAAAAAGAAAAATCAAAAACAAGCACAAAAGAAAAGAAAAAAAATAATATGGTGATGTAAACTTAATGGGTTGTGGAGAGCGTGAAAGACTTCAACCCTTTCTAGCAAAACTTGTCATGTACGACTATACAGAATTTTGAATAAACCAAATTTAAACCTACTGGGTAAGTATTAGGAAATGCTGAATGACTGAAGTACGGATTCCGTAAGTACATGGAGTACTGTCTGTAGCCTTTCATGACTTTTAGACTGGCTGGAAAAACTCTTCCAGTTATTGCACTTTCAATGGCCTAATGGTTAAGGTGTTTGCCTTGCAAGCACCAGGTGCAGGGTTTGAGTCTCACAAGGGATAATTAGCTAGGCTTAAAATGGCTGGCAAGGGCAGTTAGCTTAGTACTAATCTATGAACCTATAATTGTTATTTATGCAGTCTTCTTCTCATAAGTTTCATTCAACAGACCAAAATCTCAAGATTCCTGTATTATTTTAAAACCTTTCTCACTGACTCCTCCAGAAAAAAAATGCTGGCATCTTCTTATCTCTTCTATTCGGTACTTTATACTTCACTCACTTTTATCATCTTACCTAAAACTGTAAAAAATAAATGTGAGGTCTGCTACAACAAAATAGCCAAGTTCGCATTGCGTCTACCATACAGCAATCACCGCTGCCTAGCCCTGAAACAACTAAACTGGCTAGAATTACCAAACTACCTAAACTACTCTCAGCTATTATAGCCCACAAAATTATACACAAACCTGATAACTGTCCTACTCTTCAACACATATTGCAGATAAACATAGACCTCCCAGACAACTATGTTGTAATAAGGAAATACTCCTAAGCTCCATTAAATCAAACAACGATGCAGGTGATGCTCTTTAGTCTACATCCACTACAAAACTATGAAATAGCATCCCTCTATCACTTAAGCTGAACAACACCCTCTCTAGCTTCAAGCACAACTTAAAGCAACACTTAAACTCATGGTTATGTTCATACTTCCACTACTCTTCTTCTCTATCACACCTTCCCCCCTCTTCTCTATCACACCTCCCCCCTCCTCTACCAGACCAAGTAACTCATACCATCTTCCTATAGCTTACTCTCCACTGCCCTCTCTCACACATCTCCCCTTTCTCACACCACCATCTCTGTCTCCTTTCCACTCTCATCACAATTTCTCTAATCTCCGCCTGCACTTTTTCCTTCATCCCATCTCCCCTTCTCTCTTGTCAAGTTTGGACTGCCTTATGCTTTCACCCCTCTAACATACTGCATCGATCGTTAAAAACACTTCGTCTTTTCTCTTATCCCTTCACCCATTTCCAGCTCCTTCCACTTGTTTCTGCTTATCTAACATCCACAACATCCTTTCCACCCTCATATACTTTTCATTAAATCCACAACAGCACCTGTAATCCATAGTTTCATAATATTTCTCTCCACCTATGTCCTCAGACAGCTGCATCACTATTATACCTGTTACCCTAATATTTCTCTCCACCTATGTCCTCAGACAGCTCCATCACTGTTATACCTGTTACTCCATAACTACTTCTCCTACTATTCCAAATTTTCCTAATGGCCTAAATTTTGTACAAGTACCCCAACTGTGTGCATACCATATGGTATGGAAAATGACTGATTTCAACAATTTGCTAAGTTTCTGGTGTCATTCTAAGGGGACCCAGTATCTGTCTACCTGGGATGACATGATTGACAGACCTCAATGCTTTGCCAAAGATGGCCTGCATCTGTCACCCCTGGGCTTCTGGATACAGGTCAAGGCTCTTGCCACCCCATAGTGCCTTTTTTAGGTGGTGTTCCAAACCAAATTACCACAGTAACAGCTACAAACAAATGCAATCTGAGGGTCATGTTGCTCAATGCTAGAAGTCTAAATCTCAAAATGCGCTCACTCAAAGCACTTCTTAAAATGAAGAACATCGACATTTGTGCTGTAACAGAGACCTGGTTCAAGGCAGCAGAAAGCACCCCTGCACCACCAGGCTATAACTCATTCCACATCTTTTAGCCCCAGAACTTGGACCAAAGCTCCAAAGACAGTGGTGTTTCCATATTCATAAAGGATGTGCACACCTCCAGACTGGTAGCTCAACATAATGCATTAGAGATACTTCAGGTGCAGCTAACATTGGGTAAGACAGCAATTCAGGTTGTAGCCTGCTACAGGTCCCCAACCATGTCCCAAGACTCACACTCCACATTTCTAAGCACCCTGGAGAATATTAGGGTCCTACCTAACACTCTCATACTGGGCGACTTCAACTACCCCTCCATTAACTGGGAAAACTACTCATGTACCAATGCAATTGCCCAACGTTTCCTGGAAGTCATTAATTCCAATGCCCTGGACCAGCTCAGGCTTACCCCCACTAGAGGTAGCAACATCCTTGACCTGGTCAATACTAACATGGGCGACTGTTGCTCTACACCAATAGTCAACTCCTTCCTGGTTAGATCCGACCACAAACTAATCACCTTGGAAATCCACCCCCCCCCCCCACAAAGGTAACCACCATGAAAAACTTCTCCAAAGCTAACTTTGGGCTCCTAAAACAGAGGTGGCTAACTTCACGGCACCCATGCAAATGGAGAATAGTTGCATGACTGCCGAATCATACACGAATGCACTGTATGAACACATACACAAATGCATGGATCTCGCCATACCCAATAGAACCAAGACGCTCTCCTCCAAGAAAAGGAAGCCAATCTGGTGGTTCCCTGCCATAAAGAAACTCTACAATAAAAGGAGGAAACTGATGTAGAATAAGGTGAAATCCCAAGACTGGAAAAACTCCCTTATCAGCCTCAACAAAAAGTTGAGATCCCTCATCAAATCCTCTAAAGCTAGCTATGAAAACAGAATTGTAGCAGATAGTAAAGTCAACCACAAGGCCTTCTATAGTTATGTAAAGAATCTCCATGACAATTCCCAGATTTTATCTGAGCTACTGCACAATGGTACCTCCTATATTAAGCCAACAGATATTGCCAATATACTGGCCGACAGATTCAGTGCCAACTTTACCCCTCTCTCTCCCACCAAAGGACCAATCACAATACCAGTAAATTGCCAGGCACCCAGTATTACTGCTGCACAGGTTAAACCAGCACTGTCCAAGGCCAAGAATACAGCTTCTATGGGACCTGACAATATCCCTGGCTGTGTTCTACATGAACTACAGAATGAACTGGCACCACACCTGTGTGCCCTATTCAATCACAGCCTCACCGCAGGCTTTGTCCCTACTGAATGGTGCACTGCTGCAGCATCCCTCTTCACAAAGGAGGAGTGATTACAGACCCTGGGAACTATCGCCCCATTAGCCTGATGAGTCTGATATGCAAAGCTATGGAACACATCATCATGGACCTAATAATCAAGAATATAGGGAATCTCCAAACTCTGGATCCCACACAGTTTGGTTTTGTCTCCCTCTACTCTTCCATCGTTGGGCCAATCATTGAGTACAATGCCCCATTTGGCATGTACCTCACTAGACATCTGCAACAACTGAAGAGGCCGCAAAAGTACCTCACAAAGAGGATCCTAGGTCTTAAACACTTGTCCTATATGGACAGACTCAAAAAACTCCAACTATTCTTTGTCTCATATCACCTACTTAGAGGCGATCTCTGCTTGACTTACAAAGCCTTGTCTGACCCAGCTCTGTTGGAAATGCTGCATCTAAAGAAATCCTAAACCCTCCACTCCACACGCTCCAGAGACCTCAACCTCATTGCCGTAATCAACAAAACAAGCTGGAGGGACAGGTTCATAACCCAGAGACTGCCTATGCTATGGAATAGACTTCCCATACATGTCAAACAGAGCACCTCACTGGCCCTCTTCAAGAGAAATCTTGATGAGTGGATGGGAAATAGAAAATTCACCCCAAGGATCACGCCAGTGGCTCTACTCAACAGAGGCACTGGGAACTAAGGTTGGGTGGCACAATGCCAAGATATTCCTATGGGCTAGGCTTGTAAAGAATCCAGGGCCATTAGCCTAGTACACACCTATGAACCTATGAAGCTATAAATGTTTGCATTGTATATTTCTTAAACTAAGTTTATTGTCTGCATGCTATTAGGCTTAAACTATGTAACTGATTGTATCTTCTGGAGCTTTTCTCTCAGGGCCTTTGCTGAAAATGAGACTTATTGGACAGCAAGACTCTCTCGGAAACAAAAGTAATAAATAAAATAAATAAATAAATAAATAAAAATAAACAGACTGATCCAGCATTGCAAAGTTCACAAAACTAATACCACTGAAGATTATTCATAATGGATTTTCCCAATTAATGAATTAATAAAAAAATGTCTATTTTCCCATAGTAAAAGTCAGCTGGATAACCAAACAGCAATGAAGTACATATGTTTGTACATAGTAAATGCGTCAAGCCACTGTATCCCAATAGTAAACATCAACCTGTTAAATAAAAAAACAACAAGCTCTACAATAGGGTTTATATTTGCAAATCACAACCTTTGTTGGATCATCTCTTGAACTAGACATTTTTGAGGATCACACCACTATATTTAGGTGCATCAAGCCTTGATTAGCGTTGACCTTCGGTGCATCAAGCCTTGATTAGCATTGACCTTAGGTGCATCAAGCCTTGGTTAGTATTGACCTTAATAACAATTAAGTCTCTGAGCTGTTAACGAGGTGCTTTCTGTACTCATAGTGCAGCACTTTATTATTAACATCTCCATTTGCACCTGTTCTGTGACTCTGACCAAGTCACTTAACCAGACAGTCCTCCGTAAAAATGGATATCTGGGTCCAGCAAGCTTACCTGGTTATAAAAATGTTTTTTTTTTTTTAATAAAAATTAAAAAAAAAACACAATACCAGCTGGCACTTAAAAATGGTTTCCATCGTTGTTAAAGCCTCTTGTTTTCACATCATAAACCATGCCAGAACTAGCCACTTGATACATTCTGACATCCTCTGTTCTGTCACATATGCTTTAGTTTCTTCTAACCATGAGTAATGCTGGGTGTGTTAACACTGAGATTCAATAGTTCCAGATAGTACAAAACTCTGTGACCTATTGCTATTACTCATTGCTACCAGCATATAAATTTCCTTTATAAGATGATTCATTTGCATCCTTTCTGGTTTAATAACGCTTGTCAAAGTTTATGTGTTGGCATTTTTATCCCTGCATGGCATTGGTCCAATACACCTGAAGAAGTTGATAGTTCCATATTGAGTTCCAAAGGAGCTGTGCTTCCTTGTGACTAAGATTTTTCTTGTGGCATTGCTGGAATCTTCTGGTGTGTGATCATTCACTCATTAACCAATGTTCCCGTGGGACATACTATATACTATATAGCATCATTCAAGGTTTTCTTTACGGCTTATTTTTTTGACTTGGCTTTTGGAGACAATCTTTATGAACAGCAATTTTTTATTAATAGTAAATTTTATTAATTGTCACAAAAATACATGATGAGAAAAAGAAGAGATTCAATAAAATATTCTGCAAAATAGAAGATATGGTCTAAAAAGAAAAGAAACACATAATGCAATAACACTCTTCAAAAATAAAGAAAGAGCTAAAGAAATGAAAAAGAATTATAAATAGCCAAACTCTGTTACTATATACATGATGTGCAGAGCTCAGCATGCATTTCAAAATATCATCAACTTTTGACAGAAAGACATACAACTGAAGCAGACATCCTCTACGGTTGGCACAATTTTTCATTCTAGTTGCCCATAAGGAGCCAGTGATATTTTCCATTGCTTGGGAATACAGTTTATTTGGCTAACACTTTTGAACACATATAAAATATTCCTTAAAAGTTTACAAAGAAGACAGTCTATTCACTCTGTAGATGGTCTCCTCTACACTTTCTACTGTTTAGCATGCAATAATTTGACATTGCTAGCCGGGACCTCATAAAATACTGAAGTACATTGAAGATGGACCTTAACTCTAGGAATAATAGAATAATCTATAAATTCCAGTCTAAGGAGACCATCATATCAAAAACATCACTTATCCTATGGATCAGAGATGCTCAATATACATGTCATGAGGCAACTGCAGAACATGTGGATGATTTCTGTGTCTCTCTCTCTGTCTCAATGCTCATATCTCCAAGAGTTGCTGTCCTGTTTTGTCTTTGACCTCCAAAGGCTACAGGAAGTATGCTGCCTCCTGAATAGTATTCTTGTTTACTGGTCTTGGTACCTATTGGTCAGTGTTTAAGATAATAGGGGCATGACATGCTTGCTCTTCCATATCTTGTTCAGGTGGATTTTCTCTTGTGTCTTAAATCTGTCCATCATCAAACATTTTAGTACCTCAGCCTTACTCTTCCACATATCCTTGTAAAATAATCCTGTTCTGCCTGATTTAACTGTATCCCATTGATACTAGTGGAAGAACATCTTAACCTTTTCTGAAAGGGATATGAATTTTGGTCACAGCTGGCTACCCTACCAATACATGAGCTGCTCTTTCTTCTTCAAGTGAACATCTGACCTAAGGGATTGAGATCTTTAAAGCACAGGGCTGGATGGGTTCATCAGGCTTTACATCAAGACATGTAACCCTTTGTTTGCTTAATGCTCTCTTGAAATTTTACTCGAGTGTCCTAACTTTGGAGAAATACCTATCTCTACACACTAGACCTCTTGCATCACTACCCCAGCTGTGTATTTACCAAATCCACCTTTGTGGCAGATGAGAGGCATGATTTCTTATGGGTTCTTCCTCAGTTACAAATGAAGCCCCCTCAGTTGATGCTCACTGAATACTCTGACTCAACTGAAATGAAAAAACAGAAGCCACTCCATAGGATTTAGGAATATAAACTAGCAAATTTGAAATCCCTCAATGATTTTTTGTAAATATTCTGGGCTAGGGTGTTTCACTGAAATTGCAATATTCCAAGCAAGATATAACATATGAGGTAAAGTAATCACTTGTATCACCCATTAGTGGTAGCAAAGTTGTTTACTTTAGGTAACAGGCTTTTAACTTTTCTCACTAATTCATTCAAGTTATTTTTCATTGACATATCGAGTGATCACTGTATAAAGCAAGTGAGTTTTAAAAGTGTTTCAGCTGCATCCAGAGCCATCAAAGCTACGATAATATTTTCTTAATTTACTGCCCTTGTGATCACTACTGGTTTGAGCACTTTTAAAACATTTATTTAAATTTTTGGCACAGATAGTCATTTCTCTGTTTGTTGGCTTTTCTAGTTCTGTTTGCCTCAAAATCACCTTGCAGAAGGGAGAATTAGCTAGGGACACAGTTGTTTGATAGTTTGTTGTTTGCTGTCTCACTTGAGAGCTGCTTTTGCTGTTCTTTTACATTAAGAAATTCCAGGATCATCCATCTTTTATTTATTTATTTTATTTATTATTTGTTGACCAGGAAAGTCTGACTAGGACAGAGCCTATTTTCAGTGGAGGACTGAGGAGAAACTCTCCAGACACATTTCTTTGGAATGTGAGAGGAAGCCGGAGTACCCAGAGGAATCTTATGGCAGATAGTGTTTACTTGGTCTCTCTGAGTTGGTAATCACTCCAAAGAGTTCAAAGTGTGGTGGTTTATTGGCTAGAGGTCACGAGTCAATTTTTAAGAAGACATTTTCTTCTGCTATAAAACAGACAAATTTGTACGGATTTGCCCATAAAGCAGAGGTGGTTAGCAGTGCCCAGTATAGTAGCAAATGCATCAACAGTAGAATTTCTCTGTAAAGTTACAATTAGGTCTGAAACCTGTTAAATGGTGTGGCATTGTGTGTAATTAAGCTTATAGCAGCAGCTTATAGCATGGCTAAAAGTTTATCCATCTCCTTAGACCTTTTTTTAGACAAAGGCAATAGTAAAAGGGAAAGAAAAAACTACCAACATAGGGAAAAAGTCTTCAAGCAACCTTAAGGTGTTACTCCTCAATGCTAGGAGCTTAAGTAAAAAACATGTTCGAGTCCTCTTTACTATGGAGATGTTGTTAAGTCCTTAGCCGGATATTCCAAGCCAAGTCCTTCACCAACCTCTCTGTGAAATCAGTGCTCTCAGTGACCCTGTTCAAAGTAGCTGACATGCATACTGTCTTTGAGCTTTGGTTTTCACACACACAGACACACAAACACACACACACACACACACACACACACACACACACACACACACACACACACACACACACACACACACACACACTCATATATACACCTGGGAAAGAGTGGCACAGCTTTACTAGCTCTACAACCTGTGTCCAGATTATCAGGTAGATACACTGCCACCAGAACACCCACAAAGCCAGCTACTCCAAGCCCTTACTAGGGTACTCGATTATACTGAGTGACATTAATAGTAATACCAATGGTAATGTTGACCAAATAGCAGGGCTTTCAGGAGCCGCTACAGTGTCACCAAATAAATATAAATACTCTCAAAGGGTAAACTATTCTTTGAAAGACCAGCCACAATGAAATGTTTAAATATATATATAATAATAAATAATAGAAGACCATGAAAATACTAAATATCTATTTACAATAAACACCGGAGCTTCAATCATAGGAAATGTTAAAAATAGCACAGATGGAAAGGTTCACACAGATACAGAAAAACAAAAAACAATACTTAGGTAATCTCATTATATTTTCCTGATCTATCTAAAGAACTACTGCTCTCTAGTTCACTTACTATAGCAAGAGAAGATGAGGTGGATGAGTGGTCTTTCTTTGTCAGGTTTCACAGACAGACTGCTGAAAGCTGAGAGACATCTCTCACTAATACCTAAATGTTTCAGTGCTGGCTATAGAATAACATCACATCTGGTCACCTGACCCTGGCTTTCACACTCCCCCCCTTACTAGGAACTTGAGTCAGCATCTTGCACATGTGTCACATTGTATCCACATAAAGCTTTTCTAAGATGTGTTATAGCATCTGGAAGCTGTAAAGCAATTTTAGCACGTCCATTCTTCCTACAGAGTTGTTAAGCCAGGCTTCTCATGGACATTTTACCTCTGGCTACAGTCAGAACTTTGAAATACCATCTTTATGGCCTAAGCCAGGTAATTTAATTTCACACTATTTTTCAAAGTTAGCTGGCCTGAGATTAACCTCTTCTCTTCCAGTATCCTCTGTTGCAATATATTCATTTAACAGTTACAATAGACTCTGAAATAGAGGTCTATTTCCTTTCTGTCCAGCAGGACCCACTGTTGGTACATTATTTAACACAAGCAACTTTACAAATACATTTTCAACACCAGCACCTATACAAATCAGTTTGATATATAAATGGCATATAATTATTTTCAAAACTCCAGCTACCTATGTTGGCATATGTTACACATCTACTGCCATTCTCCTCCTGGCATAGTTGTCACTACCTTACATCATCAGAGCATCCATCACAACTGCCTAGATTTTTGCAGAATGTCCTTTTGGTCTGTTCCTCATACAATTTGTGTTTTTCTCGTAAATCACTGAGGATTGAAGTTGCTAAATAATGACATATATTTGAGTTTCAGTCTTCAAATCCTTCAGAAAATGCATGCTAATAGAAATCCTGTTATTCTAGCAACTTTTTATAAAAGCAATATTTAAAATCTACCCTGTTTTGAGACATTGTCCTCCCATTATTCTATGTTTTTTTGTAGATTTCCTGAGGTTTAGCTGTATGATCCAGTCATGGATAAAAATGAAACTGAGGTGAAAAATCAATACCTTTATTTAAATTATAATTTGGGTTATTAGAACTTGAACAGAGAACATCATACAGAAACTGCATGTCTACAACACATGAGGAATTAGTCTTTCATTTAAGCAAAGAACAGTCATTTAAATTGCAGACGATGGCAAAAAAAAAGAAAAAAATCCTGCTTGTATATCCATATTGCACTTTTGTATTAATTATTATTATGTTGATATTCAAAGTTAACAAATATCTCATCTCTCCCAGGGATGTCTTATAGCTGCCACTGAGATTTAGAAGTGATAGGAGTGTTAATTTTCAGTCTGGGCTCACTTACAATTTCATTCATATTGGTTGTTTGTATTTCAAACAAATGCCTAGGAATACCTAGGAAAGGCATTTGTATAATGCACTGTATAATAAGGCATAGTCTATCAAAATACAAACTGACCATAACTTGAGAAGTTATGTATAGTACAGATGACCTTTGACCTTATAGTAAACTATATAGAATTAAAGGTGTGCAACAAAGAATCACCCAGCATGGTAGGAGTGGAAGGTTTTCGCTCCACAGGAAGCTAACATTCACATTCCTTCTCCTTTGTTCACAAGTGCTATTCAGTGATGTCAGTGGCAAATGCTACCTGAGTGGGTGGGATTACATAATGGCTAAGGCGTTTACCTCACAGGCACAAGGTACAGCATTTGAATCTTACCTTTCAGTAAAACTGGCTTGGCTTAAATGGCCAACAAGGGCAGCTAACCCTTTACGTATTTATGATTGTATAAGCTTTACTTGTGCTTAATCATGGTGCAAAATATCTGAACTTACAATGCAGAAGTGGATAAACTGCGGTGGTGGTGCTGCGGTAGCGTTGTCACCTCACAGTAAGACGTTGTCCTGTTCAATTCTCATCTAGAGCATCTTCTGTGTGGAGACATGCATGAATGGGCATACCTTCGTTGAAGGTTGTGCATCAGGGCCGGCAACTCAGCACGTAAAAATCTACTGCCAATCATTAGCGGACCGGAATTCCGCTGTGGTGACCCCTAACCGGGAAAAGCCGAAAGACACAACAACAACAACAATGCAGAAGTGGAAAATTACCATCTTACAGATACTGGACTAACTGCATGTCTCATACATCTAATTTATGGATTCAGATCATAAGCGGTAACCCAAGTCATGAGAATAGCCCCTCCGGCGATGGGAGGAACAAACTAGTTAGTTCAGGAATTCTCAGAAATTCGGAAATTCTCACTCACCCCCTGTGGAGGGTTAAGCCTAAAAGAGGATGAGGACCACCTCAGGGTGGTTGTATGGTGGAGATCTTGTGAGGAGTGTCCCATGACAGCTGTGGTATATCAGGCTTTTGTTGGTGGAAATGTTTTTTGCTGAAGCCTCATTTGGAGTAACTTTTTGTTTGAACTGGTGTTTCTAATTTTTGAAAAAATTCATCAGAACATTTCTACGGTGGAGTCTAGGTAGTCAAAAAATATGCTGATGTAGAGCTTTAAGATAATTTATTGGTTTTCAAGAAGAAGACATTCAAGCCCTGCTCCATATGTGTTATCTATCGGAGAGTGAGCTTATATATAGTAGAAGGTGGGGGCGTATCCAGGGTTATAGCCAATCAGGATGAGTGGGTGTGTGTTGTGGGCATTTGCCTTTATTGAAACATTTTTGAGGTATTGACCATAAAAAGACTACTGACATCATTCTCTTCATCATTCTCTCCATTATTAATGTTGGATTCCTTTTGTCATGGCCAAATGAAGATGTGTCCATTCTTAAGATTTTAAAATCTTGTGCCAGTTTTCTACTTTTTTTTTGTTCCGGTTTAGTCTCATAATTTAACAAATCTATAACCAAAGAGGTGTATGATTATTTTATACTAGAAAATCTGACAATATCCACTATAAGTGGTCTTCTCAAAATACATAAGAATCAAAAAGATCCACCATGCCAACCAATTGTAGCAGGGAGTAGATGGATAACAGAACTGCTATCCGTTTATGTGGAACATTCACTTAAACCTGCAGTTAAATAAATGCACTATATAATTAAAGCTACAACACAGTTTTTAGAACTACTTTTTGAACATATGAGAGCTAGGGACATCAATACATCTTACTATATGGTAACCTTGATGTCAATAGTCTTTTTATAGTCATACCCAATAAAGCTGGCTTATTGTTTTTGAAACATCATTTACATAATAAAATGAATTATACTGATGATAAGGTACATTTGATATGCTCCCTGTTAGAGATTATCCTTGGATATAATATTTTTGACTTTGAAAAGAGCATGTATTCACAAAGATGAGGTGCAGCCAAGCACACCCTGTGCCAATAGTTATATGAACTTAGTCTTGGCAGACTGGGAAGACAATTACATTTTTAATGATGTTAATACATATGCAGCAGCTATAAAATTTTATATACGATTTGTTGAGAACATTTATTTTATATGGGAAGACAATCTGGAACATGTGGAAGCATTTATTTCTTATTTGGAGACTACTACTGAATTTCTAAGAGTTACCCCCACACCACTCCAGTGCACAAATAGAGTTATTGGATGTTAAATTGGTAAAAGACATAAAAGGGAATATAGATATGAGTCTCCATAGAAAGCCATGTAGGAAGAACACTCTCCTAGATAGGGGGAGCAATAACCCCAGTTATGTTTTTTCCAGCATTATCAGTATTGAAGTGAACAGATTGTCCAGGCTATCAACACAAGATGCAAAATTTGATCAAGCTTTGAAATATCTGGAGCATGAATTCCAACAAAGAGGATGCAAACATAAGGAGATTCATAGAATGATGGAAAGTGCAAGTGATAATAAGAAAGCTAGAGCACAACCTTACTTTTCCACAGGAAATGTTAATATTACCAACAGAGGGAACAACAGTACCATAAATATGGATAAAATACAACATGGGAAACAAAAGAATAGACTTATGCCAACTTATTCCAGCAATATCAAGTATGTTTGTGAGATCATTCAGAATAATTGGAAAATTCTTACATTGGACAAAACATTAAGAGATATAGTAGGTGATTATCCGTCCTTTGGTTTTAAAAGAAATATAAATCTGAAAGAACTTCTTTGTCATTCCAAGAATCATAATTGCATAAACAGGAATAATAAATGTGGAACCTTTCCATGTAGAATGTGCAAGTGCTGTAAGTGCATAAACAGTAACAATGAGTTTATACATCCCTTTACGGGTTTTCATTACTTTTGCAAGGATTATGTCAACTGTAGTACAAGACATGTTGTCTATATAGCTAATTGTGTCCTATGCAATAGTTTTCACATAGGTAAGATGGACAGACAATTTAGAGAGCGAATAAGAATATATATTACTGACATCAAACTTAAGGACTGCAAGAAACCGTTATATAGGTTCATAGGTTCATAGGTTCGTACTAGGCTATCTGCCCTAGGGCATTTATAAGCCTAGCCAGAGTGTATGTGGCTTACACCACCCCTTAGGATGAGAATACTACGCCCTTTTAGGGTTTAGTTTACTATGCCTCTGTCTAGTAGTGACAAAGAGATGACCCCCGGGGTAAACCTACGATCTCCCATCCACTCGTCGAGATTTCTCTTGAATAGAGTCAGTGAGGGGCTCTGCCTAACATGGACTGGGATTCTGTTCCAGAGTGTAGGGAGCCTCTGGGTTATGAATTTGTCCCTCCAGCACGTTCTATTTATTTCTATGTTGAGGTTTAAGTCACTTGTTCTCGTGGCTCTGATGGATTTGGATTTTCTGAGGTGGAGCATGTCCATTAATTCAGGATTGGACATGGCCTTGTACGTCAGGCACAGATCACCTCTGAGTAGGCGGTATGCGACTGAATAGAGCTGGAGTTTTTTCAGTCGGGCAGTATATGACATATGTTTAAGACCCTTTATCCTCTTGGTGAGGAACTTTTGGGGTCTTTCCAACTGCTGCAGGTGTCGGGTGAGATACATCCCAAATAGGGCATTGTACTCAATCATTGGCCTGATAAGAGAAGAGTACAGGGGCACAATGACCTCTCTTGACCTAGATGTGAAACCCTTCATGATAAGGTGGGCAATATAGAAGGTATTCCTAACCACTTTGGCAATGTGAGTGTCAAATGAGAGGTTACTGTCAACCTGGGTCCCTAGGTCCCTGATTACCTCTTCCGTACTTAATGGATTACCGCCTATGTGGTAATTTGTCAGTACCTTGTTTTTCCCAAAGGGTATGACTATACATTTTTTGGCGTTTAGCTTAAGGCCATGGCTCTGGCACCAATTATCCATTTCTATGAGGCCTCTCTGAAGGATGTTTGTGTCCGCTGGAGTATCAGTTATGGCGCCCAGTTTGCAGTCATCTGCGAACTTTGTCAGCCACAATCCTCCTATGTTTGCCTGTACCTCGGAAAAATAAATGCCGAACAAGAGGGGTCCCAGGACTGAGCCCTGTGGGACACCGCTTGTGACTGGCTTAGAGTCTGACATAGCTCCAGCAACTCTGACCCTGTGGGATCTGTCCTTGAGCCAGTTTGCAACCCATCTTGTGACATATGGGTTTACATTTAAGCTGGTGAGTTTGTCTATGATGCCCGAGTGGGGTATTGTGTCAAAGGCTTTTGCAAGGTCAAGGTAGGCTGTGTGAACTGCCTTACCCTCATCAATGGCCTTAGTGACTGTTTCAAAAAAGTCGACCAAGTTCAGAAGGCAGGATCTGCCCTTGACAAAGCCAAATTGGATAGGATTCAATGTCTGTAGGTCCCCAATGTCGTTGTTTATGAGTTCCATAATGATCCTCTCCATAGCTTTGCAGACCAGGCTCATCAGGCTTATGGGGCCGTAATTTCCAGGGTCCGTAGAAGCACCGCCTTTGTGAAGTGGGACCACTGTTGCCGTACGCCACTCTTTGGGTACGTATCCTGTGGTAAGGCTAAGATTAAACAGCAGCCTTATGTGTGGGTTTAGTTCCTCTTGGAGTTCATGTAGCACACAGCCCGGGACACCATCCGGTCTCATTGATGCTGTGTTTTTAGCTTTAGAGAGGGCGGCTCTCACCTGGGCATCTGAGATGTTAGGGAGGCTACACTCTGCTGGGATATTTATTTATCCTTTTGGGGTGGGGCGAAGAAATTTGCACTGAACCTGTCTGCCAGAATGTTGGCAATGTCAGTGGGTTCAGTGTATTTTGTGTCATTTTGGACTAACTCTGAGCATATCTGGGAGTTTCCACCCAGGTTTCTAACATAGCTAAAGAAGGCCTTGTGATTGTCTTTTGTGTCATTTGCGATTTTTCTCTCAAAGTTGGCCTTGGATGATTTTATGAGTGATCGTAGCTTTTTGCTAGTACTGATCAGAGATGCCTTTCCTTTTAGGGATTTTGCTCTGTCATGTAGTAGCTTCCTCCTTCTGTTGTAAAGTTTGTTTATGGCTGGGGTCCACCAGACCGGTCGCCTGCCTTTGGGGAATGGGTCTTGGTTTTATTTGGGATTGCATGATCCATGCATTCTTGAAGGTGCCCATAGAAGGCATTTGCAAAGGATTCAGCAGTGTGGGTTGTGGTTTCCACTGGCCCAGGGGCCTTGAAAGATACCACTTCAGTCTTAAGAAGTGTGAAGTTTGCTTTTGAGAAGTTCTTCACTGTGGTCTTTGTGCAGGGGTGGGGGCGGATGTGGATTTCCAGTGAGATTAATTTATGGTCTGATCTTACCAAAGAGGGATGTACTTCCGTGTGGAGCATTTTGTCCCCATGTTTGTGACGATCAGGTCTAGTATATTGTCTCCTCTTGTGGGAATGGTGACTAGTTGTTCCATTGCATTTGAGTTTATGAATTCTAAGAACCTTTGGGCTAGAGTGTTGGGGCTTGAGTAATGTTCCCAGTCTATGTTTGGGTAGTTGAAGTCTCCCAAAATGATGGTATTTGGAGAGACATTCATACTCTCCAGTGTCTTCAGGAAGGCTGTGTGGGGTTCCTGAGTTTGAGAGGGTGGTCTGTAGCATGCTGCAAACTGTAAGGCAGTTTTGCCTATGGTTAGTTGCACCTGGATAGTCTCCGATGCTTCGTGCGTTGCCACTAACCTGGAGGTGTGGGTATCTTTGATGAAAATGGATACTCCCCCTCCTTTTGTGGTTCTGTCCAAGTTTTGGGGCCGGAAAGCATGATATGAGGTAAAACTTGATAGTGCTGGGGTGCTCTCAGGAGCCTTGAACCAGGTTTCAGTCACTGCACAGACATCGATGTTCTCCATAGTGAGGAGGGCTTCGAGGGCGTGCATCTTGAGGTTTAGACTTCTGGCATTGAGCAGCATTACCCTTAGTTTTTTTCCACTTGTGTTTTCTAGGGAGGTAGGTTTGTCATTTGAGCCTTGCCTAAAAAAGGCACTATGGGGGTGGCAAGAGCCTTGGCCAATATCCGGAAGCCCAGGGGTGACAGGTGCAAACCATTCCTTGCGAAGCAGCGTGGCTTGTCAAGCATGTCATCCCAAGCAGACAGACACTGGATCCCCTTAGAATGACACCAGTAATTAAGCCAATTGTTAAAACTGATCATTTTGTCTTTGTACTGTGGCATCATTCTTGGTGAGGGTAAGATGCTGCTCAGGGTCAGGGTCATACCGGCCTGGGCTACATAATCAGAGAGCTCCTCTATGTCTCTTTTCATGTAGTCCAGGGAGGTACATCTCAGGTCGTTCACACCTGCATGTACAATGACTGAGTCATATTTGTACTTGCTGTGGAGTGACCTGAGTGCTTGTGTTATGTGGCGGATTCTAGCTCCCGACAGGCAGCTTATTGTGACCCTCTCCTTGTTCAGTCTGGTGAGCGGGACGTCTGTGTGCCTGACTATGGAGTCACCTATTAGAAGTGTGTCTGGCATGTTGTTTGGCCTTAAGGGCTGTGACTGTTTAGCACACTGACTTTGTGAACTATGTGTTGCATTTGCTATGTCTTGAGGTGGTGGTTGCTTGGGTGTCTGCTTTGGAGGCCTCTGTTGTTTTGGTAGATTTTTAATCAGCGCCTCCGAGTATGTTTTTGTGTGTTTATGTGTTTGGTTTGCAGTTGTGATAGTTCTATGTGAGACTGGGTTTGTGGTGTGCGTGGTTACCTTCTCCTCCTGACTGGTCTTGCCAGTACTGAATTGAGAGAGCTCAGCCTCCAGTTTGGCTATATAGTTGCATCTCTCGCATATATTTGTATTTGTTGGGAGGAGGAGAGGGTTGTCTGTGTACATGAGGCAATTGTAACATTGCCTCAAGATTCCCAGATTCACCAGCTGAACAGGAGAGGACGCTAGCAACTGACCCTTCGACATGCTAGAAATAGTGAAAAAGATTGCTGTGTAACTGAGTCAGAAAGGACCTATAGGGAAATGGGTACTCAACAGAATTTAGGTGAATGAAGTACTTTTCGCTTGTTTAAGAGTGCTTTACCTGTATACAAAATGCTTTAGGAGCAAGTGCTGAGCTTTTCAGATAGAGTATAGGCTGTTTAGATTGCAAGTAGAACAGTTCTAAGGGAAAAATTGAAGAGCAGACTTGGCGGAGCCAGAAAAGTTTAACCTTGTTTAACCGGCTGCTATGCACCATCACAGCAAAGCCGTGCAAAGGCGGATTTTAAGCAGTGAACTACAAAAGAGCTAGGAATGGTCCCAAACAACCAATTACTAACAGCTTCTTGTGCTGAGGTCACTTCCCCCAAGGATAGGTAGGCTGCTCAAGGCTCCCCACTCCCACTGGTGAGCAAAGAAACTTCCTTTTATCCAAGTAAGTTAATGGACAACACAGGAACTACACCACAGCCCAGAATACAGCAATGCCTGTATACTGGTCTAAACTAGTCGAAAAAGGCGGGAAAACAAGGATTTTTTTTTTGTTTTTTTGTTTTTTTTTATTAGAAATACACAGAAAATGCAGAGACAGTGATAAATTAGTTACACAGGCTAGCACACTTTAGTGGGCAGCCTCCACAGTTCAATTAAACAAACAAACAAGCAAACTTTCGACTAAATTCGACTAAATGTAACTTTAAGTGCAATTTTTAAAATAAATGCAGTAATCAGTAAAAAAACAGTTCAGGCTAGTTTAAAGTAAGCAGCAGAAGCTATTTTCAGTGAAAAAAGCAAAGATACTTAAATCCAGAAGGTAGTCGCTTTTTCGAGTTCCTTGCTGCTAGGACCACTCTGTAAACCCACGTGGAGCTTGTCTGAGCAGTATAGCCAGAACAAAATGCCCAGAGGCGGATTTTAAGCAGTGAACTACAAAAGAGCTAGGAATGGTCCCAAACAACCAATTACTAACAGCTTCTTGTGCTGAGGTCACTTCCCCCAAGGATAGGTAGGCTGCTCAAGGCTCCCCACTCCCACTGGTGAGCAAAGAAACTTCCTTTTATCCAAGTAAGGTAATGGACAACACAGGAACTACACCACAGCCCACATATAACTGAATATTCAGATCATCAATTTGTCTTTATGGCCTTACAGACTATACTTGATTATATATGAGGTGGAGATATTGCATTAAAAACTGAGACAACAGAAATTAAATGGATTGTGCTCTACAAGCTTATAAGCCACCAGGATTAAATACAAATATTTCCCTTAAACTGGCCCTCAAGAAGTGAAGACAGCAGATGAAGATTTGATTGGTTAATAGAAGGGTGTGTTTTCAAAAGTTTTATGATTGGACTGTTCCTTTTATAAAAAAGAGGAAGTAAGTTTCATAATTAGATCTGAAAAAGGGCTTGTCAATGACACAAAAGCGCTTATCGTTTTTAATTTTATGTTGCTTTTACAATAAAAGTTTTATGGTTTATGCCTTGGTGATCGCTGACTTCTGTTTATTAGTATATATATATATATATATATATATATATATATATATATAGGTATAGATATTGCTATATAAATATGTATATAAAATGTGTAAGGAGCAAGGAAATGTGACAATCAGAGAGCTAGCTACCTGTCCATTAGATATGCTCCATGCAAAGGAAAAAATCTTTTTCAGGCCACATAGGTCTCATTTTCAGCCATAGAGCCTTGCTCCATCACAGAATTCAAAGTCCAGCAACCTGTCAGCATCTTGCAAAGGAAAAACTGTCAAACACTAGAAGAAATATTCCAAAAACTTAATAACAAAGCAGTAGATCAATAAGATCTGCACCAACATGAAATATTTACTGCCAGCCCAAATGCTTTATAATGTTTGCATAAAAAGTAACAATAAAAAATAACAAAAAGGAAAAAGAGCTCAACAGGAATTAGGACTGGGACACAAACTAAACGCTCTTTACAGTCCTAAAGCCACTACAACTGAAATTTAAGTACATTACTTTATCTAAATTAGTAAATCACATTCAGAAAGGTAAAAATACTCTTTTGAAGAAAGTGATAGTAAAACAAACAAAAAAAAAACAGAAAATAAATCAAAATAGAAGAAGGGAGAGGAAGTAAACAATATAAAGGATGGGAGCAGTCTACATAGCAACAGAACACAAAAGAACGCAGAACAGTAAGGAGAATTCTTTACTGGTGCATCCGGTACCACGGCTTATGCCATCAAGAAATAATTCATAAACCATACAGCACATATTTTATACATCTCTTAATTGCATAGTAAATCTACTAATTAATTAATTAGTCAGTTCCCATTGCCTTCATATTGATCATTTAGAATGTACATATAAATATTTAAAGTGACATTACACATATTTAAAAAAAACAGTACTATTCCACTACATAGGGTCTATATTATAGTATCAAAGTTTTTAAACTTCGAATACTATAATTTCAACCCATTTTTGTCGAAAACTGAAAATAGCGAAGCCACGGAACTTCAAAATCTAACCTAGGGTAAGATTTCAGTTGTCCGTTCCATGGCTTTGCTATGTATTCTACTGTGGTGGGAAGGCTATGGACCGGGGTAAGGTAAGTATGCGAACAGAGGTTATGGACTGGGTTAAGGGAAGTGTGGGAACAGACTGGGGTAAGATGAGTGTCTGATAGTTAGGGACATTAGGGTTAGAGAGCGGATAAGGTGAGTGTGTGTGATAGTTAGAGACTTTAGGGTTAGGGAGCGGGTAAGGTGAGTGTGCGGTAGTTAGGGGCTTTAGGGATAGGGAGCAGGTAAGGTGAGTGTGCGGTGGTTAGGGACTTTAGGGTGAGGGAGCGGGTAAGGTGAATGTGCAGTAGTTAGGGACTTTAGGGTTAGGGAGCGGGTAAGGTGAGTGTGCGGTAGTTAGGGACTTTAGGGTTAGAGTTGGGTTAAGATGAGTGGATAGGTAGTAGTGTAGGGTTAGAATTATGGTTTTGTTAAGTGTATGTGTGTGGTTTATTTATTTTGGTGTGCTTCTATTGTGTGTTTGTGTTTCGGAACAGCAAATTTTTTCCCTGGGAAAAAATTCGCTGTTCTGAATGTTCGATATTTTGTGGTTTAGATATTTTAGGTATGATGAAATAGCGTAGCTATTATATAGGTAATATAAACACCACTACATATGAGAGAATACTACATTTTAAAAATATAGACAATGAAAAAAGACATACCTTTTACCCCACATTTAAATTAATGTCCAGATTTAACCCCCTAGGATATAAAGTACCAAAATTTATGATGCATTTTGTTTCTAATGACATTAAACTACTCAAGAATTCCTCACCCTGACAAGCTATAGGCTTAGCCAACACACTGTGAAAGAAAGTGGAATCTAAACCACCATGAACTGACTAATTAATTAATTAGTATATTTACTATGCAATTAAGGGATGTATAAAATATGTGCTGTATGGTGTATGAATTATTCCTTGAAGGCATAAGCCTTGGTACCGGATGCACAAGTAAAGTATTTTCCTTACTGTTCTTTTGTGTTTTTGTGCTAGGAGTTCATTTTTGTGTGCTTTATACATAACAACAGAAAACAGTCATAGACACATGCCGGCATGCACACACACACACACACACACACACACACACACACACACACACACACACACACACACACACACACACACACACACACACACACAAGCAATTGAAAGACTGTAACAGGCACTGTTTTACTTAAGAGGTAAATATGAAAATAGAGAACACAAACAGAACACTGCATGAATATAGATCTATATTAGAATAGAAATGAAACGTATAGAAACTAAATTAAAGGCAGCAAATACACTGTTAAGTAATATAACTTACGAAACTTAACAGGGAGGAGATATATTACTGCTTACATATGTGTGTTTTTCAGTTCTTGGCATTTGCTACCAAAATTATTACCCTAATGAATATTTTTGGGTACAACAGGTATATCATCAGCTAACCCAGCATTAAAAAAAAAAAAAATGATTGGGGGAAGGGCATTACTGGGTTGCATTTATGCGTATGTCTTTTTGTTGGCTCCCACCCCAGTGATAAGTCTTATGAATATCTTCACTGTATTGACTGAAAGAAAGACAGCAGTGTCAAACATTGTGCTATTAATATTTTAATTTTCTCACCTGTACTCATTCATCTACCACAACTCAGCTGAGGCGCTGTATAATGTTTACACCTGTTTACAAAAAGGACTGAGTACCATGTTAGAAATGTATAACCCTGCACAGCAATAAGTCAACAAATGTGTGTAGAAAAACTTGTTTACATTAAAATACAATATAATATATTCAACTAATACACATAAACTACTAAAAGTAAAATTCAAACTGCAAAAAAAAAATACAGATGATGATTACATAAATTTCCTTTTGTGATCCTTTAACCAAAACCCTTCAGTAAATATAGATATACTTATATCTTTGTTTGAACAATGGTAGTGTTACAGAATGAGTTTGTAAGGCAAGATATAAGGTCGGGGTTAGGGGTAGTAGCAGAGCTAGGGTTATTAGTAAAGGGGTGTATGGGGGATTCCCTTTATGTCAGACTAGTCTTCAAATACCTATCTTATATATATATATGTATGTGTGTGTGTGTGTGTGTGTGTGTGTGTGTGTGTGTGTGTGTGTGTTGTGTATTTTGATAGAGAGATAAACAGATTTTATATATATATTCAGATATGTGTATGTGTATGTCTATGTGTATATATATATATATATATATATATATATATATATATATAGATATAGATATAGATATAGATATATATATATATATATATATATATATATATATATATATATATATATACACACACACACACACACACACACACACACACACACACACACAGAAAGAGAGATGTATATATATATATATATATATATGGATCTGTGACATTTCGCCAAAAATTCTGACATAGGGTCCAAATCGCCGAAAATCCATTTCGCCAAAAATAGTACTGACAGTGTATATGCCCTTTTGCCCAACCATAGTGTGATGTTGGAGTGAGAATATTTATGTAGGGGGGGGTGTGGGGGCATAGCCCCCCACCCAGTACAGTTTAATATTGTTAGTATTGTTTTATATTGCCCAGTCCCTATTAAAACAGTAAGTAAGTAGTTTATAACCTGTGTAGGTAGCATGTGGTGCTGAGGGATTGAGATTTTTTTAGATGTAGCATTTCTAACAAAGCTGGGTCAGACATGACTTTGTAAGTCAGGCAGAGATCGCCTCTTAATAGATGATATGAGAGAGATAATAGCTGGAGTTTTTTGAGTCTGTCCATGTAGGACATGTGTTTAAGGCCTTACAGCCACTTCATGAGGTACTTTTGTGGCCTTTACAGCTATTGCATGTGTCTAGTGAGGTACATGCCAAATGGGGCATTATACTCGATGACTGACCTAATGAGGGAAGAGTCGAGAGTGATGATGACCTAGAAAAAGGAATCTAGAGGAGGCACAAGGACCTAAAACACCAGTTTGATGGAAATTGTAATACAAATGCAAAACCCTTGGTAATGAGATGTGCCACGTAGAAGGATTTTCTGACCACTGTGGCAATGTGGTGGTCGAAGGAGAGGTTGCTGTCAAGCTGTGTCACCAGACCTCTTATAAAACCTTCAGTGTTCTGTGGGTTCCCATTGATGCGTTAATTACTGGAAACTGAGTATTTCCCAAAGGGGATGACGATGCATTTTGGGGCATTAAGCTTAAGACCATGGTTTTGACCCAGTCATTGGTTTCAGTGAGGCCTTTCTGTAGGATGTCTACATCACTTGGAGGAGTTAATATTGGCTCCCAGCTTGCAGTCATCTGCAAACTTGGTCATCCAGAGTCCCTCTGTGTTGGCCTGGACTTCTGAAGAAGTAGATGCCAAACAGGAGAGGACCCAAGTCCAATCCCTGTGGGATTCCACTCATGACAGGTCGGCAGTCTGACTTGAAGTCTGCTACTTTCACACTATGGGTTCTATCTGTGTGCCAATTTGCAACCCACCTAGTGATATAGGGGTTGATGCCTAGTTTGGTGAGTTTATCAATAATTCCTGAGTGGGGAATGGTATCAAAGGCCTTGTCAAGATCGAGGTAGGCTGTATGTGCTTCCTTGCCCTCATCCACAACTCTAGTGACTGACTCAAAGAAGTCAACCAGGCTGCGCAGAAGAAACAGAAATAATTTTTATACTGCTTCTAAAAGTCTCTTTTTTGTGGACACTATCACATACTAGGTGAGTGTTTCAGGTATAGGTATCAAGTTTCCTGTCTGTTGTATGTGTGATATACACAAATTTGTGAATAACAACTCAAATGTTGCAGAGTTTGTTGCAATGGAGCCTAAGTTTTATAAGCTCATGTGACAGATTACAAAAAGAAATAATGTGAAGTTTTGCTGACAGGCAGAATCGTGGACTAGGAGATGGAAAACTAGGCACAAGCAATAAACAAAGAGAGTGGGAGAGAGCTTTAAATCGTAGCTTATATGTAGGATCAGAGGATCATAGGAGGTTACTAGGCTAATGACCCTAGGGCCTTACAAGCCTAGCCAAGTACAATCCCTGTTCACAAGAATATCAAGGTATTAATTAGAACTAAGTCAACAACTACTATCCCTGTCCAAGAGGGACACAGGTGAAACTCCTAAGATGAATCTATGGTTTCCCATCAAATCATCCAAATTATGCTTAAATAGGGTCATCAAGAGGCTCTACTTTACCTGAATTTGTGAGACATATATGTCTCTCCAGCATGTCCTGTTGATGTTACATACTAGGTTACATTCCCTAGAGCGAGTGTATCTTAGCCCTTTGATTTATGAATATGCAGCATTTTCATTAGAGCAGGATCTGAGATTGCTTTATATGCAAGGTAGAGATCACCTCTGAGCAGAGTATGGTGACAGTGATTTCAGTCTGTCAATGTATCCTCATGATGCACAGTTACCGATAGTGATTATTCCTCATGATGCACAGTTACCGATAGTGATTATTCCTCATGATGCACAGTTACCGATAGGGATTATTCCACTGTCTAGTCCTTATCTCACAGAGAATTGGAGTTTTGCTTTCCCTGACATAACAACGTCATTATATAAACTAGACTGATAGGGATCTACAGCAAATGCATACATACTTCTATCATTTGTGCAGTGAAAATCCTTAACGTTGACAGCTTTTTTTCTGGTATTACAGAAGCTGGTTAGGGTCAGCTGGCAGTGAGTCTCATGACAGTGTCACTTCACAGCACAGAAGCTGGTTCTGGTCAGCTGGTAGTGAACATACTGACATTATCACCTCACTACACAGAAGCTGGTAAGAATCAAATGGTGATGACAGTCATGTTGTCATCATCTCACTGCACAGAAGCAGATTAGTGTCAGATGGTGATGATAGCCATGATGTCATCTCCTCACTGCATAGGAGCTGGTTAGTGTCAGATGGTGATGACAGTCATGATGTCATCACCTCACTGCACAGAAGCTGATTACAGTCAGATGGTGATGACAGTGATGATGTCATCACCTCACTGCACAGAAGCTGGTTAGAATCAGATGGTGATGACAATTATGATGTCATCACCTCACTGCACAGAAGCAGATTAGTATCAGATGGTGATGATAGTAATGATGTCATCTCCTCACAGCATAGGAGCTGGTTAGTGTCAGATGGTGATGACAGCCAGAATGTCATCACCACTGCACAGAAGCTGGTTAGAGTCCGATGGTGATGACAGTCATGATTTCATCACCTCACTGCACAGAAGCAGATTAGTGTCAGATGGTGATGACAGTTATGATGTCCATCACCTCACTGCACAGAAGCTGGTTAGAGTCAGATGGTGATGACAGTCATGGTGTCATCACCTCTCTGCACAAGAGCTGGTTAGAGTCAGATGGTGATGACAGTCATGATGTCATCACCTCACTGCACAGGAGCTGGTTAGAGTCAGATGGTGATGACAGTCATGGTGTCACCACCTCACTGCACAAGAGCTGGTTAGAGTCAGATGGTGATGACAGTCATGATTTCATCACCTCACTGCACAGGAGCTGGTTAGAGTCAGATGGTGATGACAGTCATGGTGTCACCACCTCACTGCACAAGAGCTGGTTAGAGTCAGATGGTGATGACAGTCATGATTTCATCACCTCACTGCACAGGAGCTGGTTAGAGTCAGATGGTGATGACAGTCATGGTGTCATCACCTCACTGCACAAGAGCTGGTTAGAGTCAGATGGTAATTTTATTTTATTTTATTTATTTTATTTATTTTACATTTGTTTAACGGGAAGGTCCAGCTAGGGAAGTGCCCGTTTTCAGTGGAGGCCTGGGGAGGAAAGCTCCAAGTAGTACAAAGATAGTTTGAAAGACTACAGTACATTCTAATCATAATCATCTTCTTTCGGCTGTTCCCGTTAGGGGTCACCACAGCGGATCACCTGTTTCCATTTCTTTCTGTCCTCTGTATCTTGCTCTGTCACACCAACCACCTGCATGTCCTCTCTCACCACATCCATAAACCTTATCTTAGGCCTTCATCTTTTCCTGATACCTGGTAGCTTCATCCTTAGCATCTTTTTCCCAATATACTCAGCATCCCTCCTCAGCACATGTCCAAACCAACGTAATCTTGCCTCTCTGGCTTTGTCTCCAAACCTTCCAACCTGGGCTGACCCTGTAATATACTTATTCCTAATCCTGTCCACCCTTGTCACACCCAGTGCAAATCTTAACATCTTTAACTCTGCCACATCCAGCTCAAACTCCTGCCTTTTTGTCAATGCCACTGTCTTCAACCCATATAACATAGCTGGTCTCACTACTCTATTGTAGACCTTCCCTTTCACTCTTACTGGTACTCGTCTGTCACAAATCACTCCTGACACTCTTCTCCACCCACTCCATCCTGCCTGTACTCTCTTCACCTCTCTTCCACACTCACCATTACTCTGAACTGTTGATCCCAAGTATTTAAACTCATCCACCTTCGCCACTTCTACTCCCTGCATCCTCACTATTCCTCTATCCTCCCTCACATTCACAAACATATATTCTGTCTTAGTCCTGCTGACCTTCATTCCTCTTCTCTCTAGAGCATATCTCCACCTCTCCAGGGTCTCCTCCACCTGTTCCCTACTCTCACTACAGATCACAATGTCATCTGCAAACATCATAGTCCACAGGGACTCCTGTCTGATCTTGTCTGTCAACCTGTCCATCACCATTACAAATAATAAAGGGCTCAGAGCTGAACCTTGATGTAATCCCACCTCCACCTTAAATGCATCCGTCACTCCCACCGCAGACCTCACCACTGTCACACAACCCTCGTACATATCCTGTACCACTCTTACATACTTCTTACATACTTACTGTACTTCTCCATCAACACTCTCAGAGCAAACCGCATCTGTAGTGCTCTTTCCTGGCATGAAACCATACTGCTGATCAATAATCATCACCTCCCTTCTTAACCTACCTTCCACTACTCTTTCCCATAACTTCATGCTGTGACTGATCAGTTTAATCCCTCTGTAGTTACTACAGCTCTGCACATCACCCTTATTCTTAAAAATCGGTACCAAAACACTTTTTCTTCATTCCTCAGGCATGCTCTCACTTTCCAATATTTCATTAAATAATCTAGTTAAAAACTCCAATGCCATTTCACCTAAATACCTCCATGCTTCCACAGGTATGTCATCTGGGCCAACAGCCTTTCCATTCTTCATTCTCTTCATAGCTATCCTTACTTCCTCCTTGCTAATCCACTGCACTTCATGATTCACTATCCGCACATCATCCAACCTTCTCTCCCTCTCATTCTCTTCATTCATCAACCCTTCAAAGTACTCTTTCCATCTGCTCAACACACTCTCCTCGCTTGTGAGTATGTTTCCCTCATTATCCTTTATCACCCTTACCTGCTGCACATCTTTACTAGCTCAGTCCCTCTGTCTAGCCAATCAGTACAGGTCCTTTTCTCCCTCCTTAGTGTCCAACCTTTTATACAACTCATCATGCGCCTTACCTTTAGCCTTCGCCACATCTCTCTTTGCCATGCAATTCATCTCCTTATACTCATGTCTACTTTCTTCATCTCTCTGACAATCCCACTTCTTCTTCGCGAACCTCTTTCTCTGTATACTCTCCTATACTTCTTAATTCCACCACCAGGTCTCCTTGTCCTCCTTCCTCTTTCCAGATGTCACACCAAGCACCTTTCTAGCCATCTCTTTTACTAGCTCTGCTGTAGTTACCCAGCTATTCGGTAACTCTTCACTGCCACCCAGTGCCTGTCTTAATTCTTCTCCGAACATCACCTCACAATTACCATTTTTCAATTTCCACCATTTGATCCTTGGTGCTGCCCTCACACTCATCCTCCTCTTCTTGATCTCCAATATCATCCTTCAAACCACCTAGTGCTATCAAATGTCAAAAATAAATGCCTTAAAATAAAATTCTAGTTTAGTCACTGTGATAAATGCAAAAAAGTGTTTAACAGCATAGGTGGGGTCTAACACCTGAAAAGCTGTAGTTAAAAAAAATGATAACCTACAACATTAGATACATTTGCCTCTCATACAGAGGAATTATCATGATAAGAGTGGTGACTCTTGTGAACTTTGATCGGATGAAGCTATGGACTACCAGGCCCCTAAGTGTGGATCTGTTTCTGAAATGTCAGAAGTCTAACTCAGATACTCGGGGATACTTAAGGAGAACCAGTGATTTGTGTGCTGATGTAGTAAGAGATGCAAGGCAGCATGATCTAAACTGGAGTACCAAGGCTGTGGGCTACCAAAAACTGAAGGGTGTATTTGATGGGCTTTAAGCTGAAGAGTAAATAAACAGCAATTATATTAAGCAAGGGTATACTAATATGAAGTCCAAAGCGAACCCTGAATTTTACAGGGTATACTAATATGAAGTCCAAAGCGAACCCTGAATTTTACTTCTTCACTGTAAATGAACTGCACTTGAACTAAAGAGATGGTCTCAGGCATGTGCTATATACTGTATGTCTAGCTAGCTATCTCTGTATCTACATAGCTATATGAGGGGACTCAAAATAATTGAACATTCATATATTCAAATTTTTGTAAGGTCAGTAGAAGTAATAAAATAACCGCATGATCACAGAATTTCAGTATTCCTTCATCAGAGGTTGCTGTACCTTTTAAAAGAATGATTTGTAAGAGTATTAGTGGCACTTGTTGCTAGTATAGTAAGTAGTTTCAGTAGCTCAATGGGTAGCATACTTTCCTTTGCTGCTGGATGCTCAAAAGGCTGTGGGTTCTATTCTTACACCAGCTAGTTGTATTAATTTCCATTGCTGACACAACTGTGTAGCATAAGGGAGGTGCTGTACTGTTGAGCGTGCTGTCTATCAGATGAGATGTTAAACTGAGGCCCCATCTGCCAGAGTGAGTGATAGGTCAGTTAGATAAAAATGATCCCAAGGCACTTTGGGGAAGTCCTCTGCCCAAATTTCCCCTAGTCAGCATGAATACCTTTTCTGAGAAGAGGCCATTAGCCTAGTGAGCCTAACCTGGTCAGAAAATTATAAATAAATATATGTCTCTTGCCTTTTTAAATATACGTCTCTTGCTTTTTGAGATATAGGAATATTCCATTGTAAGGTAACTTTTTTACTTGCTCAACTCGCTGATGAATCATAGATTATGAGCCAGAGTACTACCTCCTTACATCAGCTAGAATGGATGATTATAGTTTAAAAAACAATTACTATGATTAGACACTTACCTTTAAAGAGTGCATATACTGAGAATCCACCAAGGCTCCACAGCCACCAGGAGGAAAGCTTGTGAAGATTTGTGAACAGTCCAAGCCTTTTGATGCTTCTAGGGAGAATGGAACATTGTTGAAAAGAAATCAGAGGCATTTGTTTGGAGTGGGTATGTTTCATAGAGAATATATTGAGCAGCCATATCATGTGATGTCACGAGTAAAGCGGTAGTTAGGGACATGCCCAGACAGATCACTGATAATGTCCCCAAAGTAAAATTTGCAGAAGTAGCAGCAGGTATACAAGGAAGTCTACATCATTGTTAAGAATGCCATGCTAGCCTGCATAATGGAGGGTAACCTGTTGTCTAGTTTATGCGTAATATTACAGCTAAGGACAATTATTAAAAGATGAACAAGACACTCCAAAGTATCATGTGCAAAGGATTCTGGTTGGTGTAGAAATGTAGAAAGCCCCAACACTGATGCAAAACACATCTTTGGGATTGTGATCACCTTTTAATAATAAAATATTTTCTCTTTTAACCTTGGGCAAACAATTAACTTTTAAAATCCCTGCAGTATGTAGAAGTGCTAAGACAGCAGCTGGTGCTATTTTGCGTCACTCAGTACTTCCTGCTCGGATGTCCTGATGTCATTCAGTGTGAGACTGTAATTAGTTAACTAATTCATTGGTGAAGAACTGTAAGCAATTAATCTGGCAAAAAGTAACAATTTAGTAATTGTTTACCAACTAATAGTTCATCCACACACATGCACACGTTTTCCAAAATAATAACAATCACAACAACAGGTCATGTTACTATTCACAGAAATCATTGCTAGTTTTCATGAGCCATGAAACAGTATCATGAATTTGTAGCAAGTCTTCCTGCCAAAAGAACATTCTGGACTTGCATGGGAATTTTTAAAAGTTATGTTTTTCACCCAAGGTGAAAATAGTGATGATAATGATGATGGTGATGATGATGATGATGGTGATGGTGATGATGGTGATGGTGATGATGATGATGATGGTGATGGTGATAATGATGGTAATGATGGTGATGGTAATGATGATGATGATAGTGATGATGATGATGATGATAGTGTTGATGATGGTGATGATGATGATGATAGTGATGATGTTGATGGTGATGGTGATGATGTTGATGATGATGATGTGATCATGATGATGATGGTGATGATCGTGATGGCGGTGATGATGATGATGATGATGGTGATGATGATGTTGATGATGATGATAGTGATGATGATGATGAATGTGATGATGATGGTGATGATGATGATGGTGATGATGATGGCGATGATGATGGTAATGATGATGATGATGTTGATGGTGATGATGGTGATGATGATGTTGATGATGATGATGTGATCATGATGATGATGGTGATGATCATGATGGCGATGATGATGATGATGATGACGATAGTGATGATGTTGATGGTGGTGATGGTGATGATGATGATGATGATGAGGAGGAGGAGGAGGATAACAATAATTATTTTACTAAAAATAGGTAACGGTAAGTATAATAATGTGGTGTGTTTCAAGTTAAGGATTATTTAAGCTCTCTAGATTCCTTTAAGCATCATCTTTAACTGCATTTGAAATTTAGTTATTGAATATTCTTTTGAGGTAACAATAAGGCATTTTGGCCTTGCATCTGAACAAACTGAAAATATATTTGAAATGTCTTGCATCTCAAATAAGAATAAATATGAATAAATGTTTAAATAGTTTTCTTAGTGTAGAATAAACAGAAAATCAGGAAATTTGCTTATCACCTGACGGTCTCTAACTATTAGCAGTATGAAATACATTCTGATGAAAAAGGCCACATTCAACTGGTGCCTATCTTTTGTTTTGGCCATTGTGAGTATCAAAATTTAAACCCACAGCACTCAAACAGCTCCCCCCATAAGCAGAAATTTCCTGCCAGGACTCTGGTCTCCAGTGGTGAATCATTGTGATAATTCATACTGTGGACTCGCATACATCTCTACCTTTCCTATTGCAAACTTTTCTGAGTGGGTGATTGACTGACTGATTGACTGATTCTTTGTCTGTTTATGAGTCAAAAGGCAATTGAAACAAAAATACGAAAAACACAGTATCAGAATAGCAGAACAGAATTGCAGAAAGGGACCTTTATAGTTGATAGCATATAAAGCAAACAGCAGGAAATAAGAAGTAAATAACCCTATGAGTAAAATTAACGAAGATATTGAATGCAACGACGTTACTGATCTTAGCAGTCAGGGGAGGAGACAAGTTAAAAAATTGTTGCAATGTAAGATTAGCAGCCAGCGTAGTTAAAAATCTACATTACTTCAACCAACATCGACAAAAAATGCACAGTTGCATTCCTGTGCTCTATTCAGCTTTATTTATTTAAATTTGTTGGCCAGAGCAGAGCACTAATTATGAATGACCAGTTTCAGTCCCAGCTTTGGAAAGCACTAAAGTTTGACAGTTACAGAGATATATTACAACAGGTACAATGTATATAATTATACAACTACTGAGAACATACAGGAATTATATATAACAATAAATTTACATATCTGCAATTTATATAGTCACAGAGTCATGCAGACATGTGATCTGGTTTATAAAACATGTATTGCATTGTCACATACAGCTAAGTGCAAATTAACATATATTTTAACAGAGAGTTGTATAGATGGCTGAGGCTGCTGGCAGCACAGGCCTAGACATTGAAGCATATTAGCAGTGTGACAGGAATTTTAAGTGTAAAGTGGCTGAGGAAGAAAGAATTGGGAAAGTGTAAGCAACTGGAAGTTTATGGCTTATTTAAAATATGTGAGTTGAGATATTACAGTGATATTTTACCATTTTTAAGAATAGCATTCTCAGCTGAGATTGGAATTTTGGGTAAGAGAATGTGTTTTTAAGTCGGCTGGTATTGATTCCTAGATTTTGGAACAGACTACAGAAAATCAGTGATTACTGCACTGGAGTTTAGTTTGATGGGCCTGTAATGAGGGTGCTGAATGGCCAAGGCTTGTAAGGTTGTAGGTTTGGAGAGAGAGTCTCTCATTAGTGTGAAAGCTACAAGACAGAAAGTTTGATTTTATAGTAGTTTGAACAGTTGTAATTCTAGAAAGCGGTTTGCCCTTTATTTGATATTAACACATTTTATGTAGAGGTTTACAATGGACTTCTTATTTTGCTGAATATGTGATGAATACACATATTTTATTGCTGACTAATATTTTGAAAGGAAAGGGGAAAAAAGTAGTAAGTTTATTTTCTTTCTTAAATTTTCTAAATGAGGGGGAAGACTAAGAGGAGGGTGGAGGTAGAGCCAATCACCAGAGGTCAGAATCAAACCCTGTACTTTCTATATTTGAGATAAAGACCTTAACCATTATGCTGCCCTTATGGGCATTCACAAAATGCTCTTCAGAGTAAACCTTGTAGTTCAAGTTTTGAGAACATATGCAGAGACTAGCCTATCATTTGATCAGTGAGTGTTCACAGTGGTAAGACAGTACTTCTGTACTGGCAGTTTATAAGCAAAAAGGATAGCCTCCATTTCCAGATATGTCATTGTCCTTGTTTACTCTGCTCTCATCAGGTCAATCACTGAGTACACAGCTTACTTTGGCATGTATCTTGAAAAGCATATTCAACAACTCAAATGCCCACAGAGGTTCCTCACAAAGAGAATACAGGGCCCTAAACATAATTCCTGGACAGACGGCCTTGAAGCACTGTCATGGTATTTGGTATTCTGCAAACTGCTCAGAGGGGACCTGTATCTGGCATATAAATTATCACCTGAACCAATATCTAAACCTTGTCTGCAACTTAAACAGAATGGTTTGGAGAGACAAAAACATCTCTTTGAGGTCACCACTACTCTGGAACAGACTCCCCTTCTATATGAAGTGGAGTTCTGACCTGCCTATGGGTAGAGGAAGTACCTAAATGCACTTCCTACAGTATGGCACCTATACCTACTCATTGATATTATGCCACCTATACCTGCTGATTGATAATATGGCACCTTTACATACTCATTGATAATATGGCACCTATGCCTGTTTGTTGATAATATGGCACCTATACCTACTCATTGATAATATGGCACATATACCTGCTAATTGATAATTTTGCACCTATACCTACTCATTGATAATATGGCATGTATACCAGCTCATTGATAATATGGCACCTATACCTGCTCATTGATAATATGGCAACTATACCTACTCATTGATAATATGGCACCTATACCTGCTCATTCATAATATGGCTCCTATACCTACTCATTGATACTATGGCAATATGGCACCTATACCTGCTCATTGATAATATGGCACCTATACCTACTCATTGATAATATGGCACCTATATCTACTCATTGATAATATGGCACCTATACCTGCTCATTGATAATATGGCACTTATACCTGCTCATTTATAATATGGCACCTACGCCTACTCATTGATAATATGGCACCTATACCTGCTCATTGATTATATGGCACCTATACCTGCTCATTGATAATATGGCACCTATACATACTCATTGATAATATGGGACCTATACCTGTTCATTGACAATATGGCATCAATACCTACTCGATAATATGGCACATATACCTGCTGATTGATAATATGGCACCTATACATACTCATTGATAATATGGCACCTATACCTGCTCATTGATAATATGGCACATATACCTGCTAATTGATAATATGGCACCTATACCTGCTCATTGTAATATGGCACCTATACCTGCTCATTGATAATATGGCACCTATACCTACTCATTGAATATATAGTACCTATACCTGCTCAATGATGATATGGCACCTATACCTGCTCATTGATAATATGGCACCTATACCTGCTAATTGATAATATGGCACCTATACCTGCTCATTGTAATATGGCACCTATACCTGCTCATTGATAATATGGCACCTATACCTACTCATTGAATATATAGTTCCTATACCTGCACAATGATGATATGGCACCTATACCTGCTCATTGATTATATGACACCTATACCTGCTCATTGATAATATGGCACATATACCTGCTCATTGATAATATGGCACCTATACCTACTCAATGATAATATGGCACCTATACTTGCTCATTGATAATATGGCACATATACCTGCTCATTGATAATATGGCACCTATACCTACTCAATGATAATATGGCACCTATACCTGCTCACTGATAATATGGCACCTATAAATGCTCATTGATAATATGGCACCTATACCTACTCATTGATAATATGGCACCTATACCTGCTCAATGATTATATGGCACCTATACCTGCTCATTGATAATATGGCATCTATACCTGCTCAATGAAAATATGGCGCCTATACCTGCTCATTGATAATATGGCACCTGTACCTACCTGGACATTGATAATATGGCACCTATACCTACTCATTGTTAATATGGTACCTATAGCTGCTCATTGATAATATGGCACCTATACCTGCTCATTAATAATATGACACCTATGCCTGCTCATTGATAATATGGCACCTATACCTGCTCATTGATAATATGGCACCTATACATGTTCATTGATAATATGGCACCTATACCTGATCATTGATAATATGGCACCTACACCTGCTCATTGATAATATGGCACCTATACCTGCTCATTGAAAATATGACACCTATACCTACTCATTGATAATATGGCACCTATACGTACTCATTGATAATATGCTACCTATACATGCTGATTGATAATATGGCACCTATACATACTCATTGATAATATGGCACCAATACCTACTCAATTGTAATATGGCACATATACCTGCTCATTGATAATTTGGCACCTATGCCTACTCATTGATAATATGGCACCTATACCTGCTCATTGATAATAATGCACCTATACCTGCTAATTGATAATATGGTGCCTATACCTACTCATTGTAATATGGCATCTATACCTGCTCATTGATAATATGGCACCTATACCTGCTGATTGATAATATGGCACCTATATCTACTCATTGATAATATGGCAATATGGCACCTATACCTGCTCATTGAGAATATGACACCTATACCTACGCATTGATAATATGGCACCTATACTTACTCATTGATAATATGGCACCTATACCTGCTCATTGATTATATGGCACCTATAACTGCTCATTGATAATATGGCACCTATACCTGCTCATTGATAATATGGCACCTATACCCGCTCATTGATTATATGGCACCTATACCTGCTCATTGATAATATGGTACCTATACCTGCACATTGATAATGTGGCACTTATACCTACTCGATGATAATATGGCACCTATACCTGCTCAATGATAATATGGCACCTATACCTGCTCATTGATAATATGACACCTATACCTGCTCATTGATAATATGGCACATATTCCTGCTCATTGATAATATGGCACCTATACCTACTCAATGATAATATGGCATCTATACCTACTCACTGATAATATGGCATCTATACCTGCTCACTGATAATATGGCACCTATAGCTGCTCATTGATAATATGGCACCTATACCTACTCATTGAATATATAGTACCTATACCTGCTCAATGATGATATGGCACCTATACCTGCTCATTGATAATATGACACCTATACCTGCTCATTGATAATATGGCACCTGTACCTACTCATTGATAATATTACACCTATATCTGTTCATTGATAATATGGCACCTATACCTGCTCATTGATTATATGGCACCTATACCTGCTCTTTGATAATATGGCACCTATACCTGCTCATTGATAATATGGCACCTACACCTGCTCATTGATAATATGATGCCTATACCTACTCATTGATAATATGGCACCTGTGCCTGCACATTGATAATATGGCACCAATACCTGCTCATTGATAATATGACACCTATACCTGCTCATTGATAATATGGCACCTATACCTACTCATTGATAATATGGCACCCATACCTGCTGATTGATGTTCCATAGGTATAATCACTATCTCACCCAAAAATAATCACTATCCTGTGAGTAGTGTATAGATGTAGCCCATGGAACTAAATAATTGGACAACTGGCTGGGCTTAAAGTGGCCCACCAGAGCAGCTAACCTAGTATTCAGCTATGAACTACTGAAACTATGAACCTATAAGTGTTTTGTCTGAGTAACTGAATTTTGCAGTAAGATGTAACAATTTCACTTTGTGACTGATAGAGCAATGGTGTTTTAATGAACTGGATAAGTGAACAAATCAAAGAATTTTATCTTCCATAGTGTAAATGATAGCAGCATTTTGTCCTGAGGGAGTGCTAGTAATGGACATAAAGTGACAGAATTAAGAGAAAGTATTCAAGAATAGGTTTCAGTACACAGGAGCTGGGAAATAAGGTACACAGTTTTCAATTGTTGTTAGATGTCAGAATTGCTATTGTCACATGATCATGGATGGAAAGGGAGCTATAAAGTACAAGTCCGTGAAAACGTCTTTGTATATCAGAAGGATGTGACACTAAAGTAGGAGAAGAGGTGTTGGCGATAAAGTTGAAAACCTTTTCTGCTGGTCCATATAGTATAACTGTAGATTCTTTAGCACTAACTGACAATTTGTTTTTAGAAAGGCCATTCAGAATTAGCGAAAAATCATTTTGTCATGATGAGGCAATCTGTTTATCAGATTTATTGGCTGCAGTTAGCATACATAGTTATGCATAATTTAGGTAAATCCTAGAGAAAACTGCTGATATAAAGAGAGTAAAGTATAACTCATCCCATATTAACTTGCAGACTTTATTTTTTTTTTTATTTATTCATTTTGTTCTTCTAGTTGCTTGCAACTTATCTATACCAATGTGTACTTAAACTTTCATCAGATGTACTAAACTGGATCCATATCGTTAGTGGTTATTTTTTACTCTCATAAACAGTCTGTGTTACAGAGTCCACATTTTTTGCCTATGATTTCTTACTTAAAAAATTGTTGCATACATTCTTCACTTTATTACAGTGAGTATCAGTGTCATTCATGGCATGGTTGTCTGTTACATCTTATATGCTAGTGCTTTTGTCTTAACTGTATTCGTCCGTATCTACTGTTGTTGTTCTCTAGTATGGAGTGCAATGTTTTCCCTTTTTAGAATGTAATCCTATATTTTTTCTCCCAGTTCACCACTAAATGGATTTAGATATACATGGTTAATAAAGTATAAATAAACTGAACAAATGTGATAAATGTCCCTTCGAACTTCGATATGCCAAGTTGTTCCTCAGTACTTCTTCAGAGCTTATCAGTGATGCTTTGAAAATACTTGCTTGGTTACAGAAGAAATTAGAAGGCAATTCCACGTCGTATCACATAGCAGTATAGCATAGAAGCGCGAGTTGTCTGGTGTTTTGATTTTCTTCCCATTTTTTCTAATCTGAGCCACACAACTTCATCTGATAATATATCTTGTGACTTTAAGAGGATGGTATGCAATCCTTTTAAATGTGATGAAAAAGTGCCTAGATCACAAGCCATTATGACTTTGCTTCTTTGCATAAGAGTGCAATAGGCTTTTTGCAGTGAGCAGATAAAATGATTCTTTAACAGATTTCAGCTGCTAAAGGATATAAAGAGAAAGCATATATATTCATTCGGAAGACTGTACCTTCTCATGATATTGAAAATAAGCAAAAATGTGGGAAAGAAAACTGGTTGATTTATTACACCTGTTTCTCATGAGCTGCCGTGTCTTTTGTTATGAATGCAGCAGGCGTTGAAAAAATTGTCTGTGTTTTTCTTTCAAAGACACACGTTTTAGGTAGTGTGATGTACAAAGGTGTGTGTGTGTGTGTGTGTGTTTTTAATGATGAGGAATTTCAAGTAGTAGCATAGTTATTTCCAGAGGCAAGGAGTGATTCATTGCTATCATTTCTGCAAAGAAATAAAACTACAAGTACAACATACTCAAGCACACTTTACATCATTAGAATACCACAGATGAAACACAAAAACATTTTCTCCAGTGTATTCCCTTATGATTGTGTGAATTGGCTTTTTGGGGAAAAAAAAATAAAAAATCTGTGATGCACTGATGGTCTGCATTATAGAACATTTTAAATGTGATGGATATTACAAAAAGTGATTGATATAAGCTTTCAGATACATGGGACGCTAGGGCAGTTATCTAAAAGGTCATACTGGAATGACATGAGTTATTGTGAACTCTCTGCATGTGACCATTGTGCCCTCTTTTGTCTCAGGTAATAATCTGTGAATTGCAGTCACTTGTATATGCTGTCATTTTACAACAGTTTAATCCTAGGTGAAGTAAGGCACGTGCAGATCATATACATCCAGGAAATCGGAGCTGCTTATTAATATTGTTAAGAAAACATTTGTTCGGAGGTACTTTACTGATTCTGGAAATGTACTGCAAAATGCCAAATCATAAGCATCAATAAAGAAAGTAATCCAGATAAATACATTACTAATGATACAATATGATGTAATATGCTAATGGTATGTACAGTTCCAGTACCAGTTTTGTGCAAATGCCTATGTGGTGTGGAATGTCATACCTCTAGTAACCTACAGACATAAACCATTCCAGATCATTTTTGGAACAACGAAGTTAAAAAGCATAAGATAAACAAATGTAAATACATTGTGAACCAAAAAAGATATCTGTGCAAATAGCAATGGTAATAGGAAGTTTTCTTTACAGTGATACTAATCCATGTAGTCATTGTCTTTCCATAAATACTATCATACATTAGTGATACTAATCCATGTAGTCATCGCCTTTCCATAAATACTATCATACGATAGTTATACTAATCCATGTAGTCATTGTCTTTCCATAAATACTATCATGCATTAGTGATACTAATCCAAGTAGTCATCGCCTTTCCATAAATACTATCATGCATTAGTGATACTAACCCATGTAGTCATCGTCTTTCCATAAATACTATCATACATTAGTGATACGAATCCATATAGTCATCGTCTTTCCATAAATACTATCATGCGATAGTGATACTAATCCATGTAGTCATGGTCTTTCCATAAATACTATCATACATTAGTGATACTAATCCAAGTAGTCATCCACATTCCATAAATACTATCATACATTAGTGATACTAATCCATGTAGTCATAGTCTTTCCATAAATACTATTATACATTAGTGATACTAATCCATGTAGTCATCGTCTTTCCATAAATACTATCATACATTAGTGATACTAATCCAAGTAGTCATCCACATTCCATAAATACTATCATACATTAGTGATACTAATCCATGTAGTCATCGTCTTTCCATAAACACTATCATGCATTAGTGATACTAATCCATGTATTCATCATCTTTCAATAAATACTATCATACATTAGTGATACGAATCCATGTAGTCATCATCTTTCCATAAATACTATTATACATTAGTGATACTAATCCATGTAGTCATCATCTTTCCATAAATACTATCATACATTAGTTATACTAATCCATGTAGTCATCATCTTTCCATAAATACTATTATACATTAGTGATACAAATCCATGTAGTCATTGTCTTTCCATAAATACTATCATACATTAGTTATACTAATCCATGTAGTCATCGTCTTTCCATAAATATTATCACGCATTAGTGATACTAATCCATGTAGTCATCATCTTTCCATAAATACTATCATACATTAATGATACTAGTCCATGTAGTCATCATCTTTCCATAAATACTATCATACATTAGTGATACTAATCCATGTAGTCATCGTCTTTCCATAAATACTATCATACATCAGTGATACTAATCCAAGTAGTCATCGCCTTTCCATAAGTACTATCATGCATTAGTGATACTAATCCATGTAGTCATTGTCTTTCCATAAATACTATTATACATTAGTGATACAAATCCATGTAGTCATTGTCTTTCCATAAATACTATCATACATTAGTGATACTAATCCATGTAGTCATCATCGTAGTCATCGTCTTTCCATAAATAATATCATACATTAGTGATACTAATCCATGTAGTCATCGTCTTTTAATACATACTATCATATATTAGTGAAACTAATCCATGTAGTCATAGTCTTTCCATAAATACTATCATACATTAGTGATACGAATCCATGTAGTCATCGTCTTTCCATAAATACTATCAAACATTAGTGATACTAATCCATATAGTCATCGTCTTTCCATAAATACTATTATACATTAGTGATACTAACCATGTTGTCATCGTCTTTCCATAAATACTATTTATTTATTTTATTTATTTATTTTACATTTGTTGACCAGGAATGTCTGACTGAGCCAAAGCCCTTTTTTCAGCAGAGGCCCGGGGAAAAAAGCTCCAACTATCATACATTAGTGATACTAATCCATGTAGTCATCGTCTTTCAATAAATACTACCCTGATGTCAAGCAACAGTTTGTAAGTCACTTGTTTTTTCAAGTATTACGTACATGTGAGGATATTATGGGGATATTGTTTATTTTCATAATTACTATCAAATAAGTAGCAATATCTCAGGTAAAGTATGATATGAATGATTATTGGCAATATATTTTTCTGGTCTCCTACCATGATCTATCACACCATACACAACATGTATGATTGCCTTTGTGAAAATATGAACATAAATATGTAAATGTGAATAGTAAGTGATTAATTTCTTTACTGCAGGACATCCTAGACTAACAGTTTTATTATTATTTTAATAACTCCCTGTACTTTCTAACACTGCCTGTTACTGTTTTCTGGTAAGTTGCTTAGTTAAAGAAGCCAGACCCAAAAAAGGTCTGGACAGCACAAGGTGCTATAGGTGTGAACTGTGAGTTTACAAAAAAGGTGCTATAGGCATGAGTTAGATAAGTAATAATATGTTAATATAGCATATCAATAAATTATTCCTGAAGATGTTCTAAGTGCCTTCTGTTTAAGACTGTGGCAGTATTAATTGGTAGACCTTTCGTAGCTTCCTTGTTACTCTTTTTTTTTTTTTAATCAGGCTGATATGAACTCTATTTCTCATGGAAACCAATGGCTTTTAATTCTTAACAGACTGAAAGATACAGCAACCTACTTCTGGCATAAAGAAATTATTTTGACTGAAGTCAGACTGTGTTTGAAACTTAATGCCCAGAGTCATTAAATAAAGCTACAACCCATGGTCTTATCTTAGATTAACACTGAGTTGCTTTTATTAATAAGAAGCAGTGCTACCCCAGAGCAATTTAAGAATTTGTCCTGGTTGCAGATGAGTACTAATTTCCTTTCAAAAGAAAATAAATAAATGCTAGATGTTTATGAATACACTTCCGAAGAGACACACAAAGTGACAATAGCCCATCTCTGTGGCACTGGGGGATAAAGCTTTGACTATTACCCCGAGGACACAAGTTCAACTAGTTTTGGCAATTCTGGGTGATGAGCTGCTTTGTTGGTTAGCTAATCCTCAGGAGTGGGAGATAATATGGTCTCAGATTGCCATCTGCTCCTGTTCAAGCCGATGGTTACATATAAGAAATTTCCATATGTCAAGAGGACAGTGGCTCAATTATCCTAAATCAGTTTAATAAGCAAACAAGTGGAGGTATATTAAAGCACACACACGTTAGGAGGGGAGCACAGGACATCCCTGCAGTGTGTGCAGACCTATGGGAACTGGCAGGGATGGAGTTGGAGACATACTAGAAATGTCCTATAACTGTCAGTTAAAAATTGCAAAACATATAGGTGGATGATGTATTATGATTCCCAACCTTGGGACAAGCAGGACAGGGCATCATAGGAGCACATTTTGGGGAAATACCAGATTTATCTGGACAAGGGGCATAGCCATCCACCTCCAGCTGCAGATCAGTGTAATGAATGCAAGAAAAGGCACAAAGAACCTTCATGTTTGCCCGAATTATGGCTGTTTTGGGTGGTTTGTACCAGTACTGTAATGTACATGTCCTTAGTATTAAGGATGAGCAGACCGGGTCTAACTGGCAAAAACTTCATGAGGCCTCATTGTCAGCAGGCACATGGGCGAAAATCTCCAATAGAGAAAAAAGATATAATATGATCATGATAAATTTGAATTTATCAGTAAGTTTGTTTTCTTTTTTTCTGTTGTTGATTAATGTAATCATGGGACATGTTAAGTGTAATAGTAAATGTCATTTATGTGGCCATCTCATGTAAGCTGCACCTTCATTATCCACAGATTATAAATCCTTTTGCAACTGGCCTTATCCTTACTGTGAAAAGCATTAGCTGGAAGTTTCTTCAAGTCTGTTATAGAGCATTATAAGAAGAATCAGTAAACTAGACTTATTTTGCCATGAGTATGATACAATTCTGTAGTCTACAGTCATATCCATACTGATTAATTTCCAGGTTACTGTCAAAAACACATCCTCATTTTGCATGATAAATCATACTAACATTAATTGTTCCTTATCATCTGAGTATTTCATGGAACAACTATATACTTGTCTAAACTAGTATAATGAAACACATTAAGCAATTTGGTGATTGCTTTGTGAATATCCCCAATACAACATACTATTTACAGACATAGAGCCTATATTTTGTCCTTCAGCATCCATACATCTATTACTTTGTACTACGTGTTATGTCTTTTAATGATCAACAGACATTATGAATGTCAACCAAGGCAAACACAAAAAACGCAACACTGCACTTTAATAAAATAAATCACAAGTTAAGTGCTTTCATACCCAATGGGACATCTTCAGAAGTTCTGAAGAAGTACCATTGGGGATGAAAGTGCTTAACTGGTGTTTTTTTTATTTTTTATTTTTATTTTATTGAAGTGCACTGTTGCATTTTCCATGTTTGCCTTGGTTATTGGTGTGGAGTATAAGTGGAGTTCCAGTTTGGTGTTATTTAGACATTATGAATGTGGTAGGGATTTTGTATTTTTATTAATTCAGAACTTTTGCTACAACTCTCAAAATCACTGTCACTAAACCAATGTTTGGTGATAGTAGATATTTTTCTGTTCTTTGTAATCTTAGTTCACTTCCCCTCATTAACAATGCCAGTGGCACAACAGGTAACACACTCAACTTTAGTTCAGAAGGTTGTGGGTTCTGTCCCCACACCAGGCACTCTATGTGTGCCTTCTTTCTGATGAGATGTTGGACTGGGGCTTCATCTGCTTGAGTTAATAGTAGCTCAGGTGGATGTAACAGATCCCATGGCACCTATCAAATGGGAAGTTCCCTGATATCCTGGCCACATTTCCACTAGTAGTGCAAATAGCACCTCAGGTCTTCCCTGAAAAGAGACTATTTTCCAGTCAACAAAAGATAAATAAAACTTAAACTTGTCTTAATATTGGAAATGAGGTGAAATAAAAAGTCATATTAGAGCTTAAACTACAAGACACTCAAGAATTCCATTAATTTAAGGAAGCTTTGATGGTATTTAAGAATTCTTGGAAGTGCGTAGTGTATGTCTGCTAGGTGGATGTCACGTGCAGTATGTTTGCTAGGTGGATGTCGCATGCCATATGTTTGCTAGGTGGATATCATCAGCACATTAGTGTTCCTAGAACTGCTAACACAAATCTTGTTTATGTAGGTAAAGAGATATCATCAGCACGTCATTGTTCCTAGAACTGCTAACACAAATCTTGTTTATGTAGGTAAAGTTTTGCTTTTCTTCTTTTCCTCTTTGAATCAGATGCCATAATTAGGTAATATGGACCATGGGTTTAGCACCCTTTTATATAGAATAGAGAATTGTGCAGTAAACAAACTCCTGTCTTGTGAAATTTTGCTAAATGCTGTCTCCCTTAAAGTAAGCTAATGTGGGAGGTTTTAGAGTAAGGCCTCCTTGATCAAGCAGATCTGAGAGGAGAGTGATGGGATGCAGGTGAGCTTTGCACAAAAGGAAGACAAACTTTACAGTTATTTAAATTTCAGTGAATTTAAAAGTAAGATGGAGTTAGCTGTTATTGGTAGCCACTATTCTTTTCGTAAGGTTAAGCAGGTTTTAAAACTGAGAGTGAAATAAACCAATTGGCATTATTTATTGTTGTTGACAGCAGATGAGTGTTGTCGGGAGGGGGCGGGGTGGACTAAAATGTTAGGTGAAGAATAGAATATTGAAGTCTAGTGGACAAAATATATGGCCTTTCATAAGGTTAAGCAGGTCTTAAAACTGAGAGGGAAATAAGCCAATTGGCATTATTTATTGTTGTTGACAGCGGATGAGTGTTGTCGGGAGGGGGCGGGGTGGGCTAAAATGTTAGGTGAAGAATAGAATATTGAAGTCTAGTGGACAAAATATATGGCCTTATTAGTTTGTCTGTTTCACATATTAAATTACTCTAGTTTGTAACAAACCTTGGTCGCTTCAATAATTGCAGCATATTAGTGTATGTGCAAAGTTTAAAGGACAGTTTAGGGTCTAATCAAATCCTAATAATCTAATGCATGATCTAATCACCTCTTTTATCTTACTGGTTTCCATTAGCTTTTCTACCCTGGGTATTACTGCCTGTATCACCACCACTCCTACCCATCTTATTTTAACTCCATTCTCTGTTTTCTATTCCACCTACGTAACTATACCTATAGTTGGCTTGTTAGATCGCCTGTGTATACGTTGTCAGATTGTATATGCTTACTCATAAATATAAACCATTGTAATGTGTATACAGTACATTGTTATGTTACATTATTACGTAACCTTGGGCTTCTCCCACCTCTGAAAAACATGCTTAATGTTTCCATCTCAAATACACCTAAGAATGGTAGAAATCACAAAAGAAAAACGTCCAGAGTGCAAGCAAAACTCTTATTTAATGAAATACAGTGAAGCACTTTTCGGTTGTAAAATAACAAACTTCATCAGACTAAAAAGTTTGCTACTTTACAAACGAAAAGTGCTTCACTATATTTCATTAAATAAGAGTTTTGCTTGCACTCTGGCCATTTTTTTCTTTTTGTGATTTCTACATTTTGTTTTTTGTTTTATTCATTTTTGGAAGTTTATTTTACACCTAAGAATGGAGCCTTGGGTAACAGCAGAGTCTAGATGTTGCTGTAAAAGGAGAAAAGTTGTACAGACCAACAGCTTTGGCCTCTACTATGGTGTGCAGTATCATCAACACAGGAGAATAAGGATCACAGATTGCACACTGTGGCTGGGCTAGCTACTCGATGGTGTAAAAATATGACCCTAGGTGATCTGGTCATATTGAGTAATGTTGCTAAAATGGGCATGGGTATTTGCTGGTGATAAGTGTATCGAGGACCTGGCCTACTCTGACATATGCCAGGGACCCATGCTAACAACTGGAGTGATGTATATACCCCTGACCAGTGTTTGTTCACCATAAAGACCAGCAGACCTGGGACACTAAACTACTGGCTGGTAGGTGTCTGTTGCCCAGCTTGGGTTACCTGGGATAGCTCTGTTGAGCGAAAGCTGGACATAAAATCAATCAACCTGCCAAACAATACCTAAGAATTGCCACACTCAACGTATGTTGATTGACAGGATGAGGCTTGGAAATGGAAGCCATGATGGTAAGGAGGAAGCTGGAAAACCTATGTATCCAGGAGACAAGGGGGGAAGCAGCAAAGCCCACTTGGCTTGGAATCCAGAGTCTACTACTCAGGAAGAGGACAGAATACAGCATTCATCAGGAATTGGTGTTGATAATGGGTTACTGAATGCACATAATAGGACGGATGGAAGAGGACATTAGGACTGCCTGGATCCACATGAGTGGGGCAATAGGAGTAAAGAAGGAGAGGCCATTCTAGAATTTTTTTCTGGCAAATGGCTTGATGGTGACCAGCACGTGGTTCAGAAAGAGAGACAACACCAACACAAGAGCCAGCGCTCTTCACACTATGGTGAATGGATAACTAAATAGCACAATTTCTTACTAAGCAAACATAGCTTTATTCCACCACAACAGCATACCGGTTTTGGCTTAATTAGCCTTCATCAGTACACCATAGTGTGAGGAGTGCTGGCTCGTATGTTGGTGTATATCAAGTGTTTTTTTTTTTTTTTTTTGCCGTTCACCTGGCCTTACTAACATGAACTGTTGGTAGTTTATCAGAAAGTGAGACTGTCACAAGATCATATACAAAAGTGACCAACATGCAGCTCAGATAGACTTCCTTCTAGTAAGGAAAAGGGACTAGGGTAGAATCAGCAATTGCAAAGTCATAATTATATATATAGATAAGGAGGTAATAAGAAACTGGAGTGTACCAGCACAAACATGTAGAGAATATGCAGAAATCCATGGATAGCAACCGGAGGCTAGGATTGATCTCTTGACTCCAGAACTCTGAGAGAGAGATCTTATCACTTATTCAGCAAGTTAGGCACAATGCCTTCTGCTTTCCAACAGAAAACCAGTTTGGTTAAATCTTCTTAGAGTTGCTTCTGAACTTCCTGTTATTAATCACTTTAGCATTACTATCCACTTGCAGTTCTCCATACTAATAAATAAATAGTCTACTAACACTTACAATAATAGGTAATGACTGTAGAATATACCATCGCTCATAGTAAAAGTTAACAACACCATGGAATGTATCATTGCTCATAATAACAGGTAACAACACTGTAGAATATACCATCACTTATAATAATCGGTAACAGCAGTGTGGAATGTACCATTGCTTATAATAATAGGTAAAAACACTGTGGAATATACCATCGCTAATAATAATAGGTAACAACACCATGGAATGTTAGTATCCTGCACTATCTGCTGTTGCTCACTCTAGCTATGCTATACTTATTTTATTTTTATTAATTTTACATTTGTTTACCAGAAATGTCTGTCTGGACATGGATCCCATTTTTAGCGGAGGCCCGGGGAGAAAAGCTCCACAAAGATTAGTACAGCAAATATAGTAAATACAATACACACGTTACTAAAGTACAGTACAGCATCAAAAGTTAATAAAGTACAGTTTCTAGGCCCAGAAAGGAGCAAAAAGTAAATATACTATAAGGAGCACAGTGTGTTACAACAAACAGTACAGTTGAAAGGACATTTTGTTCAGTCATTTGGTTACATTCATCAGTGGCTAGAACAGTAAACACACATTGATTAAGAGTATAGAAAGGAGTTGTTGCAAGCTTTCATTAACGGTTAAGGTATGATATGATCTAATTAAATGAAGCTACACAGGGTCAAAACAATGACATAACCAACACTGAGTGTAGCTCTATAACTATTTAGTTTAATGGCATCTACCTACTGGCACAGGCCATGACTGAAGTGATTCTTTGGACTAGCTGGTTAACAAATAAATAATAATAAACAGACAAATAAGAACTTGTGTGCTGACGTTTTGGTTGCCTTAAGGAATATGAGATAATCTCTACGTACTTTGATTTGAAGTCTAGAAAGTTACATTACTAGTTTATTTATGAATAATGGATAAAACATACATTCTGATGTACTATGTACCTATCCATGAATTAGATACACTTGTCTACACAGGAGTTATAACACAGTCTTATTTTAGTTAATTTACTCATTTTTCCTTGTAGTAAACTGAACAATGTGGTTATTGTTCTGGGATATGAGTCTTGCAGTGTGTATGATAATTAATAGAAATGAAACACACACCATGAAACAGATGAGTATAATAGGATGTTACTTGAATTAATAGAAAAGGGAGAGAGGTTGGGGTTTTTAACTAAAACAGATGTTAAGAACTTATATATCATGGAACCACAGAATTCTATATTCTTTGCCATTCTGAAGATACACAAACATAGAGAGAATCCCCCAGGAAGACCTATTGTATCAGGGAGGAATTCCTTTATGTATAAGGTGGGGTTTTTTTGGACTATGTTTTAAAACCCTGCATGAACAGAATTCCATCCTATATTGGGAACAGTCAGGATTTATGTAGGTGTATCAAAAATTTGGAATGGCAAAGTGATTATTAGTCTTGATGTCAATGCCCTATATACTAATATTGAAACACGATAGGGGCTAGAAGCAGTGGGAAAAATACTGGGAGAAGGGCCATGTACTTCATAGATTATAGAATTGTTAGAATTTTGTTTGTGTCATAATTATTTTTTGTTTGATAAGAAAATGTATTTGCAGAAGAGGGGGACTGCTATGGGGGCAGCCTGTGCCCCTTTATATGCAATCCTATATATGGGTGACTTTGAACAAAGGTTTATGTATTCGACAGAGTTCTTTTAAAAGAATGTAATTATGTACAAACGGTTTATTGGTGATTTAAGTTTTATTTGTAAGAATTTGTTGAGGAATTTGTGGCATTCTTTGAAGTACTTAATTTAAGCCCCATGGTTTAAAATTAAATTTTCAGATGGGCAACCAAACAGTTAATTTTTTGAACTTGTGTTTTTTTGTTGTTGAGGGTAAGAGAGTTCAGTACAAACCTTTCCGTAAACCTACTGCAGTGAACATTTTTTTGCATGCATCTAGCAAGAATCCACCACATTTGATTCAGGCACTACCCTACAGGGAGTTTAAGCATATCTGGGTGAACACATCTCAGGTACATTGCAAGGAGTTATTTCTGGATGAGGTGGAACACAGATTGTTAAACAGGGGATACGATAGAGAAATTTTAGAGCTTGCTAGAAATAGGGTCCGTGAAAGTTTCAACAGGACTAGTAACAGAAGAAGGGAGACTAATTCAGAAAATATTTTTTATGTTATGAAATATAGTGCCTTTTCTGAAAGAGTTGTATGTATAGTTAGAACACGGTGGCCAATTATTAGCTCTGATGAATTTTTGGGTAGCATTTTTCCTAGCAAAATAACTTTTCTTATGGAAGTTTTTTTAATTTGAAGGAATTATTAAACAGAACCATATTATTTCCAGAAATTAACGTCCAACAAGGGGCTTTTCCCTGTGGAAGTTTTAATCTTTGTTCAAAAATAAAGAATTTATCAGGAACAATGGTTAATGGTAGAAGGTATTCAACAAGGGGAAAGTTTAATTGCAAATCCTGAGGGGTAGTGTATATATTGGGTTGTGGATGTGATAATATAAAATGGTATATTTAGGGCAAACAAAGAAGAGAGTTAGGATAAGAATTTGAGAACATCTCTTAGACATCAGAAATAACAAAAGAGAGAGCCCAGTGGCTGCTTATTTTACATCTGTCCATGGGGGTGATGGATCTTCTTTATTTTTCAGTGTCTTGGCCCAGGTTGAGACAATAGGGGGAATATTTCATTCCAGACCTACCCATTTAGAAACTACGTTCATTTAGAATTATGGCGCATTATGTCCTGGTGGATTAAACCAGTTAGTGTGAATGAAATTTTAAGGAAGTTGTTATGTATGCACTTTCACCAAAGAAATAACTTTTTGTCTTGTCTGTCAATTTTTGAGGCTCTTTTTCCAACTCTGTTTATCAATCTCTTTTCAAAATTTTGCACATATTTATCATAAATTTTGTACATACTTATTAGTGCAATAATAGAATATACTGTTATTTTAAAATGTGGGAGGTACTGGTGTGTGGGTGGTGGTATATGTATTTGTATTTAAATTTGTTTTTGTATGAGTTAATTCATTAATTAATTGAGCAAATTACATAATTGTTTCATTGGGAAATTTCTTAAATGTGATGTTATTTAAGATGCTAGTGTTTTACAAGGAAATATCCCTTGAAGGCGAAATGCCGAGGTAGCAGGATTGAATTATACCTTGTGGTTCATCTACTTTGTGGTGTGTGTTTCATTTCTATTTTCTTATTTGGTGGACTGGTTGTTGTTTTTTGATAAGATAATTGATATCTGGTCATTTGCCAAAACAAGCAAGTCAAACAAGTATTTTTTTAGGATATTACTGTCTTATTGTTCCATGGCAGGTCTAGCCACCTGGTTGTGTAAACCTTGGCTGTAGGTGATTCTTACTGTTGAAGTGACACCTTGACCCCATGTTCAAAAATGGAAAAAGAGGTTGTGGATGGATGGATGGACTGTCTTACTGTCATCTTTTTCTGTACATTACTGGGAGTATTCAACCATGTTACACCAAAGGATACTTGATTTACATAAATGATAGTTCTGTCACCCTTGTCTGTTTTACATTGGGTTGTTCCAATCATAAAACATGTCTTATTTAAAACCATGGGTGTATTTATGTACTTTCATTGCTCACAACACATGCTTTGTTTTTCTTTTTATGTATGAACATTAGGGGGTTGTTTTCTTTTTGTAATTCTATTTATTAGGGCTGCAGGGGATCACCCTTGAGTTTTATTAGCTAAATAATTATAAAAACTAAAGAGGACTAGAAACTGGTAGAAAAGGGGGACTGTTTTGGAAAGGGATGAGGATGCATTCTTGGGCCAATTATGGACAAATGTGGCTAGAAGGTTTTCATTAAAAGCATATTAAGTGAGTGAATTGGGGAAAACTCATAAGACAAAATAAATGGCAAAAAAGTGAAATGGAAAGATGAAAGGAAAGGGAAAAAGGTCGTATAAAGGAAATTTTGTGGCAAATGAATAGCCAAGCTAGATTGTTTCATTTCTGGAGTCGAGAGTTTCCATTAGAGGTGTAGAGTTCAGAGTTTGGCTACAATATGAACAGATAAAACTTGCAGTCAAGAGCCAGTTGCACTTGGAGCAGATGAGAAAGAAAACGTAGGACAATGCTTTAACAGTCAGAGGGACAGGAGTAGTTAACGGTATATGTAAGGAAAGCTCTATTGGATATTAGTTCATATGTAATATGAGAACACAACACAAGGAGTTCACACTAGAGACGGAATGCTAGAAAGTAATGGATTCATTGATGAAATGAGAAAAGGGCAGTGATCTCAGGGCACAGTGTCTTTCTGCCAACAAATAAAAGCAGTGCATTGTTGGTTATGCACCCTAACACAAGTGAAAATTGTATGGAATGTAAGGAATGGGAAAAGCTAGCATTGCAAGAGAGCAATGCAGTTGTGGTGTGCATGATCTGGTAATGCAAAAAGGGGCATATATAAAGAATATAGAAAAGAGTGGCAAATAATACTTCAAAAATGTTCTTCTATTTGGTACACTAAGATATATGCAAGGGTAGTAGAAGTCAAAGAAGGAAAAGTCTCAGCAAATGTGATAGTGGGTTGTGTTAATATGATAACAAGAGGTTTTAAGGCACATACAGTGTGGCATCCATACAAGTTTAAGGAAAATAATCTAATTACCTCGGACCGATCAAAGGCTGAAGGACTCAAAGGGAAGAGGAATGCATATAGTTAGATATAATAACAGTAATTCAAGGCACAGAGTGTGGGAAGGATTATATGGTACACTTACTGTTTTAGTGTGCATGCCTCTAAATTTCCTATCCTGTCTGCCCATTGTTGAATGTTTTGCTACTTAGCATGTCCTGCTATGTAACCTCAAATACTCTGTATCATTTCTTTTTTTTTTTTTTGTTTTTAACTGATTCATAAGAAATTACTATGATGGCATATTGGGAATCCCTGTTGGTGAGTGACAAAGGTCAAAAGTACAGGCAGCCTGTTTAAAAGCTGTGACAGATGAAGAATGTGGTAGCAGACTGTGATATTTTTGTCTTTTGCATGAGTTTCTTATAGATTTTGATGCATAAATTTGGAATGATTTAAATATAAAAGAAATATATTTATTAGCAGTTCAGGCAAGCATACATGCTGCCAGAAAATCATTGGGCCCCATCTGTCATGTAAAGAGGATTAGTAATATAGATATAAAGTAGTCTAACTTCCATGAGGAATTTATTCCAAATCACCTCTCTATAGGAATTGACTACCATATGACTGCACATGGCATGGAAATCTGTAGCTAGCTTATTAGCATTAAAATTATATACTCTCTCTCTCTCTCTATATATATATATATATATATATATATATATATATATATATATTTATATATATATATATATATATATATATATATATATATATTATCCTACATTTTAAACTGTAACAACTGTCAAATAAATATATACCTATATGTGTATGCGTTTTATATATATATATATATATATATATATATATATATATATATATATATATATATATCGGTCTATGATTATTAGTCACTCCATGGAAATGCTGACGTGCTTTACATCAACACACTTACATTGACAAAAACACATTAGCACTTTACAAAGCATGCTCTGTGGCAAATCCTTGGAGCATGCAAAGTAATGTAAAGTGTTTTTGCACTCCTAGATGACACAATAAAATTGAAAAGGCATATCCTTCTACCTCAAGGGTTGTCAGGTTCACACAGCTGTTGACCATCTGCATATGTCAACCAAAGTGGGTTGACAATACACAGGTTGTTCATACACAATTTTAATTTACACTGAGACTCTCATAGGATCATAGGAGGTTTACATATATATATATATATATATATATATATATATATATATATATATATATATATATAGATACACACTTACGTCTGACTGTATGTGCATGTATGTCCATATGTAGATATGTCAGTGTGTTTGTGTGTGTGTGTGTGTGTGTGTGTGTGTGTGTGTGTGTGTGTGTGTGTGTGTGTGTGTGTGTGTGTGTGTGTATGTATGTGTCTTTATAAGGACCCCTCAATGTGTGGAGTTTCATTGACAAAGGGATCATAAAACTCAACTCAACAAAGCTCAGGAAGGAACATGGGTCTTGCTTGCCAGAACAATTATGTCTGTGAAAGCACAAACTGCAAAGTGGATCAGCGGACCAATTGGGGGTAGAATAGTAAGTCAAATTCATCAAACACAACCTGGCTGAACTGCATATCATTCAAAATGGATGGCAAAGCATTTAAAAGCATTGTCCTGTTTTCCTTAGGATAAGTGGCCTCTGAGTTGCTTATATTAAAATACAAGAGAGGACTTTGTCCCAGTCTATAAAAATAAATCTGTCTTTATCTTTTACCCTTCTTATTCATCCAATATGTCGGTTCATCTAGACAGAATACTTAACTAAGATTATTACACAATATTCCTTCATCATGTATGTGAAATACACTTCCCTCATTAAAGTAAATGTATCTAAATGTTTCTACAATTGTGCTGCATTTGTTTTCTGTTATCTTACAAAAGCACTCCTTCAGGTTATGTGCAGCAGGCCAAAGATTGACCTTTTGACCTGTGGTACCACATGACAGGCCGTTATCTTTCTTGAGCCCATCCACCATATTATTATCGGTGTCACATGCCTATTCAAAATGCTGCAAATTTGCCAACATCTGCATGGTCCATTTACCTAATACAGCATACGGCCATGTGTCTGTTTAACAAACTTTTTTAATTAAAGGATAAATATGTAACGTGGAGTAAACGCTCCTCCTAATGCGAACAACGTAGTAACAGTAATGAGATAACCAAGCACGGAGGAGAGAACACAGCTAGGAACGTTATAGAAATATTTCAAAGGCACATATGAAATCCAACGAACCTCAAAGTAAAAATACAAAGTTTTTATTGATCAGAGTAAGCGCTTTCACCTACTAGGCTTCTTCAGACTCACACAGTACATCACTTCCTTCTGATTTAAATAACTTCTTAGGCGGGAAATCTAATGATTCCATCTAAATCAAAATCAATTGCTGCTAACATCCAATACAATTAATAAAAACATGTGACATCATGGAATAATAAATATTCCTAGAATGTGTGCAATATATATCACTATTAAAAACTATATAAAAACTGTTTAAAACTATGCAGAAACAAGAGCAAGAGAAGCCCATTAAAAATGAAAGTGGAAAGATTGTGGTACATATACATATAACAGAGAATAGAAGACAGCATTGGAATTGATGGTCACATACAAAGTAGTATGTGAAAAAATAAGTACAAAACCTAAAAGCTGTAACTGAGGTACCGATACAGATACCTTAGTAATAGCTTTTAGGTTTTGTATTTATTTTTCACATACTACTTTGTATGTGACCATTACTATTCTTGAAGTATAGATTCGTTTATGAATTGCATTTTTAAGTGTGCATTACTGCAATGTCTTGTTCCATGTTTTTCAATAGTGCACACATACACTGCAGGTACCTCATTTACAGCTTTTAGGTTTTGTACTTATTTTTTCACATACTACTTTGTATGTGACCATCAATTCCAATGCTGTCTTCTATTCTCTGTTATATGTATATGTACCACAATCTTTCCACTTTCATTTTTAATGGGCTTCTCTTGCTCTTGTTTCTGCATAGTTTTAAACAGTTTTTATATAGTTTTTAATAGTGATATATATTGCACACGTTCTAGGAATATTTATTATTCCATGATGTCACATGTTTTTATTAATTGTATTGGATGTTAGCAGCAATTGATTTTGATTTAGATGGAATCATTAGATTTCCTGCCTAAGAAGTTATTTAAATCAGAAGGAAGTGATGTACTGTGTGAGTCTGAAGAAACTTTTTTAATTGCTTTAAAATTTGCTGACCTTGTTTTGCAGCAATATAAAGTGAACATTATCAGGAAAATGTGAATTTGAATTAAGTAGTACAAGCCGACATCTTACAAATATACAAACTGCCCATTTCCCAACTCATTAACCTTTATTTTAATTCATTAAATGTAACATGCCTCGTTAAAACTGTGACAAAGAAAGTGAGCAAAATTGTGTAGTTAATAGTAATTAATACAGCCATCTGATAAATTACAGCAGATCACAAAGTTGAATGTATACTGAAATCTCATTTGTATCTGCTTAATAAACATTTTATTGCTGTCAAATGGAACTGAGTCTTTCCCTTAATGCTACACTATTTAGCAAGCCACTGCTCTGAGGTTTTCTGTGAAAGTGATGCAGGTAACTTGAAGTATTCTGACTACTGTGGCTTGCGATGGTTTCCAAATAAGTAGGATTCCTTCACACTTGTGTTATCGGCATGTCTGTGTACCATTTAAATGAGGCAGTACTATTCCACTCTGCCAGTAGACACAGCAGAAAGCAACATCACCTAACCAGGGCTGTCACTTTTGCTGCTGTCTTAACATTAGTATAGTCAGAATACAAATTGGATTACAGTATTGCCTCAGAGAGGAGTACCTACAACTGTCCTCTACTTTTTCTTCGCCTAATCTGACGTTATCTAACTGCCTCAATAACATATTTTCTAAGTGCTTTTATCTCTTTTCCTCTTTTAGGTACTTTTCCATTCTGTTCTGCTGACCATCAGACTTCCCAACTGTTTTTCAGCCTGTAATAACCCTTGCAGTGGGTAGAACCCCAACACAAGGATCCTCACTTACATACAGACAGACAGACATACAAACATACAAATATTTCCAGCTCAGGCATTAATGTCCTTCTAGCTTGCCAATATACCAAAACACTTGTTCCCATAATAAATGTCCAGGCTGTTCTTAAAAATATCTAAACTAGTACTTGCTTTAATGTAATTTAGTAGTCTGTTCCATGCATCAGCTACTCTGTCAGAGAACCAGTTAGTACACTTCTCATTCCTATAGAGTCTTCTACATACACTAGGTTGACTGGTGATTCTCTAGTACTTTTTGATAACGCCAAACATTCCCAGAGGTAGTTGTCTCTAAATGTCATATATACTTGAATAAGATCTCCTTTTAGATATCTATAAGAAACACTGTAAAAGTTCAGATATTTTAGTCTTTTATAATAACTTAAATGTTCACATCCATGGGTGTTCTTGGTATATTTCCATTGTACTCTTTCCAGTTTACTCATGCTTGTTTTCTTACAGGGTTTCAATATTGTCATTCCATACTCAAGTTTAGGTCTAATATAACTAACAAACAATGACTTCATTATTTTTGATGTCCTAGACTTTATAAATCTTTTTATACAACCTATAGTTCTATAACTGTCATTAACCATTTGGTTGATATGATTAGAAAAACTCAGCTGAATATACCCATATATCCAGGTCCTTAAATGAATCTACAGTTTCAATCACTGTGTGCTGTATTAAATATTCACCTTTCAGTTTATAACTCCCAAATCTCATATGCTTAGTTTTTGATGTATTTATCAGCATATTGTTCTCCTGTGCCCAAATGGTCAATTTAGTCAAGTTATTTTGCAGACATGCCTTATCTGTAGCACATGTAATCAGTTTACCCAATTTCAGGTTGTCTGCATATAGACTGTAGAACATCTCAGATGAAAAAGTCAGGTCTGAAAGATACAATCTAAACAAGTAAGGACCTAGGACAGAGCCCTGTGGGACACCCTGACTGTATCAAAGATTTAAATTGTCCAGTTGCTGCATGATACTTGCTATGTCCTATTTGTAAGCCATGCGGCTATCCAACTTATCAAGAGTACATCAATAATAGTTGTACTAATTTATTGATCAGTTGTTTGTGTATGATTCTGTCAAATGCTGAAGTTCAATCTATATAAATTACATCACAGAACAAGTTTTCATTCATAGCTGTTATTATGTTGTTATAAAACATCAAGTTACAGCTGGTAATTGATCTGTTTTCAAAATATGCATGCTTGGTTTTATATGGTTTCAAGTCCCAGCCTATCCAGTTCTGATAATAACTCTTCGAGCATTACCTTCTCCATTATTTTTCCACAACATGAAAGTAGGCTTCTGATTCAGGAAGGTGAGCTGTTCAAAAAGCAGAAACTTTGTGTCCTTCTCAGTAGCCCAACAGCTGAAGGCATGTTTGTATGTAATGGCATGACCTCTCCTTTGAAAGAAAGAAGGGCACGTGTATCACTGCAACTTTGCCCCATTTTCTCTGCATACATGCTCTCCCACCTGCATAGACATCAGTTACCATCACTGGCTTAAGTGGTCAGACCAACAACTTCCCCTAACTGTGCCCCTTCAAAATCCACCCTTTCATGGAGGTAGAGGTCAGGTTATTTTCTGAGTAGTATGCATGGCTGGCTGTGCACTACTATGTTCCCCCACAGTGATGATGGGTAATTCCATATTCCCTGCCCTCACCATCAAACTCCTGAGCTGTAATTTGAATGTATGTCACCTGGGCTGTAACCAGGTATTTGTCCATGTCTGCTACCAGTGCAGTCCCCGATACAACATCTTCTTGTGTCCCCTCCTTACTTGACCTGAAGTCCTTTCACTCTCCTTTACAGCTCACTGACACTACACATTTTTTTGTATTTTGGCCAGGAAGCATTTTGTTAAACATATCTGTTATGATTTCCTAATTTCCCTTTGTGAAAACTACTTCATCAATCATTTTACACACAAGTGTGCACAGTTTTGTACTTTTCACTTCTGATTAGTTCTACAAGATTTTTTTCTTGAAATCCCATCTAGTTTCTCTGTAGTCAAATTCTAAGTAGGGCAGCTGCTAATATACATGCTAATCATTTAAAACAGGGAAAGTCTATGTTATTGTATCCATTTAGCTTTTGTCCCATTTCCTTGATATTTTTTATTGAGTTCCCATCCTGTTGAAATACCTATTGCACTGTACATTTCCTTAATAAGATGGGCAATTGTGGTAATGCTGTTTTTTGTTGTCAGGCTGTTTTTACCATTGGAGTGGTTCCTAAGTCTGTTTTTTTATAACATAAGATGGGGTCCATGGGATCTGCTTTATTTATTATAATCTTCAGCGGTATTGTTTTTTTTTTTTTTTTGTGCAAATACACTTATTAAAAAATGTATTTCAGAATACAGCAGTACAACACATGAAAATGACAATGATCAAACTTGATTAACCTTAAAATCTAATATAACCTTTATAATCCAACTAACTGCAATACAAGCAACCTTATCAACTACATATGCTTTAACATACCTCTCAACATCTTAGACCAAAAAATCTGGACAAAGCCATCAATAATGGGGGGACATAGGCCCCCAAAAATGGATAGTTTTGAAATACTGCTCTTACAAATATCAAAACAACAGGCTTTGCATTAGCATGACTTTTGTGAAGGGTATGAAGTCTGAAACTCTGTTATTATTTTTTTACTTCAGCCCTCAATAATTTGCTATTGATTTGCTAAAAAAAAAAAAACATCATTTTATAAAAAAATGGACCTAAAATATGAGGTAAAAATCTGGACATTCTATGTAAATCTGTACAGCTGAGAGGTATGAAAATATGAACTTATAGGAAATAAAACAAAAAAAAATCTTCTCTTATGTTTAATTATATTATAATTTGAGATTTTTTTTATAAATTATTGTGTTGGTTTTTTTATTATGGGAATTAAGGGAGGAATCTTGATGGTTTAGTACATGTAGCATTCAATGAGCTCGGATTTACTGAGGTCGGATGGAGCTACAAAAAATAAAAGCTGGGTTTACATATCAGAATTTTAAGCGGTTCTGTCATTTATCATAGTCAGAACTACTTCTGCTTTGACATCTCCTGTAGCACTATGTTAGCACTGGAAGTAGTACAAGCCGACTATGGACTTCTCTATAGCTTTAAGGCATAAGAACTACGGCTTTGGTGCTACGTATTTTGATGTTAATTTCATTTGTTGCATGAAGCAGAAGAGTTCTATTGTATACCATCTTTAACTGTCACATTTTAAATTAAATTATATAATGACTAAACCATGTTTAATGTCTCTAATTAGCACTATGATCAGTGATAGTACCATATTGTTTACTCTTCTAATGAACAGTATATACACTTTTAACCCTATGCACAGTCAAGTCAGGGCATACTTATGTTGATTTTATAGCTCAAGATATGTTTAGATATTCTCATAGGTTCATAGGTTCATAGGTAGGTACTAGGCTATCGACCCAAGGACCTAAGCAAGCCTAGCCAATGAGGTTCCCTGGCTTATGCCACCCAAGAAAGTTATTTTCCTGTGCCACTGTCGAGAGCCACAGAAATTATTCCCGCTGCCCCTTGTGGGTGTATTTCCTATTTTCCATCCACCCATCAAGATTTTTCTTGGAGTGATAATGAGGCTTTCAAAGATGCTGGGTGAGATGTTGGAGAAATGACTCATGAGGGTACTCGTAACAGTGTTGAGAGAAAGACAGGGGATTACTTAGCTGGTTCTGATTTCCCCCATTTGCTAGCATTATCACTGTCTTATCTGTACTCATTTTCATCCCATTTGCTTTCAGACATTTTAACTGCTATCCCCCCCCAAAAAGGGGGTCTATGTCAAAACACCTCCCTACATAAATATACCAACTCAGGGACTGCACTTCAGTGCAGAAAAGGGAAATTCTCCCATTCTGCACCGTACAGCACCATTAAAAGTCAATGTTCGAACACTTGAAATGTCTAACATATGGTCTCAACTATATAACGTTTGACATTTTAAGCATTTGAATAAATGACATAGACCCAAGAAAGGCAATGCCAGGAAAAATGAAATTGCCCCATCAGGCTATAACACTATTAGATTAGACAGAGCCAACCAAAAAAAAAAAGCTGGTGATGTCACTGTTTTCTACAAAAAAACACTAGCTATCTCCCTTTTTTACCACACACTGCCAATTTTCTCTTACTTGGAAATCCTACTAACCATACTAAACAAAACGCTCATAGGATAATCAACAACCATGAGTACATACACACACCCCAGGTAACAATGTTAACACACTAGAAGATAATTCTCTGCTGAGTGATTCAAAAATCCCTCATGAAATGATAATAGTGGGTAATGTTAATATACACTAGCAAACCATACAACATGAAAATTCAACCAATAACACACATCTGTACACCAACCAGATTTAACAAAGCTACAGCCAGCCAATCAACTCTCAACTGGATTCTGACATGCTCTCCAAATAAAATATCATCTCAAGAAACTCTGTTACACAGCCTAAGTGACCACTTATCAATCTACACCATAAGGTGCCAGAGCAACATTTCGAAAATATTACAGCCTGGTAAGAAAACATACTAATTTTGATGAAGATACTTGTACTACATCTCCTTAACTGGGTGTCACTAAAGACTTTCCCCACTGATGATACTGTCTCTCAAGTTTAATAAAATCTTCTGAGGTGTTCTAAAGACACCCCCACTTAAGAGTCACAGCCAACCCTGTCCCATGGCAATCATTACCAACCACATAAAACAAGGAGATAAAGCATGAAATGTCTGGACAAAAAATAAAATAAAATAAAATAAAACAGCTTTGACTTTATTAGCATATATGCAACTAAGAAACCTAACAAAGCAATTTATCACTGAAGAAAACCTACAACTCAGTCAATCAAAATACATACACAAATAATCCAAGAATGTTCTTGGCCTCAATCAATAAATTGTTAAATTCAGGGAAATCTACACAACCACCACCAAACACACCGAAACAAGATGATACCACAAACACACCAAAACAAGATGATACCACAACCAACCGATTCAGTGCCTACTTTATACAGACTGTACAGTCACCAATCGAGTGACTAAATATGCTCAAATAACTTCCTTCAACAATTCCCCTTCCAACCAGTTTCCACAGTTACCATCAAAAAATGTCTCAAAAATTAAAGCCTAGAGACTTCCAAGATGGCTGCACACTGTTCAACAGCTTAATTTTAGCTCTGACATTATTCTGAAGCATTTATCCCACTGTTACAGTCACACTTCCATTATGAATTAAGCATTTCTTCATATACTTCTCAAAAAGACTTTTACATTTCTTTTCATGTTATTTATTTTTAGGTAGGTTGACTTGACTAAAACTCTTCCTTCAACTATAATCCATTACAAAATTTAATAGAAAACAACTACATAATCAGTCAGTAATGCTTTTATGTCAACTGCATCATAAAGCAAAATATATATGTCTTATCAATTTGTCTATCCATCCATTTATCTATCTATCTATCTATCTATCTATCTATCTATCTATCTATCTATCTATCTATCTATCTATCTATCTAACTATTTACCTATTTATATTTCTGTCAATCTGTGCAGTGTTTGCACAGTTTGGGGTAGGGGAGCACTGTTTGAATGATACCTGTTGAAAATGATGTCAACTTTGACTGCGGAGGAGATTTTGAATATGTTTTTGAAGGAGAAGTTTTCTATTTCTAATGGAGATTCTTGATTTGGATTTGGCATTCTTTGATACTGAGAGGAGTTAGTGCAAAAAATATGTGTGTCCCCCAAAGTTTCTACATCAGAGAAGGGTACCGATTCTGCTTTGCTTTCATTACTCATTTGGTTTCCTCAAGATAAATGTAGATTCACTGAACTGAACAGAAATGGTACTGGTGGAGTGATGTACACTGCTCGAAGAATTAATTAGGATGCAACATTTGGTATGATGTCAGGGAGTAAGACTTTCACAAGGCAAAATCTTTTCTAGTTTTACTCCACACTGTCAGTTCAGCCAGATAGAAGTTCATTATTTAAAGTGGTGTTCTAACCATCCAAAGCTCAGGCTGAAGATATCAACTTGGTTATTCATCTTGGGACTAAAGATATAAAAATTACAAGTTCTGATTACCTTAGTAATGAAGTTATGATTTCCTGCTTTCTAAAAAAAGACATTACTTTGTGGACTGAATACATATTAGAGAATATAGCTTTATACAGTAGAAGAAACCCTTGTTTGCAGTATAGCACTGGCACACTGTTTAACGTGGACTTTATGTTAAAGTTACAAAAGCATTGTTCCACAGGGTTCACTGTGACTGAGAAAATGTGTGCTTAAAGTCATTGAAGGTCAAATTCAACCTCCATATATGATATTCTAGGTTGGTCAACCTAAATCATGCCATGTTTTATTGTCCAGGAGAATCATCTAATTAATTACTGTCCTACGATGTATTGTGGTATTTGTGGGTGAGAGGTCACATAAAGCATAAATGCATGGGAAAATGTTATAAATGAGAGTAGTTTGAACATGGTTAGATTTTACTGCTGTTTTATTTTTATAGTATCTGAGAGGGAGGCAAAACCTTCAGCTCTTCCACATAGGAAAATGATTTATTTACTGATTCACATTATTTAGATGACCACGATTTTTTACCTTTTTCTTTCTTTCTTAATCTATTTTATTTTCTTAGTTGTTTTCCTCTCTCTCTCTCTCTCTTTGCTACAGATTTACAGATGTGGTGTAGAGTGGAGGTCAGATTTACAGATCTCGTGTAGAGTGGAGGTCAGATTACAGATCTCGTGTAGAGTGGAGGTCAGTCAGGCAGGAGAGGATGGAAATAAAAGACAACATTGTTGGAAGGCATTTGTCTGTCTGTCACATTGGAGTGTAGCTTATCTCACAGGGGACAGGGGCAGAGTTTTTCTTTCAGCCTATTTCAGACATGAAGGTGAATTAGAAGATGAGAGTTTGATGGGAGTGTTAGCCACATCACGGAAGCCTGTGGCTAGGAGAAGAAGCACAGGAGCCCCTAAAGTTTAAAGAAAGAAGTAATATTTTAATAATATTAAGAATCTGGTTTGTAGGTAGTAGCTGTTGGAAAGGAATGATTTTTCCTGCTGTTTGCAAGATATATACTTTTTTAAAGGGTGATCAAGTTAAGAGAGTAGCTATCTGGGTTGGTCCTGTTAAATGGACTTTTGGTAAGGACAAGTGTAATGATTTAGCAGTTTTGAGCTATTCAGGAAAAAGGTGTCAGATTTTCAAATACTTCAATGACTGTCTCTGGTATGGCTCTTATCTGTGATTTATGGATACAGAAAGGCAGACCTCTCAATTGTCTCTATTTTGTGGCAAAGCTACTATTATCAGGTCTGATTTATCCCTGCACAGAATGTCCCTATTTTTGGTAAGTGTGTTCCAATTTTCAGCTTTGATTTACCCCCTCACAACATTTTCTGAATTCTCACTCGTTACATGTGATTTACAGGGTCTACTTTCAAATTCCGTATTACCATAAGCTAAAATGACACAAGATTGAGACCAGAAGACTGAAAACTCACTTTATTGAAAGTTCAACAAGTCATGTGCTATAATTCCAAAAGAGACTTAGTATTTTAACATTAAGTACTTAAATAGGATGCTATGACTTTAAGGTTTTATACTGTGTGCCCAGATATAATATGGTGGACGTTACTTTCAAGTACCTGGAGACATAGGTTAAATTTATTAAACTACAACATCCCAAAAAGAAAAACAAGTGCTGATTATTGAAGGGCATGTATACCATCTGGAAAGGACTGAGACGCAGAAAAAGTATTGGTGCTGTAAGTGCAAATATATAGGGAAATGTAATGGTAGAGCAGTAACTGCATTTGTAAAGCATGCATTCATAGTTTTCCTTTTCTTCAATGTAGTGTGACCTTGGACTTGGTATATATAATTTGTGGGGGGTGTGGGAGGGTGCAGGGGGGACTCCATAGCCGCCCTGCAAAAGTATAGAAAATAAAAAATAACTGGGCTTTTGCATCGATGGAGGGTGGGAACTTATCATTTGCTTTGCAGTATTCAATATTATGGGATTCATTCTTGTAAACTTTCAGGAAGTTCGTTTTTTGGGTTTTTGGTCTTGATCTTCTGCAGTTCGGTCTACTGGTAATATGAGATTTGAAAGTAGACACGATTTGTTAATCTGTTTAATACACAGAAAACCACACTACATGACCTATATATTAGTATCGACAACAATTTAAATAAAGAAGATGCATATATACATACATATATGGACACATATCTTACATCTCCTTTTTCCTTATGGAAAAAAATAAATACCTTCTGTGGTAGAGTTTATTCAAGTGTTCAGATTTTTCATTGTTTTTTCATAATATGCTTATATTTCCCATCATTTTTGTCACTCTGTTTTTAAACGTGTTTATGAATAGAATCCCACTTTCCTATATGGTATTACAATTTTATGTAACTTAATTTCCTGACTTTTAGATGGATGCTACTGCTATTTGTAAACTGAGGGGTTGGCTGTTCACCAGTTCCATCTGCTTCTGAAATTCGATAGGGTAGCACCTTATCGCTAATGAGTCAGATACATACAGAAGATGGAAGCTCTCCATGTAGATTGTGCTCATAATGATGATTAATGGGGTTGTGACTGGACATATCTTATCTCACTGGGACTGCATTTCGGTCAGCCACTGAGGAGTTTGTTTGATATAGAAGTGATGTTATATTGATAGTGTAGCACTTACTTGGCAGACTTTACTACAGAGGTACTCTGGAAAGATCATAGGAACACCTTGGAAAACTGTGGTCAGCATTGAAGGACAAGGGTCATTTAGAATAGAGCAGAAGAAGATGCCAGCATTATACGGTTCCCTTATTTATTTATCCATTTATTGTTGATCAGGTTAATCCCACAAGGCTAGTAGCCTGTTTTCAAGGGAAACCCAAGTCAGTATTTAAGAGATGTTTTACCAGGACATCAGGGAACTTCCCCTGTTCATTTCAACAAGTACTGTGCAACCTTTTACATCAGTCTAAGCTGCCATCAGCTCAGGTAAATGGGGCCTTTGTTTAACATCAATTCTGAAGGACAGCACATTCATTTTGCTGCAGTGCTGTGTCAGCCATCAGTATACCTGGTATGGGAATAGAACTCATAGCATTCTGCATCAATGGTGAGTGTGCTACCTGTTGCACCACTGACACTACACATGACATTCTGTGTTGGAAAATAATAATACAGTTGTATGTGGGGTAGAGAAAGCTATTACTTTCTTGATTGGGTAGGCAATAAATTAGTATGCAGAGTAAAAAAAAAAAACAAAGCTGTTGGTAATATTTAGGATAAAGAGCAAGATGCTCTGGTTTGAATGGCATGGAGATAAATGGTCAACATAAGCATGAACCATTACTTGTGGAAACTGTAGCATGGCAAGTTCCAGTAAGAATTGGCTTGTTGGAAGGCCTGTTGTGCTAAAAGGGTTCATAGAAGAAAAGTGGGAAAATTTAAAATAACCAAGTGGTGAAATTTAAGAAATAACCATGTCTAGTCTATGAGGGTTAAGAAGGGGAGAGGCTACAGCCAGTACAGATGGCTTTCCTTGAGATTTTTGTTGTGTACTAAATAAATGTAATTAATTTTGGTCTGTAAGGATCTGAATGATAGGTATGGTGTTAAGCAAAGGAATGCAGACGGTCAGATGGTAGTGGAGTTTGTGAAAAGGATGGACATGGCTGTGGTGAATACGTATTTTAACAAAGGGAGGAGCATAGGGGGACATACAAGAGTGGAGGAAGATGCACACAGGTGGATTATATCTTATGTAGAAGGGCCAGTCTGAAGAAGATTGGAGACTGTAAAGTGGTGGCAGGGGAAAGTGTAGCTAGGCAGCATAGGATGGTGGTTTGTAGGATGACGTTGATGATCAAGAAGAGGAGGAGGAGTGTGAGGGCAGCATAAAGGATCAAATGGTGGAAATTGAAAAAGGGTAATTGTGAGGTGATGTTCAGGGCAGAGTTAAGACAGGCACTGGGTGGCAGTGAAGAGTTACCGAATAGCTGGGTAACTACAGCAGAGCTAGTAAGAGAGATGGCTAGAAAGGTGCTTGGTGTGACATCTGGAAAGAGGAAGGAGGACAAGGAGACCTGGTGGTGGAATGAAGAAGTACAGGAGAGTATACAGAGAAAGAGGTTGGCGAAGAAGAAGTGGGATTGTCGGTGAGATGAAGAAAGTAGACAAGAGTATAAGGAGATGAGGTGCATGGCAAAGAGAGAGGTGGCGAAGGCTAAGGATAAGGCATATGACGAGTTGTATAAAAGGTTGGACACTAAGGAGGGAGAAAAGGACCTGTACCGATTGGCTAGACAGAGGGACTGAGCTGGTAAAGATGTGCAGCAGATAAGGGTGATAAAGGATAATGAGGGAAACGTACTCACAAGCGAGGAGAGTGTGTTGAGCAGATGGAAAGAGTACTTTGAGGGGTTGATGAATGAAGAGAATGAGAGGGAGAGAAGGTTGGATGATGTGCAGATAGTGAATCATGAAGTACAATGGATTAGCAAGGAGGAGGTAAGGATAGCTATGAAGAGGATGAAGAATGGAAAGGCTGTTGGTCCAGATGACATATCTGTGGAAGCATGGAGGTGTTCAGGTGAAATGGCAGTGGAGTTTTTAACTAGATTGTTTAATGAAATCTAGGAAAGTGAGAGGATGCCTGAGGAATGGAGAAAAAGTGTTTTGGTACTGATTTTTAAGAATAAGGGTGATGTGCAGAGCTGTAGTAACTACAGAGGGATAAAACTGATCAGTCACAGCATGACGTTATGGGAAAGAGTAGTGGAAGCTAGGTTAAGAAGGGAGGTGATGATCAGTGATCAGCAGTATGGTTTCATGCCAGGAAAGAGCACTACAGATGCGATGTTTGCTTTGAGAGTGTTGATGGAGAAGTACAGAGAATGTCAGAAGGAGTTGCATTGTGTCTTTGTGGACTTGGAGAAAGCATATGACAGGGTGCCTAGAGAGGAGTTGTGGTATTGTATGAGGAAGTCAGGAGTGTCAGAGAAGTATGTAAGAGTGGTACTGGATATGTACGAGAGTAGTGTGACAGCGGTGAAGTCTGCAGTGGGAGTGACAGATCCGTTTAAGGCGGAGGTGGGATTACATCAAGGATCAGCTCTGAGCCCTTTCTTATTTGTAATGGTGATGGACAGGTTGGCAGATGAGATCAGACAGGAGTCCCCGTGTACTATGATGTTTGCAGATGATATTGTGATCTGTAGTGAGAGTAGGGAACAGGTGGAGGAGATCCTGGTGAGGTGGAGATATGCTCTAGAGAGAGGAGGAATGAAGGTCAGCAGGACTAAGACAGAATATATGTGTGTGAATGTGAGGGAGGATAGAGGAATGGTGAGGATGCAGGGAGTAGAAGTGGTGAAGGTGGATGAGTTTAAATACTTGTGATCAACAGTTCAGAGTAATGGTGAGTGTAGAAGAGAGGTGAAGAAGAGAGTGCAGGTAGGATGGAGAGGGTGGAGAAGAGTGTCAGGAGTGATTTGTGACAGACAAGTAACTGTAAGAGTGAAAGGGAAGGTCTACAAGAGGGTAGTGAGACCAGCTATGTTATATGGGTTGGAGACA